>NC_134703.1:31919188-32275438 GCF_043290135.1 Rhipicephalus microplus
AGCTCTGGGTATCGTATGTGTGAGTGGTGGTGTATACGTTCCCCGAGTTTTGCCTCATATAACGTGAATTGAGCAACATAAGGGTTATAAGAAAATGTAAATTCATTTCACCTTCCAGTCATTTTAGGCCATTCAAGAAGGATTGAGAGAATGACTGTAGAGGGAAAATATGCCTCGAAAGTTCATCTGAGAACCCGCCCTCTTATGGATCGCAAGAAAACATCTAAACATAAGTAATTTGTTTGGACATATAGTGGTCGACGTGCACCTTTGTGTTACAGGTTTCCTTGAGAAGCCTCGACTTTTATAGGCAGATATTGGTAGAGATCAGCTCAGCAACACTCCACTCGATAGATTATTTTCGCGAAGAACAGTAATTTCTTAGTTTGTAATTAGCCTGTATGTATGTTGAATACGATTGTAAACCCTTTTCTTGGGGTCTTCCATATGTTTAAGCTATGGCAATGGTTCTTTACAGTGACCACAATAGAAGGCAAAGCAGGGTTCTATAGAGCTTCGCCTCACCCTCCCCCCACCCCCAAGATAAAAAAAAATGTATTCCACACTAGCTGCCGTGCTTATAGAAGTGGCACTGGCTTACACTCTGAATTACCAGCACACAAGTACTTAATAAAGCGTTCAGCGCTAGTACCACTATCGTAGCTCACTTGGCCCTGCATCGCGAGCCTTATTCGTAGGTTACAGGTTCGATTCTCATGGATGGTCAGCTGGTTTTCCAACCCCTTACTTCAGTATCCAGTTTAAAAACTATAAAAAGTGTCCCCTGTTATGATTCTTAAAAAGCTTCAACCAAGAAACAAGCTTATTTACCGATTCGTCCGACCTCTCTACTTCAAGGCTGTGCCACAGAAATACACAGACCTACAAAAAGAATGCGAAAATAACAAACTGAATTGAACACATAAGCAATGAAGCGGATGATTCACACAATGAAGCAGGTCGCATATCGTCGTCATTCGAAGCAGTGCGCTGCGACCACATAGAAAAGTCAGAAATAAGAAAAGTGTGGCTGCAGGCCGGCTGGACATAGATATCCGTTTTCCCAGGGCCACCATCGAGAGTTGTTTTGCTCTTCTCGTCGCTTCTCTTCGTGTTTTATTTCGTGCACCACCAGGAAGAGACACAAGGTACAATGTGCGCATCCTCAGAGTGCGCATCGAAAGGCCGGCCGGTGGGGCAGAGACCGCGATGTACTTCTTTTTTTCCCTCTCTGTTTCTTCTCGTCTCCTTGTCGGCGTATCAGCGTTGTTGCCTCGGCAACCACTCCACAAGCACTATGCGCCCCCTCTCGCAATCAAACCGCGTAGAGGAAAAAAAAAAAAAAAGCAACGAGCGCTCCCAGTCCTAATTCTTTCCGTCAAGTTGATTTACGCGAGCACATCGCATGCAGTTCTGGGCAAGCGTTCTCTGCGTACACTTGCCTCTGCCCTCCCTTTTTTCTTTGTTCCCTTCCAGGAGGCATCTCGTGTTCTTTTGCTTCTCGCCGGACATCCTTTCCAGCACTCCAGGCGCCGTTTAGGGAGGCGATTGCCATGCAGGCCGATTTGCTGCGCCTCCCAGCGCGGAGGGGAAGTGTCGACCGTTCCTGCCGCGGCCCATTCAGTTGAAAGCTTGACCGCCGATAACGGCCGGCGACTTCATTGTTATAAACGGTTCGCGCAGTCTGCGGAAGTGAGAGGGCGCCACATCCCCGCTCTTGTTCCGCGCCGGTTTTATTCGCATCTCTGCGAGCCGTTTGCAAGATCGGGCGTACTCGCGAACGGGCTCTCGAAACTTCGGATTGTTTACGGCATGCTTGCGAAAGAAGATATATGCCTTACAGACATCAGCATCGCTAGGCGAACCACTTCGGTTCTTTAGAACCCTTCTGTTCTGATTTTTGCCATGACTGGAAGTGCGAGCCTAAAAGAGTGATAGGCCACATCCTCGCTCAAAAGCGATAAATCCTAGTGGACGGAGTAAACCTCGTGGTATTTTAATGCTGCTGATGAAGCAGTGACTCGCGAGTGGGCCGGCTCGCAAACATTACAGAAATTTTGGAACAATTTATTATGTAGAACTTTCTGTGTCAAAAGCACAACATGATAAGATTCACGTCGTAGTAGAGGTGTTCTTCAAAGTGGACTGGTGTTGTTTAAAGTGTGCTGAAATCGCACAGTACGCGGTCTTCTACCATTCCACCACCATTCCACCTCCTCGAAAATCATGCTGCGTATACCGAAGAAGTCCCACGTAAGTTGAATCAAGACTTCAAGAATGAGAGGTCGGTAGAAAATGAGTTGAACCGAACACAGTATTCGTGTTAAGTTATCGTTATTATGGCTAATTAGTGTTGCATTAGAGCTAATTATCACTAATTAATGTTGCATTATCGCTAATTATCACTAAAACCACGCTAATTAGTGTTGCATTATCGAGTTCAGGGCACTTTTTGTAAGGAAAAACTGTAGCGCGTCCCAATTCGCGGAACACGCACTTCTTGGAAAATCTCAAAATTTGCACGTAGTTTAATATATTGTAGCGTAGTGTTCTGGTCGCTACTTGGTCGCCGCCGGAGAGATGACACGTACACACAGCAGATCCATAGAGTTGCTCCTAAACCGATTTATTTGACTTGGTGTTCATCATAGATGTCGTACACACTTGTATGCGGCATAACTCTAATAACTCGGAGCAGCACCCGCTGCAACCTGCTCTCGTGGTGTCTCCGCTGCGACTGCCTCTCGGCTCCCCTCGAAGCCTGTCGAAGCGACCCCCGAGACACACAAAAAGGGCCACTCAGCAATAACCGTTCACCACACCCAATCGGGTGTGACGAATTCAAACCGGTACACCCAATAGCGGGCAGTCTCCACCGAGTTTGCACTCGATGACCGCCGTCCGCCTAAACACAAATGACCTAAACTAAAGTAAAAACCTACAACAAGCTACCGCGACATCCGGTAGGCTTATACCGTACCGCTCACCCCGCATACCTTCCGGTGCCACTGATACAAAGCCGTCTGCGGTCCCCTAAATGGGAAGCAGACCCTCGCAGAAAGCAAGAGAACGCGCTCGTACAACAAAGCCGGTGAGCCACTCAAGGACACCACCGCAAACCCTGCTCCTAGGCAGACCCGCGACATTGAAACGAGCCAAAAGTTGAACGAAAATAGCTACACCTATAGCTACGCGACAATATACATGATCGAATTTAATGGCGTCATCTAAACTTGCCCCGCCGCGGTGGCCTAGTGGCTAAGGTACTCGGCCGCTGACCCGCAGGCCGCGGGATCGAATCCCGGCTGCGGCGGCTGCATTTCCGATGGCGGCGGAAATGCTGTAGGCCCGTGTGCTCAGATTTGGGTGCACGTTAAAGAACCCCAGATTATCGAAATTTCCGTAGCCCTACACTACAGCATCTCTCATAATCATATGGTGGATTAGGGACGTTGAATCCCAGATGTCAATCAAATAATCTAAGCTGTCATGCCTGGTGTATAAGGCACTCCGCCACCTCTGTACGTCACACTTAAGGCTGTTGCAATACGGAAGTGAAGAAATTTGAATCTAGGCACTTCGAATCATAATGTGTTGAGAAAAAAAATACTATTCTGAAATACATAAGTAGTCTTCTTAGTCTTTCCGTGCGATCTGTGGCGCCAATCTGGCTCTTTTTTTAACTACAAACAAGCGCAGAAAACTCTTGCGCCTGTCAGCAAGAAGACCTGCAGTGGCTGTTTAAGGGGGGCTTCTGGCCCCCCTTTGTGGGAGGAGGGAACCCCTTTCAAGTGTCCCTCTTTAAGATTTATTTATTATACATCTCATATCTGAATGGGTTGATGGTTAAGTATACAGCACGCTCAAGGTTTTTTAATAGCGGCTGTTCTTGCAGGCTGTGACCATGTTTAATACCCTTTAGTTATGTGTAACTAATAAAAACGCAACGGCAGCTCGATAGGATTCAGGGGAGACTCAACAGCACAATGAAATAACTCTAGTTGGCTACGCATGTCAATTTTACAGTTTGATTTCGAGACATGAATTTATTTGCTATAAAAGTAAAATAAAACCTATATATACATTCATAGAGACGAAATGTCCACCTTGGCAAGATGTTTGTCCCCGCTTGTGATTTTTATCTATTTGTGCCACTCCTCATAAGAAAGACTCGGGCTGCTGTCGAATTAGTAGTAGGCAGTCACACTTTCCACTTTTGCTCCGGCGCAAGACTAATATTTGGTTGTTTATTATATCTCAGAAATCTGACAATTCACAAAAACATTACGCTTGGCCAACCCTGTGCGAAAGTTTGCGTGTTTTTGGATGTTTTATCTTGGTTCGAAGTTTTTCTGTTAAGTGTGTTTACTTCCAATGACTGGGTGTTGTTCGCAAGCTCTATAAAAACTGCAGCAGTTCCTGCAGATTGAATGAATCAGCGTTTCGCGAAGAAGTCAGGAAGCAGCTGATCACGGCTGATGAAATGAGCTGTCTGTAACGTAAAAATAAATGCAAGTTCCACTCACAGCCATACCCCGCCGTGGTGGTCTAGTGGCTAAGGTACTCGGCTGCTGACCCGCAGGTCGCGGGTTAGAATCCCGACTGCGGCGGCTGCATTTCCGATGAGGGCGGAAATGTCGTAGGCCCGTGTGCTCAGATTTGGGTGCACGTTAAAGACCCCTGGTGGTCGAAAGTTCTGGAGACCTCCACTACGGCGTCTCTCATAATCATATGGTGGTTTTTGGACGTTAAACTCCACATATCACTCACAGCCATCACTGTCACACTAGCGGAAAAATTGCACAAACATTTTATCCAGTCACACCTGCTCATTTCGGTGACGTCAAGTAATTTCCTCGAGTTTCAGAAAGTTGACATTCTGATAAAGACACGTGGTCGTGTCGTTGCTTATAAGTCGAAAACTTGAACGTCTGGGCAAATTTGATGAGATACAACTGCTGAGCCAAATGCCATATTTTAGGTAAGCACATTTACTCAGACTAGACAGAAAAGCTAATGAATGTGCACGAGATGGTATCTGTAAAAATTCTGATGTACATGCGAAGAAAGTGAAGAACCAAAAAAATAGCTTGCCGTTGGCAAGGGCCGTGCTTGCGACCTTCGAATGACGTCTCCTAGGCTCTAAGCTCTACCGATTCAGCTACAGCGGCGGTCATCCACCGTCCACTTTACTGGGTAAATACGTGCCCTTAAACGTGGCAGTTTTAGTCAGTGCCTCTTCACGACACGTGCTTCATCGCGCCCACAAAGAGAAAAGAAGATGAAATGCAAAGGAATGCTCATTGCTACTAGCGGCTCTGATAAACGCTCCCACATTTAAAAACATATTTAAGTACCCCATAAAGTGGACGGCGGGATGAACACCACTGTAGCTGAGTTGGTTGGAGCATCGGACGCAATATTCGGAGGTCACAGGTTCGGACCATAACAACAACACAAAACATCCCCTGCACTTTCGTTGGCTTTCTTGTCTGTTAGTTCTAATGAATCATGCCTAACAAAATAAAACGAGCCCTTAAAATTCCTCATGTTTTAAGGTACAAAACCTTTAGTTTTTGGCATACGCAGCATTTGCATTAGCACATTAAAAAAAAGTTCTTACGATTCAAAAAGAAACCAGCTTGTGCGACTGTTTTACATAGGCGACAGCCAGGTGCACCGCAGTTTCGCCGGTAGAGTTCTTATTTATTTTTATGTTGTAAGAGAGTATAGCGCAGTGTATGGTCAGATGAGTGTCGTCACCTCTGCCGGTTACAATCTATCCCCGTCGAACACGGACGCCTCGTTCATAAAGGAAAGGTCCATGCTACAATGCGCTGACGTGCAGTCATAAAGAGCGTTCGTTGGCGCAGTCCTGCGGGGTCGAGAAACGCGAGAATATAGGTAGCACAGTTGTAGCACTGCTTCTACAATATTTCTCAGGTTGTTGTAAGATAGGGTAGCAAATACTGCATGACAGTAGCTGAAGTTAGCCGGTAATAGCCAACTTTAGTGAAAATAGTAGAGGACAATTAAGCCTTATTAGCCAGTTCTAGGGTGTTATTCCGGACATGTGTCAAATCCCGCCATAGATTAGCACTGATTGGCCCGGAGAGCTGCTACGGCGTCTCTGATTGACATAAAGAGCTGCCATTATGAAATATCACAGTCTGGCTGAATTTGAAAGAGTCGGGAATAGCCCCTCCTAGACAACACTCCACCGTAACCAACACTAGCGGACCCCAGACAACCATAACCACCACCAGACACACCATTTACTGCATGCATGGCTCGGTAATGACTCAATGGATGATATGGCATACTTCATCGGAAGGTTGCAAGACAGTTGTGTGCATCGTACAAACTTTCGCATCAACTATTTAACCGGGTAACAAAAGTTTTGTTCCATATATATTCCTCTTGGGTGCTTGTTTTTCTTTCTAGCCTTCTTTAGTAGAACGGCAGTCTAAGTATTATTAATCATGGTCATGGTTGAATTGAACTACTGCCAATTTTTTTTTGTGTGTGTGCATTGCTATTTGAGTGCCAGTTGTTTTGGTTTTCTGTTTGTACTTACTATTGTACTCTCTCCCTGTTATGACCCTCAAGCGAGGCTTGACAGTATTAATAAATAAGAATAAAAACATCGACCACGACTTTTTTAAAAGTCATTTAGCGCACAGGTACACATGGCTCTGGCACACAGCGACTGGCGTCGCCCTCTATTGAGCGATCAATAAAGAAGCAGGCTGCCTGCAGGACTGCGCTCTGATCACAGATGGCGGTAGGATGGCAGCCTGCGAGGAAATTGCGTTGGGCCCAACGGCCTGTCAAAAGTAGAGCGATAAAAATAAAGAATAATATTGATAGAATGAACGACAGTTCCAGGATGGCTCAAACATAGTTTTGAACAAAACACATATATTCAGGTGAAGGCAATTGCGAATCATTCTATATTTTGATATAATTATTCCGGAAAAGCAAAAGTAATTATTAATAACTACAATAATTAGAAGGTAGTCCCTGGGAATACTGTTGAATTTTAGTAGTGAGCACTAGTTGATGAGATATAACTGAACAGAAGTGGGTGGAATTCGTGATGCAAGGATGATTGTTTTTTTAATAATTAACTGTTATTGCAAATAATATATCGAACCACTATTGGGGAAGTGCTTTATACTGACAGAAATAATCATATGTAAACTGACAAGTGGAATAACGCTTCAGTACAAAAGACATTCTAAGCATGTAACAAGTTCCTTTTTTTCTGTTTGCTTAACTTCGAAAAAGATATTGTGTTTAATTATTTTCTTTTCTGTTGCATGGTTGGCTAATAGCTGCATCTTCGGAACTTTGTTGCAAGATCATAGCGTACTGCGGTTTGTCAGGGTTCTGCTTCATTTTAACCCCTGCCGGCATTATTTATTTGCAATGGCTTGAAATCCAGCCATACGAATAATATACACACAAAAAGAATCAACTGATCCCGTGGACTACTATGAAACGTTTATCGGACGCTAATTTTGATCATCCGGGTACAGTTGCGGGCACCAAAATCAGTCTAGACGACTAGTTTTGTATTGACATTTCTCAGAAGATGCAGCAACTGTGACTGGTATCATGCCTGCTATCAGTAAATTCACTATACTACCACAGGGCTTGTGTTTGTCTTTTCTTCAAATTCGTCTATATTCCGATGTGCGCGGCCATTTGGATCTTGTATATTGGACGCGAAAAGGTAAAGACCAAGGGAACAGCTACACACAGAGAAATTTTCCAACCCTGTCATATTGTTGACTGTGCTGTTGGTTTTTTTCATGTTTTCTGCAAGTTGTCCCGTGGCCGTCATGTGCAAAAATGGGTATATAAGTCCGCTCGGTGATTGGTTGGTTGAAAACAACTTTATTGGATGTCCGGCAGAGCTTTCGCCGACCGGGAATTTAGGTCTCCCGCGTGGAGACATCAAGAACATGCCCGACCGCCCCCTTGCGGGCCAGTTGGACGGCCCAGAGTTGGTCACCGAGGCTGGGGCTGCACAGGGCAGCGGCCAACCGCGGCGGAATGGTTCCGGATTTAGAACCTTGCGGATTTCCGGCGCAGTACCTCAGCGTGTGATTCAATGTGGCAACCTTAATATGGCATATCTTGCATACATTCGTCGGATATATATTGGGGTTTGGTGATTAAAGTAATCATTTTTTTGTTGTCAGAAGAAGTACAGACCAACAAGCCCGCATCGCTATGCTGGCCATCTGCTATCATGACTATCCAACTAGCTTAAACAAAGATGACTTTGGCTTGAGTGCGTATATGTATCGCAAAATGAAAAAAAAAGGAGGAAGGAGAATTTTTAAGCTACACCCTTAGTAGTTGAACGCGATAGTGATAACCTGTCCATAGTGCGTAGTTCAAACACATGGTGAATGAAACCTTTTCGAACTTTTTATGCACCGACTACGTGGCTTTAAGGAAATGGGTGCCGTAGCGTGTCTGCCTTTTTCAGTGAGTGACCGTCTTTAAACCGTCAAGTTATAATGATAATCACATTGACATACGCCCGATGGCAATGTACGGCGCCTGTACCACTCATTATTACTGCAATATTTCATCTTCTATTGTGGAGCGTGTATACAGGACGCGCGAGCTTGCAAAGCACTAAAGCCAGTTTCACTGCATTTCAAAGCCGAGGAAATTATTTTTGCTGTATTAACAAGCAGAGGCGTTGCTGTGTGACAGAGCACGCAAACGACCCAGGATTGATCCCCGCTCAAACCCAAAATTTTTTATAATCTATTTTTTGCATCTTTGTTGATTTTTCGGTCACGAAAAGATGATAATTTTTGTTCGCAACTAAGGACGCTGACGCCGATACGGGAATTTCTAAGGAACGAGCTCTTTAACGCTGCTCTGTTATTATATTGGAAAATAAATAGCGAAAGCCCCGATGACGTCCCTTTGACTTCCACGCGAGAGTCGATCATGACGTGAGTCAACGCGAACAGTAGGCTTGTTGCAGGCAGTATGTTATTCGTATTGCATTGCAAGCTGCACACACATTTCCGAGCTCTGCCCCGCCGCGGTGGTCTAGTGGCTAAGGTACTCGGCAGCTAACCCGCAGGGCGCGGGTTCGAATCTCGGCTGCGGCGGCTGCATTTTCGATGGAGGCGGCAATGTTGTAGGCCCGTGTGCTCAGATTTGGGTGCACGTTAAAGAACCCCAGGTGGTCTAAATTTCCGGAGCCCTCCACTACGGCGTCTCTCATAATCATATAGTGGTTTTGGGACGTTAAACCCCACATATCAATCAATCAATCAATCAATCAATCAATCAATCAATCAATCAACATTTCCGAGCTCTCACTTAAGATTACTCACAACAACAACACTGGAGAGAAAAATGTTGCGTATATAACAGAAAACGAAAAAAAAAAAAGTCAGCCTTCCCTCGCATGTTTCTGTGGTTGAGTCGCGCCATTCATCAAAACAGTTTCCCATCTGTGGTGACGAGCCAACAAAAACAAATGTGTTCGGTTCATCCTATTCAATACTATGCTCTGTTGTACTTTAAGATACTTCAGTGCATGTGGATACTTTTTTTGTTGTTGATATAATAACGTAACAGAAGATGGTTATATGCAAAAACGTTCGCTTAAATAATACTAAACTGCGACCACGTTGGTTTCATTTCAATAAAATGCCTGTTAGTAGCTTAAAAGTGTGTTTATTTATCATGTTCGAAATATATCTTTCATACAGAAATAATTTTGTAAGGCTTATTATTTTTTGACTGCTCAAAACTACCGTTCTTTATACCCTGCGTTGTCAGCGGTTTCCGCCTGTTCCTTCTGTGTTGACGAGAGTAGATTGGCTGATAATAATAATAATAATAATAATAATAATAATAATAATAATAATAATAATAATAATAATAATAATAATAATAATAATAATAATAATAATAATAATAATAATAATAATAATAATAATAATAATAATAATAATAATAATAATATTATAATAATAATAATAATAATAATAATAATAATAATAATAATAATAATAATAATAATAATAATAATTATTATTATTATTATTATTATTATTATTATTATTATTATTATTATTATTATTATTCACAAAAAAGACACAGACGAATAATTGACTTCACGCTCGCCTGTCACTTTCGGAAGGTGTAAGAGAGAAAAGAGAAAAAAAACACACACTACGCAGATAACTCAGAGAGGAGCATAAATAAGTAGTCATATGAAGAAAATATCTGTAAAAGTGAGGCAAGATCGGCTTTGTTCATTCAAGTTAGCAGGAGTCCATGGGTCTATTCGCGCCGAACATTGCATCTTCCCGAAAACAGGCGATAATTAGGGGTCACGCACAGGTCATGTAAGCTAATATATGAAGGTGGCCCCGTATCACGCTATGACATGGAATATCGTATGAGAACGTGGTACTGGTGGCACCACTAAAAGCTATGAAATTTAAGCCAGAAATATTGTTAACTTACCTGTCTAGGTCTGATAATAGACATTAGCATCGAGAAGCCCGAAATGGGAGGGCGGGAAGGTGCTAGTATAAAACACGAAGTCTTTGGCTTTTATGCTTCTCAAATTTCCTTTTCAACACCTTGAACACGTTTCCTTACAATTTCCATTGTTAGAAGGCAAATAAATGTTCGCTTAATACTATGCCACAGTAGTGAGTGAGGGAAACAACTTTATTGACCATCTGGCATAAAGATGAAAGGGATAAGGAAGTTTAAACTTCCCTCGAATTTTTTCAATTTTTCTCGCCTATATGTAGACGCACACATACAAACGCACGCACGAACATACGTAAAAGTTGGTTGACCCCCCCCCCCCTTCCCCCAACCCGAAAAAAATTCTGGCTACTCCCCCGCATGATAGGGTGCCATGTTGCACATGATGAAATAAATGGAGATCACTCGACCATGACTTTGTCCTGGGGTGGACCACAAGTAGAACAAATGACCCACTTGGAAGGCAGAACTTGCATGTCTCCTTCTCATATGTACATTCTTTTCTCAAGAAGCTAATAAGCAACCAACCCAAACTGTGACCCTTCCGAAAATTTCTCAACACACGTCTTTTTGATACACTGTGTGGAGACAGAAGCGCTTGTGGTGCACTGCGCCCACGCGCCCACCTGTGGCGGCGGTAGTTAGCTTGTTGGAGGCTTCTTTCCTAAAGCTCTATGAGATGGCGCTGAGAGCTCGGCGAAATAAGTGTGCGTCTCCAGCCGCCAAAAATGTGGGCGCTCTACATCGCTTCGTCGTGAACGAAACAGGGAGCATGGATCGAGGCGCCCGCAGTTTTTTCGCTCAGGTACAATCATACCACACAGGTAGAGTCAATAAAAGAAACAAGTTTTCGTTCAAATAAAATACCATGAAATAAGCAAAATCAAATTGGACACAGAAAAAGAAACAGAAAATAATCTACCCTCAATGGCGACTGAATGCGCTTCTAATACTCATAGTTTGTAGCGCACAACTGATTCGAAGGTAACGAGGCAGGGAGTAATATGCACACAAAATTGCGTGCCTTCAGGCATGTGCCGATGTGGAGGTAGCGAGGGATGACAATTATTTTCTAGATACCGACAATGATGGTGCGCTAATATAAAATTGGCCTAGCTGATGTATGATTGCCAATTCAACCATCAACAGCTTGGTGTTATCTTGACGCATATAACAAAGGACTCGTGAAAGAGAGGCGGTAACTCACACGTGCGGCAATGCACGGTGGTTGAATACGTGGTACCAGCAAGGCCAACAATCTACACTTGCGAACCCACTGACTTCTCCGTAGGTAACTTGCTGAAAAGGCTCGGGGTTTAGTTCTTACCCCCTATACCTCCCCCCTGCCGGTCGGCAGCTGAAAGCTTCTTTGATTGTACCCTTGCATGTTCTACACTCCAATTAAAAGCTACAAATAACTCTCCCATTTAATTCCTTAGAATGAAGGCGTGTTCGCTCGATATCACTTCGTTTTGTGGCTCGTTAAAAGTGGGAAAATGCTTTATATTTGCCCTATGCACTTTCTTGGTTCATTATGTACCGGTCACGATCTCATTCTGAAACAAAATAATCAAAATAATTGTCTTTTATGTAAGATTATCTGTGCTAAGGATGGAGTCGTCTTCATCTTCGGTGAGGTTGTGGGTGTAGACTTTGTTTCATAGTGTGATGCTGGAGAGTTGAGGGGTAGCTGAGAACACGGAAAGTGGGTCGAAAATACGGTCTCTGTCTGTACAGATGATTACTGGGCATTGCGAGAGTACGAGGGCATGACCCGGCATAGCCTGGCTGGCGGTATCGCGGTCACTGCATGTGCCTAGGTGGTCCCTACACTGAGCTTTGGGCAGTGATATCAGTGTAGCATGGGTGTAGCCAAGGGAGGAGGGGGTTTAAAAGGAGGGGGGGGGGGGCTGAACGCCATTTTCATCAACATGATTTTTTTAGGTTTGCGGAACACGTCAAAATACTGTCGATTATGGCTGGGGACGCGCCGATGAGCCTTGGATACTTCTTACGCTCGAAATAGAATAACTTTACGTGAGAGACGGGATTTACACTTCGCTAAAAACTAATGTGTACGAAGCAATCGAATGAACGCCATATCTGCAGTTTGAAATTGGGTTTTACTGCTCTTTTAGAGCACATTGAAGATTCCTGCCGGCTGAATTTCTCGTATTTCTAGGTGGCTTTTCTGTCCTACAACAATGTCTCACATGGAAAGCATGCTTTACAAGGCACAATGAACATCACGGTTGGTTCAATTTACTGTATTAGGAGCGAAGCTCCTTATGCCATGGGTCGTGCGTCCGCGATGTATGTAGTGGTGGTAGTAGTAGTAGTAGTAGTAGTAGTAGTAGTAGTAGTAGTAGTAGTAGTAGTAGTAGTAGTAGTAGGTAGTCACCTCTCGTTTAGTCCTTGGAATGTTCACTCGATAGCGGTACTTCTATATGATGAGTATGTTATGAAAAGATGCGAGATGGCGCTACTTGGAGTGTTCACCAGATGGACGGACGGACGAATGAACGAACGCGTTGATGGACGGACGCACAGATGGAGGGATGCACAGACGGCCGCACGGACGGACGCGCACGAATGAATGGATGCACGCACGGATGCACGAACGGATGGACAGACAGACGGAAGTGCGGACGGGTGGATGGATGCTTCGTCTCACTCATCGTCGTTCACTCAGTGGATATGCTACGACTTTTTAAACGGGCTTTTCTGTCATGCAATAATGTCTTACAGACAAAGCACGCTTTACAGAGCTCATTCCATATGACTTTTGATTGGACTTCCTAAGTTTTATAGCGATAGCAATTATAGGGACACTCTCGGCTGAATTTGGCCACCGGTGTCGTCACCGTAACTCACCATATATATATATATATATATATATATATATATATATATATATATATATATATATATATATATATATATATATATATATATATATATATATATATATATATATATATATATATATAGAGAGAGAGAGAGAGAGAGAGAGAGAGAGAGAGAGAGAGAGAGAGAGAGAGAGAGAGAGAAACGTTCAAGTGGCAAGCTTTTTATATCTACCACTTTTTTTATCGATATGATATAAAGGGAGATGTTGGCGCACAATCATGGCACCGGCTACTCCTTAGCCCTTGAGTGAAACTTTAACGCGTATATTAAAGTAAAACATACAAAGCAGTGCATTGCAAATAGAACACTCGGGTACATATATGCAAAGACACACACGCACATATCACAACAAAATGTTAAGGAAATATTCGAAAGTCAACGAATGAAGTATCTGATAATATCCCTCGTTAATATTCGGTCCAACTAGCACAAAACAGCAGAGCACATGTCTGGTGCTTATGGAAATGTATTCGCTCGTGTGTACGTAATAGTCGACACGTCATTCACTTAACTACACACACATGATGGGTGTCACATGATACTGCACATAATAAGTACATGTGTTATACAAATGAAAGTTCGTTATTCCTTAGCACTTGTCAGCAATTCCGCTGTCTCGTAAAAAACGTGTTAATGCTTTTAAAGCGTGCGACTGTAAAACTCTAGTTGGCCACGGGCCCAGAAGTTTTGTTCATTTCCGTGCACTGCTTTGTTTTGTTTTTTGTCCATGCACTGCTTTGTATGTTTTGCTTCAAGATACGTGTTCAAGTTTCAATCAATGGCTAAGGAGTAGCCGGCGCCATAATGGTGCGCCAACATCTCCTTATATATCATATCAATAAAAAAAAGTATTACTCCGAGAAACCGATGCTGTGTCACAATCATTAGTGGTTCTCCTTCTAAATTGAGATTGAAGTTTTTTAACTTCTTACGGATGAAGGGCAGTACAGCTGCCTTTGCGTGTGACAGAGTCATTCCTCTTTCTTTAAAAAAGTTGTTGATAATATTTATGCCGTCTTGCAATGCATTCTGAATTAACCACATGTCCGTGCCGGATGCCCAAATGCACACATCATCTGCATATAAGGAGTATTTCAACCTGGAAGGCAGTCTCTTAGCTAAGTCAGCCATAACACAGTTGAAAAGAAAAAGGCTGAGTACGCTTCCTTGTGGCACTCCCTGTCTGTCATCGTGTTCCGCACTCTTTCCTTCGCTCGTCTGGATGAATATTTTGCGACCTGATAAAAATTTAGATATCCACTGCAAAGATGTGCCGGACAGTCCGAGTTCCAACATACTCAGCAGAACATGAGCGTGTCTGACTGTGCCAAATTCCCTTTTGATGTCTAAGAACACTGCGACCGTCAAACTACCACAGATGCGTTCATGCTCCACATACGTTACAATGTCCAGTATTGCATCCATTGTGCATCTCTGTTTCCTAAAACCTGTGAAGTAGTTGGAGAATACAGCGGTTTTGTCGCAGCACCATTGAAGTCGCGCATCAATCATTTTTTCCATTGCCTTACATAGACAGCTTGTCAGACTAATTGGGCGGAAAGACTCAAGGTTCAAGGGCTTCTTAGCCGGTTTCAAAATCGGAATATCTACCACTTACCGCTGGTGATGGGCATCTTTGGGGGGAACTGCCGTGTTTTCTGCATTACCAGCAAGATAGCGCAATGGGCGCGCGTCGCCACATAGTCATGACGCGGCGGCGCGCGCTCTCATCTTCTACGTGTACTTTACCTCGCGGAGAAAGGACGCTCTGGCATGTGCTCGCTGTATCTCGCGGTGGGGACAATCGTACGCCTTGGGCTTTCACCCGAACAATTATGTTGTTGTTACAGGGCGCACAATAGTCACTGCACTCGTTGCACAGTCTCCATTTGCGAAAAGGGCGCGCTTTTCAGACACAGCGATGTATTAATTGAGATGCCTATTCGCGTTCATCTGTACCTGTGAGTACGCTTCGTGCGTCGTTTGTGCGTTAGAAACGCGGGGCACGTTTCAATCCGCTTGCCTTTCTCCTCATGACCTTCCCATTTGTTGCTATAACGTTCATTGCTTCGCCTTTGCGGCAAAGCTGTGACTTTTTTCTTGATTTTTTGTGTTTAATTTCTTACTCTCTGGGTCTTTCTTTTTATATGTCTTCCTTTTTGTGCATCATTTTTTGGTAAGCAATAGTGCAGTTACCATTAATAGGATACTATGCGTTTTCTTGGCCCACCCCCAGAGTTGGTATGTGCCATGGATTCCAGGCTACAAACCAGCGAACAAACAAAATGAACAAGAAGAGGAAACCTGCATTCTGCAGTTTTGTGACTACTTTACAGCAACGCAAATGGATTCAGGCTTGACAACAGAAGTGTCTCATCAAAGAAATTTATCTCAGAACATTGCATGCTTAGCTCCTCTCCAGGTTTCACGTTGATGGAGCCTAAACACCGTTGCCTACATGCTTCATCCCTCCTCGGTTTTTATTTTCGTCCAAATTTTCGATGTCCGCTTCTAGTTCTCTCCAGAAAAGCAAAAAGAAATCAAACCTTCATTCTTGAAAGAAAACATAAATTTTCCATTGCGAAGGAATGTTATAGCAACAGTGCCAAAATGAATCGCCAAATAATATTTCCTACTCGTAGATTTTGTATTGTTTTAGCTAACTTCGCTACGACGAGTCACAAAGGTTCCTTCAGCCCCGAAAATCTTTCAATCGGTATTCCCTGTTTCTGATTGGTCGACCTTTCATCCACTCTGAAAGAAGCAGGCAAGCGGAAAATTCGCACACTGTGGTAAATGAAATTCCCTGTATTACGATTGATTTTCTTCACTGCGTCCCCTGTCGGGTGTTTCACACTTTTCGCGCGCGCCGAAACAATTCCCGGCTGCTAAGGGCGTATTGCGCAAAGTGCTTGAAGCACCACTCCAAACTCATTTTAAATTAAAATGGAACGATGCGTGAAAGTAAACAAAACGACACTGTTGAAAACATTACTAAAAGACTAAAAAAAACAAACTAACAAAACTGAGCGACAACACTGTTGTATATGCGCAAGGCGAGACCCCGAGATTTCCAAGGCTAGGCACCCAGGATGAGGGTGTGAAAAGGATGAGCCGGCAAGACCCCAAATCAGCGCTCCATTTCCGAGGAGATGGAGGGTGCGACGTTTACTCTACCGCTTATATCGGTTACTGCGGCAACCACGAGAGAACTCGCGCGCGGCGCAATTTACGCGTGTAGAGTGGCGGAACGACGCGTGTGTAATAGTTTGCATTTCCATTTCCAAAAACAACTATCATCATTCAGCCGTCTCCGATCCCTTCTCTCGGATTGAGTCGCGAGCTGAGAACAAAAGTAGTACGTTTCGGCGAAGAGAGGAAAGAGCGTGTCATACGAAGACGAGGCGAAAATTGCGCCGCGCTGCGCGCGAAGGCCTCTCGCTAAAACAGCGCCGGATCTGTATGCATAAACACGAACGCTAGTTTTGCGTGCAGAGATCGGGGCCCGACGACAGAGCTCTCCAGAGAGCATGCACCGTAGACGCCTCGGGCACCGCCGATGCTTGGCTGTGGCCCCCTTCGCGAGCAGCCGAGTTCGGGGCATTCCGATGCGAACGCACGTCGCGGCCGCACAAAGCCGTGCAACAGCCTCGCCCAACCGGCGTGCAAGAACAGGCGGTGCTGCAGAGACTGAAAAGTCGGGAATTACACCGATCCCGGTCTTTCAATTTTCGGCAGGCGGGCACGCGCGCGCGTGTTCTTTCAGCTTCGCTTTATTGCAGCCTCGAAAAAGAGGCAGCGCCGTTCGCCCGGCCCGTTCACCGACGAAGCTGGCCATTTTCTCGTACGCTGTCTCGAAGCTTGAGCTGCAGCTTTATTTTGAACTTTCGGGGAACGCAGTGGATACTGCATGTAGCCATTGTGATATTCTTAAGTTAGGTCAGTCGGCGAAATGGGGAATACAGAGAAGTGTGAAAAAACAAACAAACAAACAAACAAACAAACAATCAAACAAACATTTTGGCTATAGGCGAGAAATTGAGAAACTCTCGTTGTTTCTACTTGTCTCACTTATTTATTAACAGTTGTATTATTGATGGTGCAATAAGCTTCCTCAATGTTCATGAACTGCGTATATTTGAGTTCGTCTTTTTACAACGGACATAAGAAGCCAAGGTGAGGAAGGACGCTACAACTGCAGCTTGAAAAACACCCTAGCTCATACGGTCACAAGGCATGTGAAGCGAGGAGCTGTGGAGTGCATTTTCGTAAGAAAATACAAAAAAATAAGTAATCGGCAAGAATGCGAAGACCAAAAAACTACATATTGCACAACGAGATTCCAGAAGGAATTGTTACGTGTAGGACATGTTGGCGCCATTTCGCATAAAATGAAAAAAGTACAAACATACAGTAGTAGTAGTAGTATTAGTAGTAGTAGTAGTAGTATTTTTATTTACAGTAAACCAAATACAGAGCTCACTGCAGGGGCAAAGGGCTAAAGGCGAACAGCCTGACAAAGGCCCTTGTCCCTCCGCAGTCCGTGACAGTGCAAAGCTTAAACAATATATATATTCAATACATTAGTTTCAAGCAACCTGAAATTGTAAACACAAAACTCAAACATAAATAGCATAAGAAGTTTACATAACACATTTTAAGAATTAGAGGTCACTCTCGTTATAATTGACAACTAAACAATATCAATGAAACAACTCAAAATCAGACATAAGATGCATGCGGATACAATGCATTCCGTGGTATACACTCCTATAATTGACATATAAGTTTATGAACAATTTAAGCATTTGCAGAGGCATGAGACTCCATTACGTAGTTTCGATAGTGTGGACCGGTGGTGATGAATAAGTTCTTTATTTGTTTCTTGAAAGTCGCACTACTAGCCCTAAAGTTCAATTGATCTGCAAGGGTATATAAAACCTGAGGTACCTGGTAAGCAATACTTTGTTTTCCATACTTGGTTCTTGTTCTAGGAGCTCGCTTCTTTTGTTCTCGCATACTGTAGTGTGGTCTTTCGGTGCAACTTTCTTCATATAGCTTAGTCTTTTGTATTAACTGAAGTAATTTAAAATGATATAATTGATCAATTCTGAGTATTGAATGATTAATGAATAGTGGAGCAGTGCGCAAGTCTTGTAGATTTCCCCTGTAATTTTCAAAGCAGCGCAATATTTTCTTTTGTATAGTTATTAACTTATGGTAATTCCCTTGTGATGTCGTTCCCCAGACTAAGACAGTGTATTGTGCATCTGGCCTATAGGTACATTCAAGTAGCTAAACCGATTTTCGCTCCTCAAAGGGAACTTACCATAAAAAAAAAGCATGTTAATCTTGATCTTCAGGCTGAAAATATTCTGATGGCGTTAGTCTGCGTATATCGACTCCATGTTGATAGTCATCATCGAAAATAGCTGCATACTTTTTCCTCATCAATTGTGCGATTTAATAGCAAGCCGGATACATTATGCAGCGTTCTGTGTCTTCAAAGCATATAGCAATGCTGCATGAAAGAATGTGGACGAAGAAAGGCAAGCACGCCGAATGGTCACAAAATCCGTGCAGTATTTATCGTGGAGCGTAACAGCTAGGACACGTCTTTCGAAAGATTCTGCGGCGGCCTTGTGCTCATAGAGTTTCCAACAATATTTATCACTTCGCAAGCACCGCCTTGTAGAATTCCGGTGGTGTTCGTTGCTTTGTCGAAAGTGTGGTGCAATGGAGTCTGCACAATGGACGTTGTCGAAAAAAGAATCCCACCAAATTGCTGAAAGTGTGGTCTGTTCACTTGATTGAATGAGAAGCACTTCTTTTGTGGCCTTCATCTGAGGAACTGAAGCCAACCACGGTAGCTACGAACCGCCTATAGTCGAATGCAACTTAAGAAGTCAGCCGTATTTCCTTCTCTAAGGCACACAATCCTGCACCAATGGGAGCTCGCTCTCGACTGACATAATGAGCCGGACAGAGGGCAAACCCGCCTTCGAAGAATATCTGAGTGGATGAGTGGGACTTTTTCTTTAGTCGCAGAGGCACTCGGATACATGGGTGTTGCCACTACTAAATTTCTAAACCATCATCATCCTCAGCAGTAGTAGCAGAAGGATGGATGGATAGATACTATGAACATCTCATATATAACTGGGCGGTGACATGTGTCCCGCTGGGCTAACAAGAAAAAGGAGAAAAACTTCTCTTTTTATGTTGCCCAAATGTTTTACTTGCTTCAAATAAATCAATCTTATTATAACAAGGAAAAATATAAATTCTTGGTTCATCTCTCTGCCCCTCCATGCAGAATGACTTCATTTTCCCGCTATCAATTTTGTCATTTACCTCTACTTTTCTGCCCCCAATACTCTGTCTCTTACTTGCTTCTATCGCAGACGTGTTGAACTTTGCATGGTTGTCCCTAAAACCTAAAGCCCTACGTAAGCGTGTACCCTCACGTATACCTGGGTGGATATCACCCCATTCAATCGGAACATGTTCCATCGTTTTGTTAGCTCCCCCAAGGCATGCACATTGATCTTATTATTTGTTGAATCTCGCTTTATGACTACGCGCTCTAAGGGAACCCAACCTCGCATTGAACAGTAAAGCACTTTACTTTGAATCATCATAAAACCTCTCCCTCCTTGTTTCATTTTTTCTCTTCCGGTAGTTGCTGAGAGCCAGCTTCTTTTCCATCGCTGTCATTCAATAAACCCTCTCCGCCTCTCTGACTTCTCACTTAATGCTCCATGTTGCCATATCATCCACACTGCCAGCCGTATATTAATTGGTGAGCCTCCTAGCTGTTTTTCTCCACTTTATGTACACGCTCTTCCTTTACAAATACCTGAACACCTTTCCTGACCATCTACTCTCCCCCGTTTCCCAAAGCCTCTCTTCAAATCTGATTTTGTACTGAGCTTCCCTTATTTCAATGCCTGTCGATCCCATATCCTGCTTTACATCCTCATTCGTCATCTTCCCTTGAGCGAACAACACGAGGCGTCCCGTTGTCCTTTGATTTACATCCATTCCTGATTGCACGTCGTACTTCATGCACACCACTGAGTTCCCAAATGTGAGCCCCTGAACCATTACGGCTTTCCACGTACCTGGAAACACTTTGTATCTTTTTTATCCCCCATAACGCTTCGTGCTTCATTATTGCAGCATTCCTCTTTCCCTTTGATGCCAATGTTTTTTGCTGTACCTCCACATATCTTATCTCCCTCATTTACCCGTACTTTGAGGTGCTTATACTCGCTTACCCTCGGTACTTCTTCGCTCTGTATTGAGATCACCTGGCCTTCCTTAAAATTGAATACCATCAATTTAAATTTCGTTGCACTAATTTGTAGTTCTAAAGCCTTGCTTTTACTTCCGCATCCAGCCGCAGTATATCGTCTTGACTGTCCGCAAATAGGACAATATTGTATGCCTAAAGTAGACGCGGAAGCTTCTGTTCAATTATTCATCGCGCCCGCTTGTTTAGGTGACCGATTAAACCCAATGTTGCTACCTTCTAGCGCCTTTTCTGTCCTCACCAGGTACAGCATGAATGACAGCGGGGACAAAGGACATCCCTGCCTCAACGCTAATTGGTAATTTCAACGCTATCATGGCTACCTATTCCTTGCAATTTTATAAAAAAACTGGACTTTCTCGGTATATCTCTCTCAAAAGCTGTATACAGTCATCAGCGATGCTCACTTCTTTCAATTGAACCCACAAAATTACGCCCCAGTCATGTTCAGATAAGCTGAGTATAAGGGTCTGTTTTTTAGCAGCATCCTAGCCGACTGCACCCACTGGTACGCAAAGGCCTTTTCTACTTTCCGTCAATCAACTTGACCCCGTGCTTCCTGTGGCCCCATTACACCTGACGTCACCAGCCTGATGTCCGCCTGACACCTGATGTCCGCCTGACGACACCAGAGATTACACAAATGCGACCCGGAAATGACATTCTGCATGCTTGATAGAACAAAACGACATATCGCAAGTATGATTCACCGGATTCGTCTTGGCGTGGTCTTCACAAGACGTTATGCCCATATATTCGGCTGCAGTGACACCGGTCCTAATTGTGACCACTGTGAAGTTCCAGCAACTCTAGAGCGCGCATTTTGCACCTTTACAGTATGCGCACGTGAAAGACAGCAATTGATATCAGCTACTTAGGATTTGTATATTAGGCCACGAACTTACGAGATTGTGTTGGGTCCTTGGCATGATGCCAACAGTGCAACGGTAGCCGTAAGAGCGGTCATAGTTTTTCTAAAGACCACTAGACTGAATGCGCATCTGCAGCACCGCGCCAACCTGATGGGACTGTACATATTTACCTTCTTACCTCCCCATTGTCACTCGTTACTCTTTTTTTCCAATCCCCTCTCTCAGTGTACAGTAGCAGGCTACACCACATTAGCGATCAGGCCGATCTCTCAACCTTTATGTGAGTAAACGTCTCTCTTTTAAGTAGCATCTGACCACAAACAACTTAGCGCGGTGCTGCATGTAAATCAGCGAAAATACTTTCGGCAGAGAGTCTTTCAGAGCAATAAAATTAGTTTACTGCAGAGTACTTTGCTTTTGCCCACGTGTTAAACGTATCAAAAAACCCCGGGTAGACAAGATTTCCGGAACGTTCTATTACGCGTCCCTTATAGTTACATCGAGGTTTTTAGACGTTTTAAACGACACAACAAAAAAGAAAGAACTGAGATGTAAATATCATTATGTAATGTTAAAATGTTACACCTGTCTGTTCATTTGCGCTGTATTCATTGTAAAGGACCTAAATTAAGTTACTATAATTAAATCGGTGAGCTCTTTTGTAAAGGACGTCTTTTGTAAACTGTGATTCTGATTTTTCTCGTCGTGCAACTAATGTGGTGACAGCAGTCGCTTAATATGCTTAGGTACAGATTTGGGCTGAAAAAAATGACGTAGCAACATACTGTGAGTGATCACAATGAGTTTGCGAGCGTTTTTTTCTTTCATCCTTGCCAATTGCTGTGCTGTACTCCGATAACGTCATTTACTCCCATGACAGTGTATTCCGCGTAAAACACGCGTCCAATGAGGAGCCCTTCTTTGCAGCCTTCGTGCCGCATGCTTTAGGAGCACGACGAGCAGGTTTGTACGCCAGATGGCCACGTTGTTCTCTCACCTGATGACCGAAGCGCGCGTGGGTGGTTTATTACCCTTTCCGTAGGCCACCGACAATTAGGGACTTCATTAAGAGGCGCCTCCATTCCTGGTACTGGAAGGGTGCGCTGATGAATCTCGACCCCAGCACGTAATGGCATTGTGCTCTTTCGTGGCCCTGCCAGGGCGGCCTTCGGGAAAAAGCACTCAGCGCGTTCCCGTATGCAGCGAAGCTTACGATAGCTGCCTCCGCGCGAAAGGTGATTGCAAAGTTTTGGAGGGCCTTAACGAAGCTTTGGGAGCAGCTGTCGAAAGGGCTTGAACAGGCTCGGCCGGGCACGGTGAACTAAACGGGACCCGAATATAAGATTTCCTTCGTTGCCCCAAGGCAGGATCGTTTCGCTTCGTTCCACGAGGACACGGCGCTTTGGCGGACGACGTTCTATACAGCAGGTGTTGCAAATTTCACCGGAATATATACGCTCAAACGACTACTATTTTTAACCATCAAAGGTGAATATGAAGAAATTGGCGAAGCATGCAGGACACATGGTGTTCAAAGAAGTGCATGATTAATCGCGTTTCTTTAACGCAGTGTGAAGGAAACGCGTGAAAACGTCCCCAGAACACACAAACGCTTTCCACCACATGCTTGATGTGTTTTCTGCCTAATTATTTTGTTTTTCCAGATATCTGCTCATACTAAGTGATATTACTTTGATATAGACAGCAGCGATACACAGTACACTAACCAGTATTTTGAGTAAAATTTGACTACACTAGGGTTGTTGAAAAAAGCGACATGTGCTCTTCAAAGTACGTCGTAAATTTTCTGACAATCGCGCCATTATGTAGGCATACGTGAAGATAACTAGGCGTCTATACAACACAAACACAAACACACACACACACACACACACACACACACACACACACACACACACACACACACACACACACACACACACACACACACACACACACACACACACACACACACACATTTTACCGCAAGGAGTTGCCAGCTATCGCGACAACAATTGCTTACGTTAGGCAATTCATTACTGCGCATATTCTGCAGCACGTGTTTGCCAATTGAACCAAAGCGTCTAAGTTCATGGTCCTGGAAAAAATGAGATTTGCTTGTGAGTATTTATTGCATTGATTATATTGGTTACACCATGGCACCGATGTCCCGGGGAACTGCGTTATTGTACGGCATACCTTGGAGACGTTGCACAACTACCGAAACCGCTCCCACACCTGCATTGCATAAACATATTAAGATAGCTTGTTCTACCATTATACGCATTTTCCCACTAAAAAAAACAGAAAAAAAAATTAATTCGCAAATCCCACGTACAGTGGGAATCCATACCATGAGAAGCACAAATGAGGAAGGTTGATATTTCGCTTTAAAATTGGCACAACGTTATGAGGCGGAGCTAAATTATGCCGTACATGACGCCCATGTCATGAGTATCATGTTTGGATGTGTCATTTACCTTCGTCGTTTGTTCACGTTTTGTGATGTCAAATTTGGTATATGTTGAGCTATCGAAACGGTCGCCAGCGCATCATGAGTGGGTTATGTTGTCATGCTCTTACTTTACAAGCATCTCACGATTATCATGTTTGCACCTGTGACATACCTTCGTCATTCATTCGCGTCCTGTATTACCAAATTCGGTACATGTGAAGCTTGCGAAACGGCCTCGAGCGCACCATGAGCGTGGCGTGTAGTCATGACTTACTTGACATGCATGTCATGATTTTCACGTTAGGGTCTGTCACTTGTGTTCGCCATGCAGTCATGCCATACCATACCAGCTTTTCAACATGCCATGTGAAGGAAACCACCCCAAGAGAATCAAGACCATGAAATGTAAATAATGACATTGATGACCTGCATGTCATGACAATCATCTTATGACCAGTCAATTATGCTCAAAATACAGTCTTGTTATACCATACGAAATTTGGTATTCATACCATTACCAAAATGGTCAGGAGAGCTAAAAGTCGTAGGCGGCTAGATAGATAGATAGATAGATAGATAGATAGATAGATAGATAGATAGATAGATAGATAGATAGATAAATAGATAGATAGATAGATAGATAGATAGATAGATAGATAGATAGATAGATAGATAGATAGATAGATACGCTCAAAGTCACTGAAATTCGCCAAGAAATGCTTCGCATTTGAAACAAACACGCCATATCATAATAACATGTGTTACTGGTACTGCAGCAGAACAGGTTACTTCTAATGCCCGTATGCGGCGGAGCACTCGTGTACAGCGATATCGTCGGCCTACATGAGTGAGCTATAAGCAACGATAACGCACAGCGCATAACCTTGATCAATATTTTGCGCATTGCCGCTGCAGTTCTGCCATTATTTCCAGCTGTTTGATTGCCTTTTTGGTGCAACGCAACAATCCTGCTTCATTTTGCGGATCCGAGTGCGTGACGTCATCTTGTAAGCGCAACCTTGTCTGTATATGATCACGCTGCTTACTTGCGTAGTCAACGGATTCGCTCCGCTGCGCCTTGTCTTGCTTGGCTACCGCGCCACAGGTGTTTATAGTTCCTCGTCACGTTGTGCTGGGGCGTCCCTGCTTTTCAGCACTTAACCGCACGTACCAACCTAATCTCGGCGAGCAGCTCAGCCGCTCAGAGCGAGGCAAAAATGAGGGAGTGCTCGTATATGGCATGATCAAGCAGGCAAAGTCCGCACAGCCGCGAGAGGCTCGCTCTCCCGTCTCGGTGCATTTTACTTAACGTCATCGGACCGGTGTCCAATTTCGCCACCGTGACCAAGCCGTGGCTCGCAGGGCACAGAGCGGCGACGGGGTCCAACGTCGTGTCCTCTGCGCGGTCGATGCTATCGATCGTGTGTCCAGCTTCTCGTGTACCTTGCGGAACTGAACGGGGCAGCACCTTGCTAACGAGTGGCTCTATCCGCCCTTTCCACCTCTCCTTTCCTTTGTCCGCACACAGCAGGTGCGCCCAGAAGAAGCAGTTCTTATGTCCTGCTTGGCCTAATGCGTGCAGCAGTTTGCTTACAACTTTGTTTTTTATTCTGTATGCAAGCTCAATGAAGATCGGTGGCGCGCTTGTAAAAGATCTATGAACTTTTGCTCCCAGACCGACACAATTAGAGAGAGCTCAATTCTTACTGGAAGTGCACATAGGTAAAGCAAAGAGTAATTACGAAATCGAGATCAGAAATAACCTAGCCTATGCAGGGGGAAATGCTTTTACATTGTTATAAGTGGAGCATTATATCAGGAACCTATGCACGATGAAGCGTCATCGGTGGCGAGCGTCGTGCTGTAACACCAGAATACGCTTCTACATCTTATGCTACCTATTGGTAAACACGCTTGCATAAACGCCAGTGCTAGATCACGTTGTTAACTAAGTAGTAAAACCACATATGCAACGAGAAGAGCGCGACTATCCTGTAAACCAAGAATCAGTTATTGTGGTTGGAAGAAGGAGGAGGAAGAAAGCTTAAGCGGAAAGACAGGGAGGTTAGCCAGTTTTTAGACCAGCTGGCTACCCTGTGCTGGGAAAGGGGTGAGAGAAATAGAAGGTGTTAAAAACAAATGTTGTGAAGAGAGAGAGAAATTACAAAAAAAAAATTGCGATAGAGGAAAGGCAACATCAAAGAGTATAAGAAACTATAGTCTGTCTCTGAGGCCAGTTGTCCGCAAAAAGCGCGGCAAAGCTTTCAAAGCCTTGTGGGCTGAGGATGGGCTTGGCCAATGACCCAGAATAATTATGTTCCGAAGAAGGCCGATCATCCCGTCTATCCAGAGTTGCAGTCAGTTCTTGTCTTTGCACGTTGAAATGGGTGCACTCACACAGAAAATGCGCGATGGGGTTATATGTTGGCGTGCGAAATGGGCGCCGGACGTAGAACACACACACACACACACACACACACACACACACACACACACACACACACACACACACACACACACACACACACACACACACACACACACACACACACACACACACACGCACACGCACACACACATTATATATATATATATATATATATATATATATATATATATATATATATATATCTTCAGTGAGCAGTCACACATAACGCGCTTTATTTCGAAGTTTCAGCCAGTCAGAGTCTGGTCTTGATCCAGAATGGTCATTCCTAATGAAGGCCAGACTCTGACTGAAACGTCGAAAACAACCACGTTGTGACTTCGCACGGAGGAGCTAATTGACTACTTGCAACCCTACGGCCACTCCACCACCAAGCCTGCCTGCATATATATATTCCACTAAGCTACACGTTTGAGCAAGCACATTTACGCTTGTCTTGCTCAACACGCAAACAAAAGGACGGAGCAGCGTCTCAGAATGTAGAAAAAAAGATAATGTTGCGTGCACACAAAAAACTATTTTGAACGGATGCATTGACACACCTTCAATCGGTATTTCCGAGAGAAGAGACGTGTGGTTTTCCTCGGTGGTCGAATATATATGTATATATTGTCGAAGACACCTTATATCGAACACGCCCAAAACTTTTTGTAGGCCCTACATTATTCTGCGCCAGGGCCTTCGACAGCACGCGAGTAGTAAACGGGAGAGAAAAATGTCGAGTGCTGTGAAAAGGAGCGGGTAAGAAGAGTGCCGCCTGGACAGAATCCACGTGAGAAATTTCAGTGGCCTCACGGGAGGCGATGCGTCTCTTGTGCGCCTTGTTTTGCTGAGGCTGGCGCTGTCCGCGTTTGCAATCGAAGCTTGCACTGCTCGACCCGAATGCTCTGGGGCAGGCCGTGTATTGGGCAGGCTGCAAGTGCAGTGGCTGTAGTGAATGGACGTACCAAGCAGTTTCCATAAATCGAGCTTATTCTGCTTCGCGCGTTTTCTTTCCGCGTTAGGTGTGGACAGTTTTCATGTGCAACAGAAACAGCCCGAAATGCTGGCCCCTTAGAGAAAAGACTGTCTAGTTAAACGAGTCAGTGTAATAACGACGCAGAAGATTTTACTTGTAGAGATAGCTGAGTCAATTGTTGTGTAAATATTTCTAATGACGTTATTTTTCAGCTGAACGCAAATTAAAAAGATGAAAAAGGGGAAGGAGGACAAGAAGAAGAAACGACGATGAAGCTGCATGTCTTTTTTTTCTTTATTGATTGGTGCCTAATCACCTGAAAAGCATTTTCTTCATCATTATCACCATCAAACTGAATACGCAAACTGCAGGGCAAACGCTTCTTCCATGCTTCCAACTACCCCTGTCCTCTGCTTACCACGGCGGCGTTATCTCAAAGGGTCACCAAAAGGGAAAACAATTTTTTCTTATGGGTAAATTACTCTTTCACAATATCAAAATGACCGATCTCGTTGCGAGAACAGGCTTTGTAAGCGAGAAAACGCACAAAAAGAAATTGCGGGGGCCAACACCACAAACGCCACGACGTAATAAGTTTTGTTGGTGTTTACTGATGTCTACGTAGCTTCTAATGGGTAAAAACCTTGGCCAATGTCGGCTGAACAAGCTATAGAAACTATACCAAATTTCAGAAAATTTCTTCTAGCCACTGTCCTTTTCATGACTGTTAAGTTTGCACCATTTTCGTAAGCCTCCTGGGTTTTACCACGTATGGGTAATATCCTTAACACCGTGTTGCACAAGCTCGCGATTTGTCGCCCTTGCGTAACTGGGACATCCAAATGTGGGGTTTTAGGGTCGAAGCCTTGTTGTCATCCGCGTCCGTCACGCTACACAAAACCGAAACAGATACTGAACTTCTGTACAACAAAAAATAAGAAAGGCAGATCCCACGTGCAGTGGGACTCGATGATATCCCAAGCACGAAGGAGAAAGGTTTATATGTCTCTTCAAAATCAGTACAACGTTACGAGGCGGATTGACGTAGTACACAGTAAACACAATTAAAAATGTTATGCACACTAACGCATCTAATTAGGATGCAAATGTGCTGCTTATAGTCGCATAACGACGGCAACGTTTGCAATACCAGCACCAGCAGTGGTAAGCATGTAAATTATACCGTACATGACTTCCATGCCGTGATTATCATGCTTTTGCCTGACATTTGTGTTCGTCGTCCTCTCAAGTGACGTAACACCGAGTTTCGTACATGTGAGCTTGCGAAAGGGCCGCGAGTGCACTATGAGCGTAGCATTTAGGCATGTTTTACATGACATGAATATAATGAATATAATGTTTGGATGTGTCATTTACCTTCGTCGTCCGTTCGCGTCACGTAACACCATATTTGGTATATGTGAAGCTTGCAAAACGGCCACGAGCGCATCGTGAGCATGTCATGTAGTCATGTTTTACATTAAACGCATGTCATTATTTTTATGCTTGGACGTGTCATTTACCTTCGTTGCCCACCACGCCACGTAAAACTAAATTTAGTATGTGTGAAGCTAGGAAACGGCGATGAGCTCACAATGAGCATAGCATGTAGTCATGTTGTACATTACACGCATGTCATGATTATGATGTTTAGACGTGCCATTTACCTCCGTCGTCCGTTCTCGGCTCGTAATACCGAATTTGCTATATGAGAAGCTAGCGAAACGGCCGTGAGCGCTTCATGAACGTATCATGGGGTCATGTTTTACATGGCACGCATATCAAGATTATCATGTTTGGAGAAGAACGGCTATTTGGGTTAGTTGGTTAAATTCTGTGGTAATAAGGGTTGCAGCGCAAGCACGAAGGTGCTGGAAGAAACGTGAAACGAAAGGCGAGGCAAGGAAAACAAACGTTTGCTGTTAGAAAGTTGCCTCTTGTATATATCATCATGTGTGCCGCGAAAAATAAAATCAGTTGGTTCTCAGCGCTCGTGTTGTCCTCTTTGCTTTCCTTGCCTCGCCTTTCGTTTTATGTTTCTTCCAGCATCTTCGTGCTTGCGCTGCAACCCTTATTATCATGTTTGGGCGTGCCACTTATCTTTGTCGTACACTTAGTGCCGTAATACCTAATTTGGCACATGTGAAACTAGCGAAGTGACCGCGAGCGCACCATGAGCGCGGCTTGTAGTCACGACTTACATGACATGCATGTTATGATTACCACATTTCCGCCCACAGACAGACAGACAGACAGACAGACAGACAGACAGACAGACAGACAGACAGACAGACAGACAGACAGACAGACAGACAGACAGACAGACGGACGGACGGACGGACGGACGGACGGACGGACGGACGGACGGACGGACGGACGGACGGACGGACGGACGGACGGACAGACAGACAGACAGACAGACAGACAGACAGACAGACAGACAGACAGACAGACAGACAGACAGACAGACAGACAGACAGACAGACAGACAGACAGACAGACAGACAGACAGACAGACAGACAGACAGACAGACAGACAGACAGACAGACAGACAGACAGACAGACAGACAGACAGACAGACAGACAGATAGATAGATAGATAGATAGATAGATAGATAGATAGATAGATAGATAGATAGATAGATAGATAGATAGATAGATAGATAGATAGACACGCTCAAAGTCGCCGAAGTTTGCTAAGAAATGCTTCGCATTTGAAAAGTCTGCAAAATGAAAGCCAAATGTACATGACGACACAAATTGATGCTATAAATACGCAAAATATACAAATTGAAACAATATGCAGTTATAAAAAGGAATAGTATGAGTAAGTATTCATGACGTGTATTTTATTTCTCGCTTAAATTGGTGCAAGTGCCTGATGCAGGCGTCATGCGACGGGCTAATGAAAAAAAAATGTAACGTTATCAGAAGTCAATCTACTATGAAGTCATTTTGTGTGTGCGTGTCTCTCTTTTTCTTATCCTAATCATTATATGCCATTCACCTAATGATCTCTACTTTCACGTATCCTGTGGTGGTGGATTTCTTGTTATACCAGCGAATTTAACTTAGACACTCAGTGTAACTATGAGCTGTCCTCGACTGTTTCTCCTTTCCTGGTAACCATTATGGAACTCGTACTGTTATTCGGTTGTTTGTTTTATGCATTACGTGACCAGCCCAGGTACACGTTTTTTCGCTTGACGTCAACTGAAATGTCTGCTGCCGCTGATAATTCCTTTGCCCATTGTATTATCCCACGATCTTTTAGTGCTACTTCTACCATGTTTCGTTCCATTTCATGCTATGTATTCTTGAACGTTTTGTTTTGTCTAGTCGCTTTGTCATTTTCGATGTTTGAGCACCATGTTACAACTGGCAGCATGCCGTGATTCTATACTTTTCGCTTTGACGACAGTGGCAGATTTCCTGACATTATTTGGGAGTGCCTGCTCAATGCACTCAAGCCCATTCTTACCATTCGCTGAATTTTCCCCGCCAGATGTAAACAATGGCACTCACTAATAATACAACAAGGAACATCGCAAGGAACAGGGTTCATGTCACTGAATATATTAGGTCTGTAAATGCAAGGCCTTTCATACCTATTGAAGCTGCTCCGGACTCACACGTCCCCAATGCGAATAACCATTTTCGGATCACGCCTTTTTAACCTCCCTCTCAAAAATGCAATGTTCGCTACGCTTTAATGTGGGGAAAGGAGTAGTTGAAAGAGAACGAGGGGGGGGGGGGGGGCAGGAGAGCTCAGATTGATCCCCCACGACAAAAAAAAATTCAGTGGCACCTTGCTTCAATGTGCTGGTTCAGGCGCTGTTAAAGCTCAGCAGGATTAAGAAATAAAAGCAGTAGTCGCAAAAAGCGTGCGTTACAGAACTCGAGCATAATATGTTTTCGCGATTCAAATCTTAGTCCCATTTACCCTACTTCTTCACCAAGTTCTGAAAAGCTGAGCCACACCTGTAGTGTTGGTCCACCCAACTTTTCCGCTCTGAGGTGGTACTATTCAAAAAAGCCAGTTTCGAGACTTGCAATTCATCTGCACGGTGATTTTTCAACACGACGACTAAATTTAGATCTTCTATTCTTTTTTTTTTTGAAATAAGCGACAGCTATGAATATTTTGTACGCCCCTCTTTCTCTTGTGTTAATGAGCTCAGAGGGCAATACATCGGAGGGGTCGCTGCCGCAAAATATCCGCAAAAGACAGGTGCTAATGAACGACGGGTCGTGTCACCAAGCCACAGCTTGGACGCTGTGCCAAGCGAGTCGACGGCAGAGGAGGGGAAAAATTGCTCCGGAGATTGAAAGCAGCCGCCGTCAAAGGCGTCCTGCCGAGCTACCCGACGCCGGAAGCTACTTGATTTTGGCTGGGGCTTCGTATTAGGCCCCGTTCTGGCCTGCTTAGCTGCTTTCGGGCCCCTCACCCTCGCACCAACCATCCACACCTTGTGCGACGTGGAACCGGAAACGGAAGAAAGACACCGAGGTGGGCAAGGAAAGAAGGACACGCTGGAATCTTGCCGGAAGTGGTGCGCCAGGAAGGAACCACCTGCTTCTTTGATCGAGACGAGGCGCGTCAACTGAAAAAAAATGATAACAAATCAAGAAATACAAAATAAAGAGAAAGAGAGATGAAAAGTAAGCCTTGTTCGGTGGCTGCTGCAAACAGGCAGAAATTCACGACTACCTTTTATGGGGGAGAAATACAGCTTAAAGAGAAGTTCAGCTGACCTCAGCGCGTATATATAGCGCCCTCGCATTCTTGGCCTAGGTTAAATGAGCAAGCCAAATAAAGAAGCCCAGCGCAGCTAGTGCTCCAAAACTGAAAGTCGGGGCCAGGGTAAAAACAACAGAGGCACTGTGCGCAGAAACACGAAGGCTTACGCAAGGAAACTGATGTTGTCTCCCCTTCTCCTGCTATCCTTTTTTTTTACCGTGCTTGCCTGGTGCCCATATTGGCTGTGCAAGCCAGGAGAGCTTGTTTCGACTAATGAGGGTTCTCTTCGCTACGAAAGATTCCGTGTTTGGCCACAATAGGCAGCGCGTATACGGCGAACTTCTTCCCGAAGTAATATACAGATAATCCAGCCCACATGGGTGTTGCAGACTGAATTCTGCTGACTCCGTCACTAAGCCAGGAGTTTGCGTCGTTAAAAATCATGTGCATAGGTGTCTTACAATAATGTTTTGCTAGAGTATACAGAAGGCAGAGTTACGAACGGTAAAGTCAAAACACAAACACACACACACATATATATATATATATATATATATATATATATATATATATATATATATATATAACCTTGAGGGGACGAACGTACGAAAGTATTTATTATATAGATCTTACGTTTCAGCCGGGGTGTGGCATTCGTCGGGGATTCCCTGACAAGGCAATATCTTGGCCTATCGGTAATTTGCTTGTTTTTCGGGTCATGATTCTAGCATTGTACATGCCAATGGCTGCTAATGGGGAATGAGAGACGGGAAAATTAGGCTTTTACGTAACGCGCACACTGCGAATTTTTTGTTGTTCAACAACGCACAAGAGAAATATCTCTCCGGCACCACCTTGCAGGTCGAAGCGTAAAACATGTTACGCGCTACTACGAGGGACGAACGGTTGCCGCTTTAAGGAGCTTCGCTTCTAAAACAAAACAAAAAACTCGTAAGGTTCTTTGCGCATTCACCTAAGATGACTGGAATGCGAAAGCCATCTTCTTTTAAAGACGGTACTTTAACGCAAGTATTTTAGGGGCGAAGCTCCTGATAGAGGCACCCGTTCGTCCCTCGTAGTCGTAGTCGTAGTGTGTAACCAGTCTTACGTTTTAACCTGCAAGGTGGTACCGGTTGGAGATTTCTCCTGTGCGTTGTTGAACAATAAAAAATTCGCAGTGTGCGCGTTCAGTAAAAGCCGAATTCTCCTGCCTCTCATTCCCCACTAGCAGCCATTGGCATGTACATTGAGCACTATCTGACAAGAAAGGGTTGCTACGTTATACTCGCTGGGCGTAAACTCCTTGGTTTTAGGAAGGTTTAGCGAGCGTTGAGCCGCAGTGCCATGAATAGAGTGAAGTAGTATATGTCATGAACTCGAGGTGGTTAAAGGGGGGATGTAGGTACGAAGCGCAAGCCGTAAGAAAGTAAAAGCCGAATTCTCCTGTCTCTCATTCCCCATTAGCAGCCATTGACATGTACATTGAGAAACATCTGACAAGAGAGGGTTGCTACGTTATACTCGCCGGGCGTAACCTCCATCATTTTAGAAAGGTTTAACGAGCGTTGGGCTGCAGTGCCATGAATTCAGTGAACTAGTATATACCATGAAGTCGAGGTGGTTAAAGGTGGGAAGTAGACACGAAGCGCAAGCCGTAAGAAAGTGTACGTGTGCCACCTCTCGTTTAGTCCTTGGAATGTCCGCTGGATGGCGGTGCTTCTATATCGGGAATATATGATGAAAAGATGCGAGATGGTGGTACTTGGAGTGTTCATTAGATGGACGAACGGACACACAGACAGATGCATGGACGGGCTCATGGATGACTGCACCGACGGATGGACGCATGGACGGGCGCAGAGGCAGATTCATGGACGAACGCAGGGACGGATGCACAGATGGACGTGTGGACGCACGAACAGAGGCACGCAAGGACGGTCACACAGACGGACGAACGGACGGACGGATGCTTCGCCCCACTCTCCATCATTCACTCCTTGGATATGCTGCCATTTTTTTCGTTCATCTATTGGTGCCTGTCCAACAATTCATCCAACCGGTGAAATCGTAACCCCTTACTCAATGCTCACCCATCTCAATTTGGTAGCTGCGTCGATACTTTTGAACATTGTCACTCAAAAAAGCAAATATTACGCATATTTGAGGAACAACATCAAAACATAGGTGTCAGGCAGTGTGTCTCTTTATGTAGAAATTGCAAAAATACGCAATTTCAAAAACAGAAGTGCCCATTACGCTGCGCTGACAAAGCGACGCTATGAACAAAAAAAAAAAAGCTGGTGTTGCTTGCGCTTTGCTGACAGATTCAGCGGCTTTAACTAAAACGACCCGGCGCTGCCACCTATTGGTGGCTCTGCATTCTAAGAGAAACATTTGTTTCTTCACATTACTGCAAGTTGGCGCCATATCTCACGTAGCGCCCCAAGACAGAAGACTATCGTCTTTCGACGTACTTTTTTCCTTCTCAGTCGATGTATGTAGGAGAGCAGAAAACAGGGACCGTAGCTTCTAGCGCCACCGCCAAGCGCCGTCTTCGTTTTCTTCTCTTGAGGCCGTGCACTCTCCAGTTTTGTTGGAAGCTCAAAAGGAAGCTGATAAAACGGCATCTTATGGCGTTATGCCACAAGACGTCATGCTATAATTTGTGACATCATGCTGACGTCACAAATTTTTGTTATCTATGACGTCATGATTATGGGATCCCGCGATGATGATATTTTACGTCACTCGTCCCTGACGCCACGAAACGGTCACCGCCGATGGTCAAATTTATCGTTTAACAAGGCATCTGAGGCCTTGTCCTCGATAAGTTTGTGAATTCGGTCGCTGTTATTCGGCGAGCATCGAGCAGGCTGGTTGCTAACCCTGCCTTGAATTTTCGCAGTCTCGGGGAAGGGGGAGAACTCTGTCAATGTATCTCGGAAGGATTTTGGTGTCTTTCGGACAGCCTTTCTTTCTACCTTGGCAGTACCAAAATATTCCGCTGACATATCCCAGAAAACATTGTACTTAAGAAAAAAAAGGAATTGTCGATTGTCGACAACCTGAATCTCATTCTTTCGTTTTCTGTTTATAGTAAATTGGTAGCTGCGTACCTGAGTAGCTACCAGCGCTCTTTTGTCACACCTGCTTTCAAGTAAGGGCCAATTTCCGACGTGGAGATAACAATGTATTGAGGTCACATTCCTGTTGCATTGTTGATAGGTTTCTTTCAAACTACAAAACAGCCCATCTGCGTTTTCCCTATCTGCATTAGCACAGTTCTTATGAGCAAGTAATAAACCTGTGGGAAATGGCATTTCTCCAAGCAACAGTAAAAAAAGAAGGAAAGCAGAGAGACAAGCGCTGTATGACGGAAATTGTTCGACCGCGTAATAACATCACACGTGAAAAGATGACAACAAAGGCATCAATATTGGTGGCTTGACTGTTGTGCGATTCGATTTGTCAGTTTTGAGTGTGGGTGCACGCACCATGGGGGCGCGCTGCCTCATTTTCCGGAGAGTTATTAACTCACTGTTTCCGATTTTTCTCCCTAATTGGTCGAGCACGGCCGCAGAGAGAGGGCACGACTGATAGATTTGCCGAGTGCCTAGCTTATTTTTGTGTTAGGAACATGCAACTCGTACAACTCTCATTTGTGCTTGAGTTTTCGACTTGCACTAGTGTTTGCCTTTCTCTGGTGATGGAGGAACATATGCGCTTGCATATTTATATCAGTTCTACACCGTCCCTGAACATGTTTTGGGCATACCTTACATTAAAACCTCATTTATTTTTTTCTCGACAAAAATTTCAATTTATGGCGCAGGTATTGAACTATAGTTCACCTGAGTAGAAGTACTTTCTGGATTTCTAGATCGTTTTTACGAGGAATGAGCATACTTCATACGTAAATATAAAAAACTGTTATTTTTATTTGAGGTGGAAGCACTTAAAGTAGCTTCCTTTATAAGTGCTCGGAATTTTTATTTAGCACAAAAATGAACGGGCTTCATGCAGCACCTTCGCATATGCACTTCACGAAAAGAAACTTTCTAAAACAATAAACTTAGGCAGTCACGCCACCCACCGATGCCTCTTTCTTACGTCTTCAATTAGCGTACTTGATCTTATTAGCGTTTCACGCGTGTTAAAGCAAGCATTTATGCTCTTGAGAAACTTCAAGTTGAACTAAGAAATTAAGGGTACTCTGTGTTAACGTCAGTATTAGTTTAAGCCGGAAAAACTTGAAAATTGGAAGATTGCGAAATTTCTTGCCCGTGGCAACCACTGGCTGCTAGTCTGGAGGGTAAAGATAACTTACAGATACGGTGAAATCATCAAATGTACGTGTCGCGCATATTTATTTCATGTGGCAGCACATTGACAAGTCAACTAGCGAAATGCGCTGTTTTTATAAAATAAGCTGCATAATTAGAAACAGAAATCGCTTCATCTCCAAGAATGTAATACTGCCCCAAAAATGAAGTCCAAACTTGAGCAAGCGTGTAGAGTAGAAATCATTCGATGCTACGCTGCGATTGCGTCGCTTCGGCCGAGTGAAGGGTGTGCTCTGCACATTGCTTACCAAAGCCATTGGCTATGATGGAATGAAAAAGAAAAGGTGACAGCTGGGCAAAGCATTGGAGGGTCAACCATTAATATTCGAAGAAATATTGAGCCACGAGTGGGTGGAATGATTTGTTGTGAAGTTGAATATGTAAGCAATGTTATTGGAACAGTCACTAATATCTCTTTTTATGAACCGATCGTGAGACTTGAGATACCACGTATACCGCATGTGGCCAAAGACGTATGTGAATTAGAATAGCTGGTTATTACCGCTCTAGTGAGACACCTCTTTAGAAATCTGGAACAAGTTGTTTGTGTTGCACATTCTGATAGAATCATAATTTCTTCTATAGCACAAACATTTCTTAAGCTACAAAGCTCCGCTAATAAATAAGTAATTGTCAGCAAAGCAGCTACATAAAATACTTATACGTGTCAGTAGCGCGTGAGTTGGCCGCTTCCAAATATTTTCTCAAAGATCGCTCATTCACAACCATTGGAAGTGCATATCTGATTGTGATTACAATCGTGACGTTGTAGACTATCTGGGTTTCCTGTACAAAAAACAATTCTACAGCTTCCAGAAGCGGTCAAGAAAAGTTCACGAACTAATGTTAGTGACTTGTTAGCTCTTCTCCCAGTCTACTTATCATTTCGCGTAGTCCAAGTAGATTTGCTTGATTGAAGAGTACGAGAACTGTTGAATGTTCGGCAAAATACTGAATACGACATCAGTGATAAGCCAGCACTTACTTTTATCTTGTATTCAGTGCTGTAGAATGGGCAGTGTTAATGCCTATTTTGGTTCTCACTTCGGGACATTTTCTGTTCAACACATGACGACACTGGCGGAAGCTTGGCGATGTTTTATGAAAATGAAGGCAGCTAATGAGGAGTGATCATAGATAACTCCAAACACGTGATTGCATCTCAGACCGCGTGCTTCTCCACCATACGCCACCATCCTCCGAGCTTTCTTCATTAGCAGACATACCTGCAAGCACGTGCAACGTTTTCCAAAGCGATGTCTCTTTCACGACAGCGTATAGGTGCAGAAGACGACTCTGCGCCGCTTGCAGCTCTTCAAATATTCAACAGCGGGCTGTGGCAACGCCGGTGTGTATGCGACGCTGGCGAGGCTTAGGCGCTTTCGTTGTGCGTGTTTCTCATCCGGCACGAAAGTGACACAGCGACCACAACCGCGGCACTCGTGGCTTTGGCTGCGACACGCAGAGTCGTTAGTCATGCCCAGTTAACGACCGACACCTCATTCGTCCCGCGGGCTTTGGAGCGTATCGCTTCGAGAGTGTTTTACAGTTCTCATTACGGGCGCTCGCCTTTTGTTCCGCAGTCGCAGCCTGTTGCCACCGGAAAGCAAGCTGAGAAAGGTGGAGAGGCGCAAAAGTGAAGAACGCGGGGAAGCGAGTGGCTCGTGCTGCCGTTGAGAAGGACGGGTTAATATATTGCCGCCGCCGACGCCGTAAATAAGCACTTCTTAAGTTGTAAGCACTTCTATCGTCTTGCCACATTTGGGCGCTTGCGATTTCCCGCCAGAAGTGATGCACAAATTTAAAAACAAAAAGGAAGAAACAGTGTCAGGAGGGCACGTCATCACTTGCGCACTCAAGAAACAACGATTCCTTGAAGATTGTTGACGCAGGCAACATTCGGAGATTGTTTTCTTGGCAATGATTGAGGCCTTAACTATGACTCCTCCTGCCCTTCACAGTGGTTCAATAGTTATGATGTTCGGAGAGCTAACCCGCAAGTTGAGGGATCAAGTCACGTCCATTTTCGATGGGATAGAACACACACACAATAAGATTCGTGTGTGTGTGTACTATACGCCTAACGTGCTGTCTTTTTCGCGCTATATATATATATATATATATATATATATATATATATATATATATATATATGAGATCTAACAGATAGTATTGCTAAGGAATGTACAGGGGAAGTTATTAGAACCAATGAAATGTAAATAAGAAGAAAGAAAAGTGGGTGAAAAAATAACCAGTCGTGAGCTGGAATCAAACCTACGACCTTCGAAAAACGCGTTCGATATAGCTGTCGTTCGAATAACGCGTTATTCGAACGTCTTACAGAAACATGCCTTACAGAAAAAACATGCTTTCCAGAGCACAATGAACATGACGGTTCGTTGATTTTACTGTATTCGCTGCAAGAACTCATGCAATCCAAGCAATCGAATGAACGTCACACCTAGACTTTGAAACTTCGTGTCACTGCTTTTCTAAAACACATTGAACATGACTATTGACTGAATTTCCCATATTTTAAGCAGCTTTCTTGTCTTGCGGTAATGCCTCACAGGCAAAAGACGCTTTACAGTGCACAATGAGCACAACGCTCATGGCTTATTTTCTCATATTTTTAAGGGTGTCATATTTTTACGTCTGTCAAGCAAAATTACCTTACAGGCAAAGCACGCTTTACAGAGCACATTAAATATGACTATTGACTGAAATTCTCAAGATTTTAGAGAGCTTTTTTGTTATGTAACAAGGCCTTACAGGCAAAGAATGGATTACAGAGAACATTGAACATGACCCTTGTTGGATCAACTTACCATGTTATTGAGGAGAATTTTTTTCATCCAACAATTTCTTACAGGCAAAGCAAGCGTTACAAAACACCCTGAACACGACCCTCATGACTGATTTTCTCATGTTTTAAGGGGCTTGTCTGTCATGCGAATATCTCCTAATGGCCAAATATGATTTACAGAGCATATTTAACGTCACCCTGATGTCCAAATTTCTCATGATTTTAGGGGGTGTTTTTTTTTGGAAACATTGCCTTACAGGCAAAAAGCGCTTTACTGAGCACAATAAAAATGAAGATTGGTTGTATTTACTGTATTTGCCGTAAAAACACATGCAATCCAGGCAATCAAATGAACGTCACATCTAGATTTTAAAATTTCGTGTCACTGTTCTTTTAAAACACATTGAGCATGACTGTTGGCTGAATTTCCCGTATCTTAGGCGGCTTTTTTGCTTCGCATTAATGCCTCACAGGCGAAGCACGCTCTACAAAGCGCAATGAACACGACCCTCATGGCTGATTTTCTCGTGTATTTAAGGGGCTTTTCTGTCATTCGGATATCTCCTAAAGGCCAAACATAATTTACAGAACGTATTTAACGTGACCCTGATGGCCCAAGTTTTCATGTTTTTAAGCGTTATTTTTTTCGAGAAACATTACTTTACAGGCAAAACACGCTTTAATGAGCACAACGAACATGAAGGTTGGTTGAATTTGTTGCATTTGCTGTAAAAACTTATTAGTTCGAAGCAATCGAGTGAACGCCACAACCTGAGTTTGAAATTTGGCACCATTGCTTTTTAAAACACATTGAACATGACGGTTAACCAAACTTGCCCAACTTTTAGGGGGCTTTTTTTGTCATGCACCAAAGCCTCACAGGAAAAGCACGCTTTACAGAGCAGATCGAACATGACTCGATTGAATTTCCTGTTTTTTTTGGGGGGGGGGAGGGGTTTTTTGTCATGGAAGGTGACTGTAAGTTGAATAAACATGACGGTTGGTTGACTATATACTGTAGTTTTTCGGGGCTTTTCTGTTATTCAAAGTTGCCTTACAGAAAAGCACGCTTTGCGGAGCACCTTGATCATAATTCTGATGGATAAATGTCTATTTTAAAGACGATAGCCTTTCTCGGTATGTGTCGAAGCAAACATTTTGGTCTGTTGGTTGACTTGTCTGTTTTCACTCGAAACGGCCGAAATCCAACCACATCCATAATGCTGTCCAATATTTATCAAGATTTCTCGCTCATACTAGTGCGTATTTTCGATTAAAAAGAAATATCGCGCGTATCTGAAGCACAACCTGGACACATCATTATCTGTGACGCGTTTTTCGACTATAAAAAGCATACATAATATTTTAAAGAAAGTAGCATTTATTATGCAGCGCTGACAATGCAACGCTATGTACGAAAAAGCGGGTGTTTCCTGCGCTTTGCTAAAACAACACAGTGGTGGCACCTACTCATCGCTTTGCATTCTACGAATTATGGCCTCCGAGACTGCGTGCACATGCCACATGCTCGCTATATTGGAGGCCATAATTTAGTTTTCCAAGATCACTGCTAGATGACGCTCATGTCTCACGCAGCGCCTTCAGAATCCAATTCGCCGATTTTCTCGCGCAGGGCATCAAATAAACGTTTTATTCACTCCTTTCAGCCTCAAAACTGTTGTCCTTCGACGACATTTGCAGTGAAACACTGCAGATACGTGGCCAATCTTTTTAAGAGGGCTTTTTTGTCATGCAACAATGCCTTACAGGTAAAGCACGCTTTAGAGAGCTAAGTGAGTATGGCATTGTTGACTGAATTTCCCTTGTGTCAGGGCACTTTTGTGTCATGAAACCATGTATTACCAGCAAAGAATGCTCTACGAATACGTTATACAAGATCCTTTGTACCAAATTTCTAGAGCGTTATCGCCTTGTAAGCAACACATCAACAATCCATACCCCGTTCTTCAAAAGCACGGTATCCTACCGCTACTTGACGGTAATGGTCCATCCTTTCCATCCATCTTTTCCTGATTTTATTCGACGACAAGCGGCGTCTTCTGTACCATGCGGTAAAATACGTTCTCAACAAAATTCATGCTTTATAGTTAGTTTCTGCTCTACGATGCTGCATGCTATATAGTGACCATTACAAAAAGAGATGAACTCGGTGGTCACAAAATATGCCACTTCTCATACCGCATAATTAAAAGCAGTTTGATTGAACTAGCAGAGTAGAAATAACAGCCAAGATTAAAGCGCTTTCACTCTTTCCTCAGCGCATGCTTGAGCAGACCAAGCTTCAAGAACTGTTATTTTTTGCAAATAAAAAAAAGAATTATTTCTCTGGTATTATGATTCACTCAATGAATCATTATTAAGAACGCAACTTTATGCTTTCGGGTTGATACTGATGACACAATAAAGCATAATAATTTGACGAGGTGTTCGCTGATAATGTCTTTTATTTTAAATTGACATATTGTGACCCATTGTGGTGCACATAATAATAATAATAATAATAATAATAATAATAATAATAATAATAATAATAATAATAATAATAATAATAATAATAATAATAATAATAATAATAATAATAATAATAATAATAATAATAATAATGATGATGATGATGATGATGATGATGATGAAAGATAGTTTTACGGTTGTATAAGCTTTTAAACAGACCCTTTTCGAAAACAGGCCGTAAAACGAGGTTCCAGTCTCTGCTAGGCAATTACTGTGCCTATGTTACAAGTTTTCACTTTAACTAGAAAGAGTGTAAACGTGTAAAAATTAAAAAAAATGGCAGCATATCCACGGAATGAATGATGGGGAGTGGGGCGAAGCATTCGTCCGTCCATTCGTTCTTGCTTCCGTCCGTTCCTGCGTATGTCTGTGTAACCGTCCATGCGTCCATCCACCCGTCCGTGCGTGCGTCTGTTCGTGCGTCCGTCCCTGCGTTCGTCCATGCATCCGCGCCTGCGTCCGTTCATGCGTCCATCCATGCATCTGTCTGTGTGTCCGTTCGTCCATCTATTCAGCACTCCAAGTACCATCATCTTGCAACTTTTCATCATATATTCTCCATATAGAAGCACCGCCATCCAGCGGACAATTTAAGGACTGAACGGGAGGTGGCACATGCACACTTTCTCACGGCTTGCGCTTCGGGTTTACTTCCCCCCTTTAACCACCTCGAATTCATTTATGGTATATACTAGTTCATTGTATTCATGGCCCTGCGGCTCAACGCTCGCTAAACCTTTCCAAAACCAAGGAGGTTACACCCAGCGAGTATAACGTAGCAACCCTTTTTTGTCAGATCGTACTCAATGTACATGCCAATAGCTGCTAATGGGGATCGCAGCGTGCGCGTTACCTAAAGGCCGAATGCTCCTGTCTCTCATTCCCCCTTAGCAGCCATTAACATGTGTATTGAGCACTATCTTTTATTGTTCAACAACGCACAGAAGAAATCCCTCACCGGAACCACCTTGGAGGTGAAAATCATAAGGACCGCTATTTCAAGTATGTGCCACTGGTGGTTACGCACTACGAGAGACGCAGAAGCCACGCCATAAGGAGCTTCTCCCCTAATAATAATAATAATAATAATAAATACCGCTGAGAAAAACATCAGCCGACTTTGTGAAAATGCTTGCGAATAGAAGTATATTCAACTCTACTCAAGCTATTTTTGTGCACTCCCCTTTGCTTCATACACATTCTATTTTGCGACATCTGCAGCTGTTCTCAACGTTAAAATTAGTGCCCTAGTAAATACATTCGTAGACACAACGCACAACTAAGAAATGCGATATGTACACTGAAAAAGTTCTGGCCTTTCTGAAAGCGTCTGGAAGAATGAGGAGATGAATGTATTGAACACACAACGGGCAATGAACCTGGTATTTTTAGAATGACGAAATTACACAAAACATCCATTGCAATAGAACAAGAAACACCATTTTTTTGTCTCCTATTTAAACTAAGTGGGCTTAGCAGTCGAGTTGGTATAGCTATACCGAACAGTATATTCCATTTGTTTATGTTCATACCATACCCGATATGTTTCAATGAAAGAAGTTACTCAATAAAAAAACAAATTTTAATATTTCCGCCTGTATAGGAAGTGGTGCTTTTTGTTTCCCAAACAGCATCAATAACTCGACTAATCTCACATCACATGGTGACCCGAGCGTCTAAATGGCAATGCGTGATGCAACAAACGATGGCTTATGCGCTATATAAGACTCAAACATGTGTGAGAAATGTTTTTTTTTTCAGTTTAGAGATCACTGTAAAAGCTACCAGAACAAGTCGCGATGTTCATCGCGGAGTCTTAGAAAAAAGGGCAGGAAATATAAGAAAAACTGAAACAAGCCATCTGCGCTGCGTTCCATCTTCCAAGCTGGAGACTACGACAGAGGTTCCATTTCTTTTTGACTTCCGTCAGCGTCCAGATCTATGGCGCTTCCTCGGAGTCCTTTTTCAGGGTCCGGAAGTTGGTGCCGGAAATCTTTTCCTCAATCGAGACTGGATCCGTGCCGCCTCACTTTGTTCCGACGTGGAGCTTGCCGAATATCGCTCACGGAGGTTCCTTTCAACGGTTTCTGGGTTACGATCAGTGACGGATGTCACTTGTTTGTTTTCCTGTGATGCTATTGGTGGCTTTCATTATTTGCCCTATACGACGAGTTTTTTTACTTCAGCTCAGATTTGAAATGAAAACAGCCTTATGCTTGGTAGGACAAGATAACAAAGGTTGCACCAAATGTTCCTGTTTGAAAACAAGGTTGTCGAAGGAAGCAGTGTTTTAAATGATCCAACAAAATGAACAAGAAGTCTAGAACAAGAATAGATAAACAGCATTCCAGTGGTACTTCTCCTTTAAAGGTGACTGCTGAAGCCCCTCGGCCAAGTGCAGAATGCTGCAGGCTTAACTACTTTCTTTGGTATGCATTGAACATATATTTTACAGCGATTAGCATCGACTACTATAGAGCTATTTGGTGCGCAATTAGAAACTGTCTCTTTAGGTGCAAACGAGACACGGACGAAAAAATGAGCTCCGACAAGTGAACACTCACAACCTACATTCATTTTTACGATGCGGAAGGCCTGTAACCAAAGGCCTATATTTAAACCGTCTGCTTTGAAAGTATGCATCACACTTGAGAGCAGAATAGAGTGTGGAAGATGTGAGAGTAAGACAAGAAAGAGGAAGAAAAAGATCACTTGAGTGGCCTAGCTTCTCAAAGTTCCTCAAAATATAACTAGAAGTTTGGGCAGTGGTGTGACGTCAAAGTTATCCTCACATTTCCAATCAACATTGGAGCTTTAGCAAGTTGAGCTACTCTCACAACATATAAAGAAGTTGGGGCAGCAATGTGACGTCAAAGTTATGCTCACAGCGCTAACAAACTTCGGCGAATAGCAAGTTGAGCTACTCGAAGAGGAAGCGGAACCCTGCCCTTTCCAAAACACATACAAATGTCTACGTTCTGTGCAGACAAAAATGGGCTAAAAATTTTCAGTTAAATGTGCATTAAGTAAGTGCATTGAGTAAGCTATAACAGCAGATGCCTTGACGTGCGTCTCCTCGAACAACACAATAAAATTAGGAATACTTCCGTGGATGGACATTTTGCCACCCATTGAAAGAAATGTGCCACGACCCTAGATTGAGAACAGAGAGAAATAAAGTTTATTTAGAAAACAGTGTTCCGAGCGAGGCCTGGTGTTACCATAAGGTGGGAGAGTTCCCTAGTCCAGGAACTCTCTGGCTTCGACTGCCCTCTTGCCCTGGCGAGGAGTGGTCGCTGGTCTTCCAGGTCCTCGAGGACGAGCTCGGCCTCCCACGTTTCCATTCGGTGGTCGTTGTATATTCTTGGGGCTCGGTCCCGCTCCAGTTGCACGTCGTGGTTAGCATGGCGCTGGCATTCCAGGAGCAAGTTTGCCAGGGTGTCTGGTACGCTGCAGAGCGGGCACACGTAGACATGTGTCGTTGGGTAGATGCGGTGCATTAATATGCCATGTATGTAAGTATTGCTTTGTAGGCGTCTGAAAATCACGCTATCTTCTTTGGTTGGTCTTGGATGGGCTATAGGGTACACCCGTCGCTCCAGTTTGTAGTGTTTGCGTAGCGACGAGTCTTTTTTTTTAATCAGACCGTTTTTCTGCATCACCCTTAAAACCACATTATTGGAGAAATTTTAGAGGTGTCCGAGATATTTTGGGCATGGAATGAAACTGTCAGAATGCAATCAGTTCTTTTTCTAATATAAAAAAGAGCTCGATTGTTTGACCTAGACGACACAGGCCCCTTTTCTTTTAGTTACAAAGTAGCTCTTTGACTAGCCTGTGTAACGCTGTCCCTCCGTCCGCACCACGCTCCCCTGGCCGCGGGTGTTGGGGCGGTGTCAAGTAGGTCAGGCCTTCCCTCGCAGTGCGCGCGCGTTGGCGTCACTGTTTCGCTAGCCTGTCGCTACTCACCGCGTGTCATCTCTCTCGCTTCAATCTTTCCACTGCTCTAAACGTTCCAGCGCACATCGAGTGGAAACACTCATGCGGCTCGTTTATCTGCCATGAATCTTACACGAAACCCAAACCGCCTCCCTTTCTTTGCGCTTCAAAGAAACGTTTACTCGAGTAAAGGCTACACCTAGTCTCGCTTTAAACCACATTTCCCGCACTTGCGTCGACATCCGTTTCAGCCGGATAAATGGCGTCCACACCGCTGCTGCTTTGCATTCCATTATGGTTCCTTTCGAGGAGATCATTCAACTTTTTTGTTTTGTTTTTCATGTAATTTCATGTGCATGTTTATGTAGGCTAAGGATCTGCTATAAGAACTTACTAAAGTTAAAGCGCTTATCATGACATCATCTGGTCTCGTGGTCGTTCATAGTATTGTAGTTTCTTACGTAGGATGAACTACACATATTCCCAAGCTTCCACCGTTCTGACGAACATTGGACACAGATTATTTGAAACCTGAGTTTATTTCGCCCACCAGCTCCACCTTTGGGATGCCGAGGTTGCGAGAATGACTAGTAACACCCTGGGTACCGGTTTCGACACCAGGCAACAATCATCTCACACCGTGCACTGCGCATGTTGCAAGTGCACGCACAACACTCGATAAGGAGGAGCAGTGGGTAGCCACGGCAAACTTCACCACCGATTGTCACAGAAAGTGCATGTATGCACTGCAGGTGCCTGACCGGAGCCAGGAATAGTGACCGGAGAGCACGACTTCTTTATAGGCTTCCCTACCAAGTTGGAGTATTTTTCGCTATAGATGATTTCCTCGTTCATGCCCAGTCTCCGAAAATACCTTTTGGCGAAAGCGGCAGAAGGAACTCACAAAGTGCTGATGGCAAGACACTCGCATCAATGATTTTCTTGTGCTATTCGGTGACAATTAGTGGTCGTTCCTTCCTTATGGTCTTTTCTTTAGCTCTCCTGGCCGTTTCGGTATACCAATACCGAAACGGCCAGGAGGCTAAAGTCGTAGGCGGCTAGATAGATAGATAGATTGATATATAGAGATAGATAGATAGATAAATAGATAAATATATATATATATATATATATATATATATATATATATATATATATATATATATATATATATATATATATATATATATATATATATATATATATATAGTGCATTTTATTGTTATTCAATACAAGTGCTCATGGCAGCACTGCGGTGAATGTTGCGATCAAACGTTGTCGCTCATGATTAAAAACTAGGCGGCTGTATGAAATCTTTTTTTCACTGGTCTACGTTATGGCGCTTCGTAAAGAACAATAAAACTGGGATGCAGTTTCATGACGGCTATGGTCAAAAACAACACGACGTGGTTTAAGTACAGCAACCATAGCTCTGAACCTTCATCTTCGTAGAGAATGCTCACTCTCTGTTGGCCGAACCACGATACACGGCGCGTTGTGTGTACGTGTGACAGCGAATACAGGGTAGCCCCACGCTTGAAATGTGTTGCCTTGACTACCCTGTAAATTTTGTTGCCAACATCAAAGCGGGAAGCGTCACACACACACACACACACACACACACACACACACACACACACACACACACACACACACACACACACACACACACACACGCACACGCACACGCACACGCACACACACACACACACAACACTGCAGGTCGCAAGTAGAACAATCATATCATTCTCGACATCGTTATTTTGTTTTTGTTTCTTTAAACAAACATATCGCGAACGGTTTCCCCAACGCTTTGCACAGTACAACGTTACTTCAACAACCTTTCTCATATCAGGGACCGCATGCGCATTCAGAGCTTTATTGCAGTGATTATTTGGGATTGCTTGCCTCCTTCACAATGCGGGCTACATAGCTGGCCAGCGTTCAAACAAACAACCCCGAGAAAGTGCTGGTATCTGTGAAAAGCCCTGGGAATTTAGACCAGGGCTGCTCGCGGGCGATTCCAGCCTCCGTAACAGCGCGGGATTCGGAGTGCGACGCGAAGCCTGTGCGCGCGAACGCGCTCGCAAAGATGCCACCGGAAAAGAAGTGCCCATAGCGCGACGCTCTTTATCGCGGCAAGCCGAGGAAGCCGGCGCACTGCTCGGCCGCGCTTGCGACACCACCCATTAACGCGCAAACGCCTTCCTCGCGGCGCGATACGAACTTTTTCTCGAAAATAGGGCGGCACTGCAGCCATCGTCTCCGCTCTTGCCCTTCTGCGAGTTTGCGCGGTAGGTTTCGACTTGGAGCGCACTTTGCTTTAATTTTTTTTCCAACCTCCGTTCTATCTAAACTTTATTCCCTCGGTGGTGAAGCTTCTGAACATCGTCGTCGCGCACAGCGGACGAGTTCGTCGCGAAGGGATTTTTATCGGAAAGGGTTTCGTAATCGTAGAGCGTGCGAAGCGTACACTAGCTTTTCGCCCCTCGGAGTGCATATTAGACTTCGCCAGATACCGCTCCTACTGAGCGTTATTTTCAAACATCTTTTTTGTGTGTTTGCGCGGGCTTCGTGAGACTCGCGCCACTGCTCAGAGGCAAACGATGATTGAACAGCGTAGCATGTGCAACGAACGCCGAGAGGTTCTCAGGGATGAAAAAGACCTCCCCTTCGGCGAAACTTCTCTGCACCTGAGATGGGGGGACGAGTGTGGCTGAAAAGCTCTCGTCTGTGCACGAACTCGTTTGCTCGGAAGGGATTTGCATGAGACGACGCTATGGGCAAACCGTGAGTGGGTACGCAAAATTAAAAGAACCGTCTAGAACGAAAGACGGAAACAGAAAAAAAATATATAGCGCCACAGCTCCTTTTTTTACTGCCGGCAGAATGAGTACTCTGGGAGGACGACTTACTGATTACAGCGCTCGTTTTCCTTTGAACAGCATATGCTCGACGAAGTTCGTGAACTGTGAACATTTGCCGGAATCAATATACACGCGAAGACACAAGGTGGTGAGCACATTGCGACTCATTTTCTTGCTACGCCACATAAAGTAGGACATTCGTAAGAACATGATAATCACGGCCGCTTCGATGCGTTTTGCTTAAAAAAATAAAGGACGATAATACTAGGCGTGCCATAACGTTCAGACGGAAGCCTTATATGCGTCCTCAAATGTGAAAGTTGACCGTCAGCATCAGCAGAGTCCACGCAAGTGAAGTAAAAAAAATATTTTCATGACGTCAGAAATCCCAAAAACTTGCCAATTCACGTGATTACGTCACAGCACGATACTATCGCTTGGTGAAAGCGAGACAGATCACGGAAGCAGTGCACAACCAGCTGAGGGGCAAAAATTTTGTTGTGCCTCCGATCTTGGAGGCAGTGGCAATCTATGTTAGGTGCAGAAATTTTTCCAGGTAGAGTGAAGTCAATGCATTGACTGAGAAGAAAAGTAGAAGGATATAACATATTCGCCTTGGAGCCGGCTTGGGCTATTACATTAGGGACCCTGTATTCCAAAACCGAAGGGAAATAAAGAGAGCAGAGTTGGCCATGGAATTACCAAACGGGTGTTAAACATCATTGTCTAAATAGAAAAGAAATGGTCATGGCCCGGGCACGTAGAGCAAAGGCAAGATAACCATTGGTCATCAAGGATCACAGACTGGATTCCAAGGGAATCCAAGCAGCTGAAAGGGAGACAGAGCGTAAGAACGTTTCGGGGTACAAAGTAGTAACAGCAAGCGCAGGACCAAGTTGACTGACGGAACATGGGAGAGGCGTTTGTCCTGGAGTAAGCGTAGTCATACCGATGATGAAGAAGATTATTCGCAAACCCACTTTGGCCTGACGTCACGTTTTCACCAAGTTTCTGTACTTTCTAGATGCGTTATAAAAGCAGAAAAAATGTTAACAAAGCGAAAGATAAGCACAAGGTTGGTTCATGAATACTGGCCTACTTTGTTCATGATGCAAAATAGAAGCCTAAAGCGGAGAAGGAAAACTCAAGGAAAGTATGAGGTTGGTTTGTGAATGTGGGTCTGTGAATTTTATGAACAATTTTTCTCCGCTACTACATGGCCAGATAGAGACGTGTAGTAGTAAAGGAAAATATTTCACACTTCTCGTTTCTCATGGTCAGCCCGGTCACAGGGCCAACTGAAGACTCTTTTGCGATAAGGATGTATGCAATATCCTGAGGAAGTTGTTCTATTTAAATATAGTCTATAGAGAGTTTTTACTTCAGAATGTAAAATAAAACAATGTCACGAGTTCAACCCAAAACTCCAAGGAGCCGCTTATATTAAAAACAAGGTCACTTTCGCTGACTTGGAGCGTGTAAACTCGGAATTTTATATTGTGTCTGCAGGTGCCGCAATTCAATCCCTCAACATGGAGGCTGAATGTGCATCTAATGGCGGCGTGATGTCCGTCCAATGGCAGGCCAGGACTATCCGCGAGAACAGTGGTTAGCAAATTATTGAGACGGAGGGCTGTGCTGCATGAAGCCGGCATGGCCGCGGGCCGCACGGCAAAAAAGTAGTAGGGGAAGGTGAGATCAGGCCTCTGCAGGCGAAGAGCGAAATTCGGTGAATCGACAAAAATGATGCTCAAAACTGGCCAGAAAACTGACATCAATAAATTCCGCCGTAATAACGACGAACTTTTTTTTCGGTCTGCATTGCGCGCATGGCAATGGGTGATTTGGAAGCATTAAACAAATTCAATTCCTTAGTACCTATAACTACTTGACTCAGGTACAATTAGTATGGGTGCTCTGTTTAGAGAGTTAATTACTGCCTCTTTAAACGCATGAGTCACTTTGGAACGGGAAACACCATAAACGAAGCCATACCAAGTTTTATGATATGTCGCATATTTTCTGCAATATATGAGATGTCATAGCTTACATGACATATTTTGCAGTATGAGGAGACGAAGAAGACGAAGTGATTCGTTTACGGAACACATCTTGCTCGTCTTTGTGCTTTTCTGGTTTTTTCGCCGCAGTTGTGGGGTCTATCGCCCCATATATCGTGGTGATGGATGTTCAACCTCACGGGGCACCGTCCGAGCCCGGTTCGACCGCTGGGACTGCTTCGAGGAAGCGAGGAAACGCGTCCAGTGAGAGTGAGGACACTGAGCTATACTCCCCATCAAGCGACGAGTCCTCGGACGACGGCTTCCAACCCGTCCTGTACCGCAAGGCTAAACGACGGATCGTCAATGCATCTTCGGCATCAAGCACGACTACCGTGAAAACTGCCCCTCAGCGATGGCCTCACTCTATCCTGTTTGTGCCACTGAAGGCTACCGACAGTCTACGCGGGCTGAACAGGCAAGCGCTCTCTGTGTATCTCGAGAATATTACGCCAAATCAGATCAAAGAAATACGTCTAAACGCAAGAATGAACATCTTGGCAATCGATGTGCTGAACCCACGTGCGCTAAACACGCTTCAGAAAGTAACGCAACTGGGTAACATCAATGTCAAGTCTATAATACCAGCTGATAGCACCACGTCAACAGGAGTAATTTATGACATCGCCACTGAAATTCCAGAATCGGATCTTTCAGTGCTAATAAAACCGGCAAATGAAGATAACGTCATTGTGAATGTCAGTCGCCTTGGTAACACACATTGTGTGAGAATTACGTTCAAAGGGGACTGCCTCCCCTCCCATGTGAAGGTTGGCCACTTTCGTCACCAGGTCCGACCATTTATTCCAAAAACCTATGCGATGTCATAAGTGCCAGAAGATCGGCCATGTGCAGGGAGCGTGCAGGAACTCCGAAGTGTGCCCCCGATGCTCAGAACCACATACCGAGGACAAATGCAGCGCAACCATACTAAAATGCCCTAATTGTCAAGGTGCCCACAGTGCATCTTCCAAAGACTGTCCACGCATAAAGAAGGAGTTTACTATTCTTAGACAAATGGTGCGAGACAGCTCTACCCACAAAGAGGCCGCGGAAAAAGTCCGGCGAAGACGACGACGTCACCATCGAAGATCTTCGCGAAGAACGCAGTCAACTACAAGAAGTAAGCCAACGCATCTGGGAACGGCGCCCACTGCAGGGTACACCGCGGCGAACGCAGACGATGGAAAACAGAAAACAAGTAGATCTCTCTCTACTGAAGATTGGCCGCCACTTACGCGCACGCAACTTGTGGAAGAACCACATCAGAAGCCGCATTCATCAGAGCAAGCTGCGACAACAGAGGAGCAGCGGAACTTGGATAAGCAAGTGGTTGCTCTTCTACGACCCATAATTAATGCCATTCGCACTGTGTTAAACAACATGCGCACAACGTCAGCCAAATGTGCACTTCAAGTACTGGACGCTCTGAGTCCAGTACTGGCGGCTCTTGAGTAGATAATGGCCCACCAGCCACTGTCTTTCAGGGAAGAGGTCAAAAAAGCAACAATTTTTCAGTGGAATGCACGAGGACTGAAATCACGCATTGCAGATTTCCGTCGGTTCGTTTTCACTAATATGTTTCCCATCATCGTCATTTGCGAGCCAAATTTATCGAGCGCTATTAGACTCTCCGGATACGAATCCTTTATGTCGGCTTGTTATAGTGGAAACAGCAAGGTCCTGCTGTTTATTCGACGTGACCTGACCTACATTATTCGGCCTGTACCACCTGACAACGATAACCAATATATATGCTTAACAGTGAAGAAAAGGGGCCTTACTGTCACTGTTGTCGGTGCATACCTGTCGCCATCAAGTAGATTTGACCACAGAAGACTAGGACACATCCTATCATCCACTCCTGGCCCATGGGTGATCATCGGAGACTTCAACGCCCACCATACGCTATGGGGGAACCCGAAGATCAGCGCAAAGGGTAGAAGTCTGATAACGTTTGCTTCAGAGAACGAGCTGTGCTTGTTAAATGATGGCAGCCCAACATTTTTACGTGGCCCTGGATACAGCAGTTGCCTTGACTTGACTTTTGTTTCTCGAGGTCTTGTCAGATGTGCCGGATGGTTTGCGGACATAGAAACACATGGGAGCGACCACATTCCCACATATGTCAAGATCAGAGGATTATCACCTTGCAAGATACGCGAAACTATCCAAAGAGTAGACTGGACCAAGGTTGAATCTCTCATGGAAGAACGCTGTCAAGAGAACACCTCATTTGACTTAGAAGAGGTGATCAAGTCCACAGTGCAAGACACAGTGTGCACCCTCACATGCTCTTCGAGAGTAACCGAATTTGATGTGGAATTAGAACGACTTCGGGCTCTCCGACGGCGTGCGGAACGAAGGTACCGACGCACGAAAGCAATCGACGATTTACGAAACGCTAGACGTCTTCAGAAGAAGATACAACGCCGCATAGACAAGCTAGAGTCACAACGTTGGGCAGCCTTCTGCGCTTCGTTAGATCCTCGCAAGCCTTTATCACACTTGTGGAGGACAATAATAGGGCTCCGGACATCTCCCATTCAGCGGTCTCCATTCAAGGCTCTAGCCCTCTCTCAACAGAGATCGGAGGTCGACGTGGCAGAAGAGTTCTGTGCCAACTTATCTGGTCAACTCGCAGATCCCAACATCTCCACGCTCTCACGCGGTGGCACGACATCACACGATCACCCCATGGACCAATTTTTTTCTACTCATGAGCTTCAAGCAGCACTGGCTTTGTGTAGACGGACATCAGCACCCGGGCCTGATGGAATATCATACAGAGCACTGTGTCACCTTGGTGAGTGTGCGAGGAGTGACCTCCTCCTCGAGATATACAACGACTCGTGGCGAGAGGGCACCCTCCCAGTTAACTGGAAGACCAGCCGTTTGGTTCCATTACTGAAGCCTGGCAAGTCACCATTGGTGCTCACATCATACCGCCCGATTGCACTGGCTAGTTGCTTGGGCAAAGTGATGGAGAGGATGGTACTTGGACGGCTAGAATGGTTCCTGGAGCATCACAACATCTACCCGGACGCTATGACGGGATTTCGCCGTGGCCGGTCATCAATTGATAGCGTCATAGACCTGGTCACCTACGTGCAGCACGAAAAAGGCCGTAAGCGTCTCTGCGCTTCTTTATTTCTTGATGTTAAAGGGGCGTACGATAACGTCACACATGAAGCTGTCCTCACCGCTCTCAAGGAGGTAGGAGTGGGTGGTCGGATGTTTCAGTGGATACGCAGCTATCTCTCTGAGCGATCCTTTTTCGTGAGAACCGAGGATGGTGACACTTCGCTACACTACAGCCACCGTGGTGTTCCCCAGGGTGGCATACTTAGCCCTGTACTATTCAACCTGACGCTAATAGCTCTAAATGAGCATCTGCCAAGTACTGTCAGATTGTCAATGTACGCGGACGACATCTGCGTTTGGACGTCTGCAGTAACACGTCTGCAGCTGCGAGCGCGAATTCAGAGAGCTGCCACTCAAGTTGCTATTTACCTCCGTCAACGAGGTCTGGAAATTTCCTCTGAGAAATGTGCACTAGTGGCGTTTACGCGCAAACCAATGCATAACTACAGCGTTCTGATAAACAACGAAAGAATACGTCACCTCAGATCATACAAGTTCCTAGGTGTTATAATTGACAGAGACCTCTCATGGACCTCACATGTATCATACATGAAAAGGCGATTGACAGGCATCTGTCATTTGTTCAAGTTCTTCGCTGGAAAGAACTGGGGAATGTCCACAACTGCTATGTTGCGACTATACAGGTTTCTTTTCCTTGGATTCCTTCGGTACAGCCTACCTGTGTTAACCAACGCAAGTAAAACAAGCATACGAATGCTTCAAAGTGTCCAGGCTCAAGCACTCCGGATATGTTTAGGCTTGCCCCAAAGTGCATCAACAGCGGCGACTATCGCCATCACAAGGGACAACCTCATCAAGACCCACATTAATGTGGAAGTGCTAAGGACACATATACGACACCTTGCTCGAACCCCTCGACATCACCTAGCCTCTCTACCAGTGGTCCGACCATGCACATCTTACTGCAAAACAGTGACCGCACATGGTGAGTCGATCCCAACTTCGTTCTCTCCTGCCGCTAGATCTGTGACTCCGCCATGGTGCCTCGCTCAACCAATAATTAATATTAACATACCTGGCGTCGAGAAAAAGGCCAATTTGTCGTCACCGGCTCTTAAACAGCTCACACTACTTCTCTTGTATGAGAAATATCAAGACTCCACACATATCTACACTGACGGATCGGTTCAGCCGGACAGCTCTACAGGAGCAGTAGTAATACCAAGGTTGGCCACAACAATTAAATTCAATACATCTCACGCAACAACATCAACGGCAGCAGAATTGGCAGCACTTCGTGCCGCGTTGCAATTTGTAGTTGATCAGCCTACGCGCAAGTGGACTATTTTCTGCGACTCGAAGGCGGCACTGCATTCTCTACTATCAGCCTTACGCCGTGGACCACACGAGCAGCTGGTACTAGAGATAGCAGAGATTATACACCACCTGACTGAGAAAGGGCACCAAATTACATTTCAGTGGTTGCCCAGTCACTGCGGAATCATCGGCAATGAACGGGCCGATCAAGCTGCCCGCTCAGCCCACACAGAAAATCATAAACTGCGTCTACCACTTTCTAGGACGGATGCTGCACGAGACCTCCGCAGACTTGCTCGCCGGCAAACCACATCGCAATGGAATCAGCCGCACTTCAAGCATGCCCGACTGTACTCGCTTGACCCTACGCTAAGTCTTCATGTCCCGTCGAGGCTTCGCCGAGCAGACCAGACCCTGTTATGTAGGCTGTGGTTGGGCGTTGCATTTACCAACGCCTACGCTTTCCGCATTGGGATGGCCGACACCGCAGCCTGTGGCCACTGTGGCAAGGAGGAAACCATTCAACATGTTCTTTGTGAGTGCCTAGCGTATAGTAGGTGGCGACTATGCCTTCGCAGGGAACTCAACAAATTAGGTGATCAGCCTCTGTCGGAGCAGGAAATTCTGCAGTATCGTCAGGATGCGACTTCACAGAAGAGGGCCCTGAAAGCGCTGCTGAACTTTTTGCGATTGACCGGCCTTGCTGAACGGTTGTAGCTGGGACGCCCTTCCAGTGTGTGTTTTCGTTTTTTTTTATGAGTGCGCGTGCGTTTTTTTTCCTCTCTCTAACCCCTCTTTCTTGCCCCTACTTCCCCACCCCCAGCGCTGGGTAGCAAACCAGATGCCAATATCTGGTTAACCTCCCGGCCTTTCCTTTCTCACTCGCTCACTCACTCACTCACTTGCAGTATGAGGTCATACCACACTCGTAACAAGCGACATTGAAGGCACTCAAAAAAGAAAAAAAAGAAAAGCGAAATTAGACTTGAAGCCAAATAAACTTCTAAAGGCACAATAAAAAGAGAGCCTACATCACCAGCTACTTGTATATGTTTGCAGCAATATTAAGATCTTCGTGGATATATTAACTCGATAGTGTAAATAGCTCGTCTAGGAGATATTCCAGCGTCGGCGTCGTAGGTCGTGAGCGAAATATGATCACCTGTGTGTGACAGAAAAATTGTTAAAGATGAAAATAAAATAAATAAGAAAACAAAATCCGAGTCCGAGTGAGAATCGAACGTAGGGCGTTTGCGTGGAAAGCAGGTGTTCCACTACAAAACCAGGCGTATTCTTAGAAATCCGCTTAAAATAACTTCCTCTGTTTGAGATTGCAGTGAAAATAACTTTCAATTTTTACCAAACAAGCACGCCCAGCATACAGGCTGTACGATACAACGCGTAATTTTGCAGTAATATTGCGTAGTACAAGTGTAAATTGCCATCGAGCGTCAGAACATGTGATTATCATAACGACTTCTAGGTTTAAAGCAACCCACCCAATACAAGAAGCTCACGATTCACTGCACGTATTTTTTTAAGACCACGTAGAAGGTGCATAGGAAGTTCAAAATATCGCGCGCGTAATTGCCTTGGTTCGAAGCCTACTACTCATTACACAGGACGAGGCCACATGAAAAAAGCTTCACTGACACAAGCAACTTTCAACTTTATTGATTACATTGTAGGAATCCACAATTTAAACTTCTGGAATAACATAATAGAATAAATAGTGCGCACTAAGTGATTGAAGTACGCACTAGGGGCAGGATATCGTTATTGCGTTCAACGTTTCAAGACAAAGCTTCCTTGTACGCTCTGACTGTCACTGTTGCCTCCAGTCTATCGCTGCCGTCATCATGTGTGCCAAAACAATGACGCAACAAATTTGTGAGAAATAAACATGCGCGTCCACTCGAAGGCCTACCTAACAAACATTCGAGTTGCTTCGGAGGTATTGGCGAAGTATTTGCATGCTCATTTAGTTTATAACAACAGCGCATAATCATAGAGACGATGACAAGCTCAACCACTAAATATTTTGTTTTAAGCAGAAAACAGGAATAAAGAGTCGATTATGGCCCGTACACACATTAAAAGAGGACTGTAGACGAATATTTCAATGCACTTTGAGCCATAAAAGTCGCCGGCTGTAAACCCCGCTCACTGCCAGCAACCGCCATTTTGCCACGGATTTAGTGCGTGTGCAGCTGACCACGAAATAAAATTGCTGGATGGAATACAGCCGCTCGCGAAGCAGTTGGCTTGTTATGTCAAGGCTCGTGCGTACGCAGGTGTTGTCATACCATCAAGCTGCTTGCGAGTTCATAAAAATATCCATTATATATTAGGCTTTCGATCAAATTGACTGAAATTTCTTCATCTTATTTGTGAATACTCAAGAATTAACCCATATAACACAGACTATGAGCAGAAATGTTCAACAATGCTTAGCACCTTCGTCCATATTATCGCTTTTCGATTATCGGTGCAGAGTTTTCACTACTTTTCGCTGCATTAATGCTTTTTTGAAACCTATTTTTACCGAAAACTACCACATAGTGGAAAGCCCTATTATAGGTTAGTTTGTTTGAACATGTTTTTTTATAAATTTGTTGCATTTCTATGATGTATTGTTAGAATTTTTTCTTTTCGTATTACCCACCATCCTCGGAAATGTCTTTATGTGCCCTGAGAGTAAAATAAATAAAATGAAATGAAATTGAAGGTCAATGCCCTTTTGAGAAACAAGGGCGAAAAAGGCACATGACACGGACTCTATGTCGCCTCTGTCGTATGCATTACCTAAGTTTGTGCTGCTGTGGAAAAGATCTGAGTTATGACTTTTCCCAGTGAGGAGGGTGTGCGAGAATAAAATGCTGGAGGCCTCCACTAGCTATACCTGCATTCAACACCAGTCACGAGAAATGGCGCAATCAACACGAAAGCTAAGGAAATTCCTAATGCTATGGAGACAAATTTCCATTCATTGACATTACAATAATACTTGGTCAAAACAAGGCATCAAATGAGTGCACCAGCATGTGACTTCAACAAAAAAACAATAGTTTTCTGTCATTGTATATCATGAAATAGTTACTTCTAACTCTACTTCGCACTGAAATACTTTTATAACAATTAAACGAGTTAGAAGATATGCAGTTCGATGACTCTTTAATACAGCCATCTATTCCACGGGGTATGACCCACGTCATTCATCGTATAGTTCTCGAATTCACGGCATGAAGACTTCAACAGGCTACAAGAAGTGACCCTACGTAAATTACAAAAAAAAAAAACTAGCACGGTTTCATTTGCATTCACCCGCAGGTCGCGGGATTGAATCCCGGCCGCGGCACCCTCCTTTTTGATGAAGGAGAAGATGGTTGAAGCCCGTGTGCCTAATTAGGTGCACGTTGAAAAACCCCTGGTGATCTAAATTTCTAGAGGCCTCCGGCACGGCGTATCTCATAATCATATGGTGGTTTTGGGACGTTAAACGGCAATTTCTATTATTATTATTATTATTATTATTATTATTATTATTATTATTATTATTATTATTATTATGAATAATTGCATTCACCTAAGACGACTCAAAGGTGAAGACCTTTGTTTTTCTGCTCAGGCCCCATGATTCTGCTACAACCCTCTGAAAGCTTTCCACGACTATCATGTTTTTCAAGGCCTCTGAGGTTGCACAAAGCTACGATGCCATGTGGTGACGTCATTATGTGACGTTACATCACGTGACGTCATACTTTGTCGTCATCAAGCGATGATAGTTATATTTTTCATCACTTTTTTTGTCCCCGACACCGTGGAACACCACTTAATTTTTGCTTTTCATGAGGCATATAATGCTTTCTCCTTAAACAATTCTAGAACTTGCTTTGTCTCAACCAGATATCACCCGAGATCCAGAAAACATACACATGCACCCTGTACAGACATGACACTGCTACACTCACTAATACGCTGCGGGAACGTCAAGCCCAGCATCGAAATGAGCCAAATCTCGAAACTCCCTCGTGGGTGGACCACCTCAATAAGCATCTGGGACCCCGGCGAAAAACTCTGAGCCTTCCAGTAGGCTCATGAAACGGTGTTGAGGCATGATTTCAACGTACCTTCATGAGAGACTTGATCCCGGTTCCCAAAAATATTCGAAAACCTTAAACACCGTTATTTCCATCCATCCACGAATGCTGTATGCAACCTGTGTTTTAAGGAGTAGCGGGGTTTTTTGTGAGATGACTAATGCCATCTCGTAATGTCATTTCGCAATGCCATCTGCCTTCCAGTTCTTCCGCGAGACAGCGTACACACATGACAAATATTCCTTATTTGATTCGTTGTCCTTTCTTTCAGGACTCAAAATTATAACTAGGCCTTATACTTTATCAAAGCAATGAGCGCATCGTCCTTTCATATTGAAAACATTTGCTGCATATGTTTACGGCAGCCAACATTTCGGCGGTGGTAGTAAACAAAATATTGCCTCTGCTACATTTCAGTCCGTCGCAATATCGCGGCTGTTTAAATGGTTTTTGTTGGCAGACCTCGGCTGTGATTGTGTTGCCCTTTGTGGGCTCCCACACCAGTGTTTAATACCAGCTGACGAAAAATTAAAGCAGCGCTACGTGTCTCGTGCAATCTGAAGCGACCTAAGAGATCCAATGAAGCGCGTAGCAGCATCTGCACCGAAACTCTGCATGGTTGGGTGCTCAGGCCAATCTCACGTATGAAATTAGGGCCATGACGACCAAACACAGCAGCCAGGTTCGGATTGCACTCCGAACACAAAAAAATATAGTTGGTGCGTGGCACAACGACGCTGTTTTTATTGGTGCACGTCGCTCTGTATCCGGTTCACCCTGATAGGACGCCTACCAAACACGTGCATTTCGCAACCCACTGAATTGTGCGCACACAAAAACGGGATTGTAGAAACGGGAGGAGAAATTGAGCGAGAGGAGGAAGCTGTGCCGGAATTGCGTGGAGAAAGAGGGCCTTGTTTTCGCCGATCGGCGAAGGCAGCAAGTTATTACGCTTTTTCCGCGTAATAAAGCGGGGGCCGTCAGGCGCTGGCCGCGGGGCTGAGTCGGCACGACAGCATGCGCGCCCAGCTTTACGGCCTCCGGGGCAACCCGCTCGCGGCGCGCCCCAAAGCACACAGAAACGTCGGACCAAGCGGCCGTAAAAGCGCAACGAGTGCGTCTTGCTCGGGGCCTTTATTCCTACTTGCGTGCCCTTTGCGTATTTTCATTGTCTTTCTACGTTTGTCGTCAACCGCGGCACGCTTCGTGCGGCACATGTGAACGGCCTCTCCGCTCCGAGCGGAGTTTCGGCCAAGGCGCGTAAACGTACGGCACGAAACATGTGCCGAACTTCTACGTGAAGCCTCGAGGATAAATTCAACCAGGAGGCTTCCTATGTGTATACTAGAGTTGGCAGTTTTTCGACATGACTCGGGTGTCTTATTAGTTACTATCGGTAATATTGGGTAAACTTTGCTGTTCGGTTCTATCGAATCGACGTTTTGTTTGACGGTCATGTCTGCAATTAGCCGAACGTTTCTAATTCATCGGATGGCGAATAACATTGGCCTTTCAAGCAAACTGCGAAACGCAGTGTTGGCTCAATACTAGGTTAGACAATTCCATTTTATATTATTACAGAAAATTTATTGGAGGACTGCAACTTCATTTACACCGCAGACCAATAAGCAGTAGCTTGTTTGTGCGGACCTATGTTTTAGGGGCGAAGCGCCTTAGGGTCGAGTCTTGTTCCTACAATTTCCGTTGTCCTGGCTTGCACGCGCTTAGAGCGGTGCCGGCGCGAGCGTGCTGATTGTAGGTGGAACAGAGCGATGATCGCGGGTGTGCTCGTGGCACACTACTTCTTTCGCTCTGGCACCCCGACAGCTATAAAACGCGCTTTCTCCCGGCTCTCTCTTTCTCTCTCTCTCTTAATCATGGAGTGCACTTTGTTATCAAAGAAAGAAAGAAAGGACGATAGAAAGAAGGAAGGAAGGACAGACAGACAGACAGACAGACAGACAGACAGACAGACAGACAGACAGACAGACAGACAGACAGACAGACAGACAGACAGACAGAAAAACACAAAGAAAGAAAGAAAGAAAGAAAGAAAGAAAGAAAAGAAGGAAGGAAAGAAGGAAGGAAGGAAGGAAGGAAGGAAGGAAGGAGGGAGGGAGGGAGGGAAGGAGGGAGGGAAGGAAGGAAGGAAGGAAGGAAGGAAGGAAGGAAGGAAGGAAGGAAGGAAGGAAGGAAGGAAGGAAGGAAGGAAGGAAGGAAGGATGGGGTTAACGATTTCCCGGATCTTCGCGCACTCGCCATCGTGTACTTCGCGGACGTGCTGTCATTTGTTTAGCGCTTGGTTAGGCCAGTAGCACAATTACATTGAATATCTATGCTTTCTTCGTTAAAACTAATTGCCACAGTAGTTATTCCCGACTGGCTTTTCCCAACTACGGTGAGGAAACTACGAGGAAAGAAATACGTAGAAGTGAAGATGGGAAAGAAACACGGTCAGATCGGAGAGCGGGGGCGTCTTGGGAAATTGCGCGGAGTCCGAGTTTCCCACCAACTTAGCCCTGCGCGTACTGCTTCGAGTCTTCCTTGTCGCAACGGTGCCACTCAGTATGTGGACCTGAAATGGATGCGCCGGAGTGGAAACGGGGAATGCGGGGCAGTGGAGGGAGGACGGGAACGCCACCGGCGAGTCGACTGAAAGGTCACGGAATCGGGCGACGCGCGGTCTTTTCCGGAGACAGGCGAACGGCGCACGCAATCTGTTGGGCCGTCACTTAGGCGCTGACATCGGCGGCAGGGACCGCCCCCTCCGCCCGCAGCCGTCTATCCTAATAGGCCGCCATCGCTTGGAGCTGTCGCCACATCGCCACGCGCGCCCACCGGCCGGCTGTATTTTGTGGAGGAGTGTCCCGGCAGTCGTAGCGTATACAGCCGAAAGAAGTACATAATTCCTCTTCTCTATCTTTAAGTAGGTTGCACTGCGTACGTCTCATGTGATTGACCTATGCACTGAATCCCGTTCGAACTCGATTATTGGGCGTGCGAGGAAAACTTGGCATCCTGCTCGAGGTTTCATTTCGAGGAACACACCACGCTTTTATATCAATGTCAGCGTCAGTTTCCTCGGCATTCTGTCAACTCTCACTCCTTTGAAGTATTCCCTTGCTGGGGACTAACCTTTAGTTAGTCTCGGTTAGTCGTCTTCCTTGCCTAATTTTCAGCTGCTACCAATCTTGTTTCCGGGCTGACTCGCGTGCTACAATTTCAACACTTGACTAGGTTTCAGCAATTATTAATGTTATGTTTATCATTATTTCGTTACGTTATACGAAAACAATGGGGACACATAGGAAATATGGACTGGCTGACCACTGCCACCTGAGTAGAGACAACGCCTGCCTGCTCGTTCGGGAAAGACATACAGAAAAGAGAAAAGAAAACAGGAAAAGATTGAGCATTTATTGCATTTATAATTCACGGTGGCCACCATGAATTCATTGTCGCAATGGTCTCTCGCTATTATATTGTTTAGAAACTATCGGCAATGATTTTCGATGCATATGAATAGCCGTACGTTTCAAGAAGTGTCTATCAGGAGCATAGCAGGAGAATGTTTCCGGAGTGGGGAGGCCTGATCTCCTTCAAGTATGTTAGTGTGCATACTTGTATGTGTGAGCGTATGTATACTTGCGTAGAATGTAAAAATATCTGGGGTGGGAGAAAGAGAGCTGGACCTCGCAGACCACCCCTTAGATACGCCTCTGGAATACATCTTACGGTGTGCACTCTGATTCCTCACGCTTACTTTTATGTGACCCCCAGCGCTATACGCCACCAACATCTTTTCTATTTCTGATCCCTTTCACTCATTCGTCTGCAGGATTGACTCGAGTAGCTAACGTACCTGAGCAATGATGTCTGATAAATTTCGTAAGCGCTGCGCAGTTGAGGAACCGCGAACTAAAGTTCCACAACTTTCCTGATGTATAAAAGTAAAGTGTTTGAGCAGCGAAGCTGTCTACCTCTACGCCGCAATGGTTACGTCTCCGTGGACTGAAAACAAATTTTCAGAGAGCCAATACACCAACAGAGCTGGCGCTCGCGGGATCCTCTGTTAGCCGATGCACACGCTTGTTGCGTTTTCACCTGGCATGCAATGAAGGGCAGTGCGAAAGGTGTACAGACGAGCAGCGTGCAAGCTAAGAGAGAATCGGCTGTCGCATTGAAAAATGCTTCCACACAAGCTAAAACGTAATCAGCGACTCCAAGGACACAGTAGGATACCTCGCCAGCAGGCCAATATCGCCGAAAACACAAAGAATGTTGGTCAACTTTCGAGGTCTTGAATTCAAATTATTTGGGCGACTGCGCACTCTTCTCTTTCTGGCAACGACGCGGCTCAAACCACGGCTTCGGGGATTGCATGCCGAGCCACTGAGATGCCTCCACTAGGCTCGAGAAGACAACGTATGGATGCCTACAAAGAAATCACTAAACATTATCCACTGAAAAAATCCGGGTATCCCCCAGCACAAAATGCACTTACAAAGCAGCAATCAGTGACCCCGCGGGCCTCCCTCAAACAAACACGTTCCCAAACCCGGTAACCTACAGCCACTATTACCCACGTGAGTACACCGACAGGTGCAAATTATGCAGGGAAAGGGCGCACCTACTTCTCATACTGAGGGCCTGCCGAAAGGCGGTCCAACAGGGTCGCGCAATTACTAGTGATGAGCAGTGGGAGACCACGCTTCTCAATACAGATCCATAGAAGTAGCTCTGGACAATCCGACGGACCAAGGACGCAAGGCCCAAGGGCTCTTTGCAGATAGATGCCTATATAGGCGTGGTTTACACACCGCCGAGGCCACGGAATTCTTACTGTAAATATTTATCCTCCTCCACCGATAAACACGTTCGCTGTATAAGGGTCGTGCACAACTCCAATGCCACACCAAAATTTCGGCTTCTCCGTGGTTTAGGGACCTTTTAACAATTAAAGAAATCCTCATATAAACTGTAAACTTAAGATTTATAGGCCATTTAACAATTTGTTAAATGGCCAATTTTTCTCTGCTATCGGGCATGTAGAATAGCGCCCAGTATTTGTTTCAATAAACAAAACCACAAAACAAGCTTCAAAATCACGTGCTGGATCATGACGTGCCTGTGAACAATGCGAACACCCTCCGACGAGTTCCCGGTAAAAAATACGTGGCAGCTGCTTTGCACAAAACACGAGAGTTTCAAACGACGTAAAATGTTCTGCCCCTTTCCGTGCATGTTTCTGAATTCCATATATAAAAGAAAGACCCGTCTAGCAACACATCCAGTTCATTTTCAGACTGCCAAGGGTACGCCACGAAAACTAGAGACAGCAGAAAAACAACCTGATTACAATACTCGACCAAAGAGAGAAGTTTGTTTTGCTGAAAAAGGTCGTGGAGCAAATCGTACTGTAGAAAAGTGGTTACAGAGCGGTTATCACTACCATTACTCTGAAGCAATAATACAACACTTCCGCTATCCCCGTCATTAGCATAAATGCGGTGTCTGCTATAGCTTTACTTGACATTCACTTTCGCAAGGCAAGATGGCAACAATTTTTTTCGTACTTGGTTGGTGTATCCTTTTCAACTTTGACAAAGAAGAGACTCACCAAACAGCACATCTGCAGCGTAAACAATACCAAGATAAATGGCAACCGGATACTTTTCTATCACGGCAGACCCTCAGAGGGCAGCGCAATGAATATTAATTGCAATTTCCTTGGCATTATGCGTTTTAATATTCATGATACCAGTAGCACACACTTAAGGGTCATTCGTTGCATTGTGTAAAAATGAATGAGTGCACAATCGGTCCATCTCTTTCTAAACAAGTGTGCCCTACTGACACAAAACATTTATAAAGAAAAATATATGCACACTTACTGTAGTTTACATGACGCATCGTATATCATTTGAGGGAACCCTAACAGTGTAACTCTACAACTTATACGAATATACATTTTTCTTCAATATCTGTAAGCTGCAGGTGCCACCGTTATTGCGCATGCTCAGCAGTGATGAAAGTGCTGAAATATCGACAGTTGTTTCTTTGCGGCAAAGTTTACAGCCAGCAACCTCGCTTACATGATTGTGACATTATGGCATTGCATTTTCCAAGCGTAATCTTGAACGGCAATGTGACATGGTTTACGTGCGGTGCTGTAACTCTCACAAAAACGTGGTAAGGTATGTGCGAAGCACTGACGCACTAGGATCCAGATCAGGTTTAACTGGTTACCAGCAGTGTATACAGACTGCGCCAAGAGGAAATGGTGCCCAACAACGTTTATACATTTAACCTGCACCGCCGCACCAAATCCAATTCTTTGCCAGCATCTACAGCGCTACGCGCTTGCCCTTGCGTACTCCGAGTGAATCAGCTCTGACCCGTAAACCTCCTCTCAACAGGCGCAATTATGCGACACGTCTTCTTAGCAAATTACCACTGTTTATTTGATGCCTCTGCCGAAGTCGCGCGTCGTAGTCATCGCATGAACTCTTCGCTGACGTGGCGAAGACCTCAGAGGTTAGGCCTAGCGGAATGAACGGTGCTAGGTGCCGACGTGGCCCGAAGGGGTCTATCTATGGCGGCTTGCCTCGAAGGAAGCGCCAAGAACGTCGTTGATGATTGTGCGTGGTTACTGCATCCAGAGCAACCCCACTCGAGCAGCTCGAATCGGGTCGTGGTCTTTGACCTCTTTTGGAACGCCCGCGTCAAACGCTGCCGAATAAAACTCCGTTCACTCCCGTCACCAGCGCGTTTGCAGGTGAGACAACTTTCTCCTGGCAAGCACCCGTAGACAATGCCTGCGCGTCTATGTCTGCGCCCCGATTAGAGATCCGGTCATACACATCGTGCATCTCCACGTTATCGTGCGTGCGCTTGCGCAATTTCGAACGTTGTCTTCCCTAATAATCGTCTGACTTTTACCGAAAGAAGGAAGGAAAATAAGAGGAAAAGAACGACAGGGAGGTTAACCAGCCTATAGGCAGCCGGTTTGCTACCCTACTCATGGAAGGGGGATGGGGGAGATGAAGTATATAGACAGGAGCGAGGGAATAGAGATGAACACAGCCAATTAAGCGGCACACGTGCGCACACTCAGTCATAGTCCAGTGTTGTCTTCCGTGGTGTGTGACATTGCTGTTACAGCCGCTTGTTTAAGTCCATGTCGCGTAGGAAAGTCCATGTCGCGGGCACTTGAAAGAATAGTGTCCACAGACACTTGGCTGTTGTCGATGCGCGCAAGAACGGACGCCAGTGACTGTCGCTGGATGTCGTATACGATTGACAGTCACACAGGATGTGGTGTAGCGTCTCTTCGCAACGACAGGCATCGCAGAGAGCGTTGTCGGCCATTCCTATGACAAATTAATAAGATTTTGTAAAGGCTACTCCTGGCTCTTACTCATGACACTGTCTAGTCACTAACGTCTTAACATGCAGATACGGGGCCATTTTCTTTAGGATCACCTGTTCGAGTCGGCTCACAAAGTTCCCAATGTTTCATTCTTTATTCTACACGAAACAAAAACCCATTCACGAAAAAAGTTACAAGTACAGTCGAAGCCCTCACGCACGAAGAACGAGCAAATCCATGTATGTGGCTGAACAACTGCAGTGCTAGAACTTCCCCCTGTTATATATATATATATATATATATATATATATATATATATATATATATATATATATATATATATATATATATTAGCCTATAGCGAAGCGTGGCGCGATTATACAAATGACCGTTACGTCCGGCATGAACATCAACAACCCGTAGCACGCACTTCGTCGCGATGATGTAACTGATGTCTCTTCTCTCAAGTGAGTGCCGTCGTTAAGTCGGACCATAAGCTATATACCCTTTACACAGCCGTGTACTCGGCGTGTCTGCTAAGCACACGATATGCGCACGCCTACTCAATTTGCACTAATACGTCAAATCATCTCGTAACGATTGACCGAAATACATATATTTTTTCTTTATTCGGTCAGACTCGCATTACGGCTTACGCCGTGCGCGGCTGGTGGCGTTGTGATTCTGAGACTTACGCAACTGCGCAACTCGTGTAATTTACGCATGGTCATACCTTTCAGCTTATTTTGTCTCACATTTGGGCTGCCATAGATCGCTCTTTTTAATTTTTTATTTTTTGCTTATGTCACGCTGTTATCTTTTTTGTTGTTCGTCGCGCTTTCTTCTCGCTCAGCCGTTACGCTGGTTACGCGGGCATCGTCGCCACATGCGGGGTTCTCCGAGCGTCGAGGGAATTGCGAGCTCCGTGCCATACCGGCTGATGTCGGGATTCTTTCGCTGCTTTGTCTCTCGTTTTCCTGGATGCAATTCATGCGCCCTCTTCCCTTTCCACCTCGCTGTGCACTTCGTTGGTGCACGCACGCACTGCCTTTTCTTCCTCTCCCTCGTTCGTGCCGAAGATTCTCGCAGCAAAACAAGCGACACTGAGAAACTGCGGAGCCCGGTTAAGCCCCCTTTTATGACTCGCTCTCCGTAGGCTCTCTCTTTTTTTCTTTCTTTTTGTCTCGTAAAGGCTCACACCAGATCACGAGAACTTGCTTCCTCTCCCTCGGCAGTGGTCTTATTTATCTTTTTTCTTTGTCTTGCTCTCGCCCCCGTTCTCGGCCTAATGCCTTCCCTTTCAGGAAAGTGCGCGAGATTTAGGCTCTTCTCCTATTTGCCAGACACTCTGGGCCACTAATTAAAAGGCGGTGTTCGTTGACTAGTTTGTCTTTATTTTCCTTTAGTACTCACACTCTGGTTTTTCTTGCTTCCTTTTTTTTCTTTTTGCTGGGTGCTACCTCTTTATTCTCTTGCATCCCGCAAAAAGGTCGTATACATTTTTGTATGTTCTGAACTTTCATCCTTGTTTCTTCGCTTGTTCGTGGCTTCAACTCGGCTACTAGAAGAGGAAACCTGTCGTTCCCGCAGGATTTCGTGTTCCCTCAGAAGCGGCTGTCTGCAGTCGGCTTTTTTCGGCCAAAGTACACCAGCTGAACTCAGACGACCAAGATTTGTGTTCGCAGCCCTGAAATTGTGCTCGTCATTTTTATATCACTGGTACATTGTCGTTAAGAAATAAGGTGTGCAATGCAGTTTCATGAGAGAGAACTTGGTTGCGCGACATTAGATAGCAGCGTGAGCTAGTCGTGCCTAACATTGTGCACCTTTTGCCCGGTCTGTACTAACTCCCGGTTTGCGCGTGGCAAACAAGAATTAAAAAACTAAGCATGATATCCTGTATATTTCTCGTCAGTAAGTAACCAGTACTTCAATAGCTTCCTTTCTACTCTTCATACCGATATGCTGAAAAAGCTGCTCTCCGGTGTAAAACCGAAATGCTGTTTACAAGGGCTTCGATAGGCGTAGTCAGGAGCACTTTTAAGATGATGGTGGTGCTGTGTCTGGAAAGTACAGTTTATACACTGTGATACTTTACATGGGACGGTACGAGACGAGGGAAAAAGACAGAACAAAACAAATACGAATGTAACAGATTCTGCGGAAGCGCGTCTTCTCTGTTGACTTGAATGTAGAATCATTTTGCTCTGCTGCGCCTAATGGGCTGCGACTCTTGTGATAAACTCAGACTCTCGTTGTCATAGTGAATGTTTTGTTTGATTGATTGATATGGGAGGTTTAACGTCCCAAAACCACCATATGATTATGAGAGACGCCGTAGTGGAGGGCTCAGGAAATTTTTACCACCTGGGGTTCTTTAACGTGCACCCAAATCTGAGCACACGGGCCTACAACAATTCCGCCTCCATCGGAAATGCAGCCGCCGCAGGCGGGATTCGATCTCGTGACCTGCGAGTCGGCATCCGAGTACGTTAGCCACTAGACCACCGCGGCGAGGCATCAATTTTTGTCATTCTGATATCATTTGTGCAGCAGGTTTATGGCATCACTCTCGCACAGTGACTACGCCATACCATATTTACACTGCAAGCTCCGCGAGGAAGGTCTACGTCATAGACAGGATGTGGCTCACGATTGTAATACGTAAAATGGCGGACTGCATCGGTGCACTTTATTCACTACCTTTTGTTCTGACGCAATTACTCAGTTTGGGTAGCTTGTATTCAAAAGTGGATGTGAAGGAGGGGGAGGGGGCATGAAAAGAGAGTTTGCCCCGCAACAATGCCGCTTCTATAATACAAAAACCCTGAACACGTTATTCGATACAAGAAATTCGGCATTTAACCTTCACAATGCTTAATTACGTGTCGTGTGTTGGAAACGAAGTATAATATTCAGCCGGTCAAAAGACTTCTGCAGTGTATAAAAAGATGAGCGATATCACCACACGATTCGATCGTCTTTAACACCAGTGGCAATAGACATCATGGCAATCAAGAGTATTATAATAATTTAAACGTGAGAAACTTGTATATATAAACTGTAAAGGCTCTATCTAAGGCGTAGCCGACATTGGGCTATCAATTATTACAAGGCTTAATCTGCATTGAAAGTTCTGGTATGCATTAGCAAATTGTAACTCTTTCTCTCTCTCATTTCCTCGTCCTTAGTTTTCTGTCTCCCCTTACTCCTTCCCCAGTGCAGGGTAGCAAACCAGTTTTCCTTATACCCTCCCTGCCTTTCTTCATATCATATTTCTCTTTCTGTAGCTATGTGACTCATTTGTGCTTATGCTGGGTGCTTTGAGAGCTTTTATTTGTGCAGCTAATAAATAAGACTGTCGGTAAAAAAAAAAACATTGTCGACCTCGCACTTACTGAAGCGAGTGATTAAGTTATCGTACAACTCAAACCGCTCTACGGATTCTTTGTACCTCCCTAATCACTAGATTTCTTTCACTTTCTAAAAGGTATCACGTAGTCAATTGTTTTTCGGCGGATGTAAAAGCTATGCTGCTGTCACACCTGAAAAAAAACAAAACAAAACAAAACAAACATGTTGCGTTCCAACAGCTCATGCGCATGAACCTACGCGTGTTACAGACATTTTAATATGGAAGAATATTGGCATCAAGTCAAAATCTTGAGGAAATTCCCGAAATATAATGGCAAGAGGCAGACGCTACTCAAGGACAGCAGGTTATTAGATGCGTCAAAAAAAAAAAAAAACAGGCGCGCCAATCGAAAACACTGCACAGTTGAGTTGACATATAAGTTCCGATAATTTCCTGCAGCACAGCCCTGTTTTCCTTGTGTGGCAGTCAACACATTCTCCGGAGAAGATAATAAGCCGTGCCGGTGCGAGTATTATCCCAAGTTCGACACGCCCTTCAGCGGAGATAAGCACGCCACCTGGGCGACGACGGCGGAGTCAGAAAGCTTTGCTAAGTTGTGGTCTGACTGCTGGCTGGTGTTGCTCGCTCCCAGCTTGCCGTAATCTTTTAATATCCCGACAGACAGGCCGAGCGGAGGCGCCAGATAGCGCGGCCAAGTGTTTTGTTTTGCCAGCGGATCACGGGGATTCGTGCGGGGTGTTTTGCCGGAGACTTCTTTTCTTCTTCCTCTTATCAGTGCGCGGCACTCTCGCGAGAAGACTGGCAAAGCTGAGCAGCCTCTTCTTCGCCATGACGTTCAGCAGTGGCGGCGTTCGCATGCATTATGCATGGACGAGTAATAAATTCACCGCTCGCGGAGGAAGTGCGTGGCGGAACAAAGTAAACAGGGCGCGCCTCTCGCGCTAAGAGTCGGCCGCGCAAAAAGAAGAGAGCATCGCCGTGATGAGGCGGGAAATTTTTTTGATCGACACCACGCGAGCAGTGGCGCGAAAACTGGCCTCCGCGTCAAGCCTGGCTGAGATGCCGCAAACGACTACGGAGCTGATGTGGGCCAGCGCCCACTCAATCCCGACATCCAACCACTACGCGATAAACTCGTGAAGGGCTTAAACTGTCTAGCATAGCAATAGCTGGCCGTAAGAAACGAATATTGACGGCACACGTTAAAGCTGATGTTGTAGTTAACCGACCGCAAAGGTCAGCTAGGCGATATCCGCGCGAGCATCGTGAATCGGAAAAGTTTGAAAATGAAACTTCGTCACACCGTACAATTAAACGTAACAAGAAAAGACTAAGATCCTGTCTAAATTGCCATCCTACCTTAATTGTGAACGTTTTCCTATTCGTTTTCGACATGGCAGTGCACGCTCGTCGCTTATCGAATTAACGCGTCATATTACCAATACCCGATATCTGCGCGTAGGTTTTCCAATCCTCACTCACGGTGGTCTCTTTTCGATTGAAGTGAAATTCTAGAGTCCCGCGCACTGCGCATTGTCAGTGCGCGGTAAAGAACACCAGATGGTCAACATTTCTGGACCCCTCTACAACGGCGTCCCTCAAAATTATATCGTGGCTTAAGGACGTCAAACCGCAGAGATCATTATTATGTTTTGCCGCATTGGAGGGGATCGACATGAGTGTCACAAAGAAACAAACAATTTTGTCAAGAATATTTGCTTAATTCCAGTTAGCTGCTGTCTGATGGCCGCAGTTGTGAACATGTGTTTTCCTGTAATTGGGTAGAGGTTCCCGAGCCTTCGCGTGGGCCTTCGTACATGGCTTGGATGATAAATTGCGCAGCCAACGCAGTCCGCCGCAGTAAAGAAGAAGCACTGTTTTGCATACATACGTGCGCTTTTCCTTGCGCTGCCTGCCGCACCATCCCGCAGAAAACGCTAATCTATTCGTATAGAGGCCGAACAACGTTTTGCGTGGAGGCCATTTTTACGCGCCAGTCTCCATTTGTGGTTTGGCAGTGCAGGCGCGAGCCATGCATTATTCCGTAGGCGCCCGAAAGCACACGCTATGGGCTCGTGGAGGCATTGTGCACGTTGTCGACCACTGCTGTGGCAGCAATGTCGTGACGGCAAAAGGCTTAGCGCAATGGCGTCGGATGCGCCAAGCCCCGCGCGCTTCCAGTGAGCGCGGGCCTCATTAACCCCGATTAGCAGCGACATCGGATCGTTCCAGGGAAGCAGAGGAAGAAAGCAGCGCCGGAAATTGCCTCGAGGCCCGGCTTACGTCGCATGCTTCGTCTCGTGCCAACTCCCGAATGCCACCGGTGTGTCAACTCTCGATTTCGGCCTCACTGGTGGTCTTTGCACCTGAAAGGGCTGCGTTTCAATCAAGGTCTTTGTTTGGCTGAACCACTGTCCTCTGATCGAAGCACTCCCGCATAGCACCCTTTTTCAGAATACACACACTGCTGATATTTAATAGGTATTTAAAGTCGAACCAAGACGAACTTTCTCTGCAATTCCTCTTGAGGACAATTTCGGGCACGATGTCTACAGAAAAACCGCTCTTCGTACTAACTGCGGTGCACAGAAACAAAATTTCAAAACTTCTCTTAATCAGTACTTATAGTAGTGACGTTAATGGACGAAAGCGCCGCTACACGCACCTTTGATATGAAATGCACACCTATTTGCACACAACTCAATTTTAATTGCTTCTCTTGCCATAGGTCACATACGTGTCACATTTATTTTATTTTTCTTGCTGTAGCTCAGCATGAAGATTTATTTTTTAATATTGACATTTAACTCAATATTTATGTGCGTATAAGGCAGAATTGGGGCTGGGTGTAACGTCGCTTTATTGAGCTCTCTGTGCTTTCATGTCTGTCGCATTGGCCACTCTGTATACCGCTTCTCTGAAGATTAATACAAATACGAATAAATGTAATTGGTTCACCACACCTGCTGGGCCACACTGCACTAGTGCAGTGTGGCTGTCGTACTACACTCGTGTGAAGAGACCAGAACACAAACAATAGCACTAGCAAAGTGAGGTGCGCTTTGGAACCGAAGAGATTTTTCTACACGAGATTTCAGACTGCACCCACCCTACACAGATTGCGGTCCAGCTGACAGCAAACAAATGGCTCCATCTGCTCTTATTCCGGTTCACATTTGTCTGAGGAAGGCACCTTGCGAAAACGGTGCTCGCGCTGACACTGCAGTATCAAATAAACGAAAGGCCAGCGTATACGGCACGCAGGGAAGCACTCTGATACGCATGCACCATACTGAATGTATTTTCTTATTCGTGATGTGATTGATTGATATGTGGGGTTTAACGCCCCAAAACCACCATTTGAATATGGGAGACGCCGTAGTGGAGGGCTCCGTAAATTTCGATCACCTGGGGTTCTTTAACGTGCACCCAAATCTGAGCACACGGGCCTACAACATTTCCGCCTCCATCGGAAATGCAGCCGCCGCAGCCGGGATTCGAGCCCGCGACCTGCGGGTCAGCAGCCGAGTACCTTGGCCACTAGACCACCGCGGCGGGGCCTTATTCGTGATCTGAAAGGGTGGCATGGCTCGACAGCTTTGTCCGCACAAGGGCTGTTCGCCTTCACTAAATATTTTTATGTCTAACTTGATAAATTTCTGACTTCCGATTTGATAGTTTGTTTTTGCGAGTACGTACGTAGCCGGATTCCCTTCATATGTACAAAAAAGATTAAAAGATTAAACGGGGACCTAAGTACATTACCTGCGGGTACGTAATGCGAGAAAATTTGAGTGATACCGCCAGACGAACAAAACCACTCACCCTGTCACATCGAAAACGAACAAACCTCAAACAGTTTGGTACATCTCAAGAGCAGACATTTTCTAATATAATGATACAATACAAAAGATTCAACTCTGAATATACTCACTGAAATAATTTATATCGAATTATTTTGAAATTGACGTCAATGAGTAACAGGCAGGTTTATAACGAATCTAATGTATTAAACATGTTGCAAAGATGGGCAACAAATTTTAGCGAACCACTATTTCAGTTCTCTCGTCGTGGTCGCTACCAGGAAAACGTCAGTGGCAATCCGGTAATTTCCCAGTGGCTGTTTACCACCAGTGACGTTTCATGTGCAGCGAGGGGTCAACTGTTTTGGTGCCCCGTGTGCGCTTGCACTTCTCCCTCCGAGTCGTTGTGCGATAAATAACCTACGTTATTGGGACGTCGCGTTTTGCAGCAATGGAAAAAGACGAGTCCGCTTGAGGAAACGTTGGCTCCGACGAAACCATAGGTTGCAGATTTTTCATTAATTGATTAACTAAAGCTCCGTAAATTATCTCGCAATTAAAACTCATTTTCATTTTTATATCGGCGTTCACTTACATTTACAGCTATTACTGTGTGCGTTATGTTCACACTTATTACCCATGCACATTGGAGTTGTTTTATTAGCTGTATATCATTAATTAACGTCATTTCGTTCGTCATTCTACTGCTATTTTTATTGTATGTTTCGTTGTTTTCATAGCACAATTACTGAGCATTGTTTTGTTATCATTTTTACTGGCATTTTTTATTGCATGCTTGCGTTGTTTTTATTACTATCAATACTTACTTAATCGCTTTCTGTTGCCATTTTTGTTCTACTTATCAACATGTCATATTCTAACAGGAGGTCCCCTTTCAGCCTTGTGCTATGGGACCTCCTTCTGTATATACTAACCCCAATGCGTGTATATTATTTTGCGACAAGTTATGATTTGATTTTGATTTGATTTTGTTTTTTTGGTAATTAAAGCTACTAGCTGGGCTGGTTTGTTTACACTGATCTGAATGCTGCGATGAATGAGCATTTTGCGAAAGTTTAGGCATATACTGTCTAATAAACAAAAAGTATCATGTGAAGTGTCGTGCAACCGGCCTATTTTCGCTGAAGCATGCGCTTGAACGGGGCATATTCAGTCGTGCAGGCATATAATGATCGAACTTCTTTACGTGATTATCCTTTGCGTGTCATTCGCGCCGCTTCTATCCTCGAGTACGTGTTAATGGCGAAGGTTCACTCGTTCCCAGGGTATGTGACGTCATCTCTTGGCGGCAGCAACAGCGTCTTGACGTAACTGAATATGAAATGGGAGGAGAGCAAAGCACATTTGTCGAAAAAAAAAACTTGCCATAATTGGCTCCTTGTTTCTATAAAGAGAGGCCTACTGGAAGGTTTTGGTGAAATTTCAATTGATCGATGTGTGGGATTTAACGTCCCAAAACCACCATATGATTATGAGAGACGCCGTAGTGGAGGGCTCCGAAAATTTCGACCACCTGGTGTTCTTTAACGTGCGCCCAAATCTGAGCACACGGGTCTACACCATTTCCGCCTCCATCGGAAATGCAGCCGCCGCAGCCGGGTTTCGAACCGGCGACCTGCGGGTCAGCAGCCGAGTACCTTAGCCACTAGACCACCGCAGCGGGGCTGGTGAAATTTCAATATCTCACTACAGTGTGTGGCTAGCACCACTCGTTAAAAACACATGGAACCGCATTCTAAAGTGTTAAACTCGTATGGAATCCCAGTGATTGGTAGTGCAGCACTACAATTTTACAATAAGATTAAAGTGGATATCCGCTGCACTAAACTTCTGTCCTTGTTGGTAACTAGCTTTTTTTTGTCAGATGTGATTTTTTTTCACTAATTTCCCTTTCAGCGACGGTCGGCCGCCAAAACACCGGTGATAGATGGCGCAACATGCACGGAGCCGGAAGCAGAATATTTAATAAACATTTCATTCTCCCTCTCTTGGTCATGCAGGCAAACATCTCTACCGTCTTCCACGATGCCCAGGTATTAGTGTGACTCGGAGCTGCTCAGAGTGTTAAACTTCGGGGGGCGGAGTGTATATAGATCGCGACACGTTGAGTCCCTGTCTCGTACAGATCCAGCATGCTAAAGCGAACAGGATTGCTCATCTCACGTTCACTTTGTGCGTGTTCGGTTTTTGTGAAGCTGCGAGACTTACTCTTATTTATACACTCAACCCACTTCTGGTTGGACGGCGGGCATGCCTTCTCGTCAGAGATCCTTCGACGTTTCTCGACGAGCGTCGCTACTGATACTGGTGGGAGATCAGCAAGTTAGCGGATTCAAAATTGTATACAAAAGGAAACACGCGAATTCCGAAAGTATGGCTCGTTGGACGTGTATAAATGGTAAAAAACAGCGCGAAAGCTGGGATACATGGCACACGTGAATGAACACACAAGACGAGCGCTGAGTAGTGACTCAGCGCCCAGCGAACCTTAGCGCAAACTCCGAACTTGCTCTGCTTGCTGGTGAAAGCACGTCGTACGCTCTTGTAGTGCCAGCACGCCGCTCAGCTCAAGCGGTGCATTTACCTTCTTTTTGCTTTCACATCGATTTGTCTTTCCTACTGAACCTGATTCTAGTCTCCAACCTCATTGCTGGTTCAAGCAGACGCTGCTTGAACCGGTGCATCCCTTTAATGTAACGCCAATTTCCATTTCTCTCGATAAGTGAAAAACGAATTCGGTTGGCTTTACTCGGCTCCTATTCAGGCCTCCCTCCTAGCCCGTATGCGTTCGAGACACTCTGAAAGCAGCATCACTGCACGCTGTTTGACAGTAATTTACCCGGATGGAGTCTTCAACGTAGCGTCGGAACGACGCCCGCTTGCACGCTCGGTTTTACAAGGGACTCAAACGGGCTCGTCATATGAAATCTCATTATTTCCGTCGCTTACTGCGTCCACGGAGAATCTGAATGATACGGGCGCCTCCGTTTCTTGCCCCACGCCTTCATCGTACCGCTTGTGTGTGTTTCTTTTCTCGCTCCCTTTGAAGAAACACTCGCCGGGGACGAGCGGAGTATAAGAGCTGCGGGCACCCGACCGAGATACACGATGCAAAAGGAGCGGCGACTCAGAAAACGCGGAACGATGCGGGCAATAAACGAGCCAAACGTGTTCGAGAATAAAGACAAAAGGGCGGCGCAAGAGAGGCGAAAAACTGAACAAGGCGCGCGAAAAAAAGTACCTCGCAAATCGGCCCACCAGCAGAGAACACGAAGAGAAAGAAGGAAGGTATATATGTGCGCGAATATGGTCCCTCCTGAGCGGACGTAGCGGGGCGCGCAATTTTATGCATGGCCTCATTTAATTAAAGGTTTTGCGTCTCTCCCTCTTCTCGCGCTGTTTACCGCCCGCTGCTCTTCTCGGCGGCAGCCGGTGCGCCTTGCATCCGGTCATCCGAGCGGAACGCAGTGAGGAAGCAGCGCGAGCCCTCGTCGACGACGACCGTAAAGCGCGATCCAGACCTGCAGCGCTGCTCGCATTCGGCGCGGCTGCTGCAGGCGAGCGTGGGAAGCACGACGGGTACTTCTCTATCTTTCGCGTGACAGGACAGCCGAACAAGGACGCCTTCGTGTACGTGTGCGTGCTCGTACAGTGCAGGATCGTTGGATGGCCAAGTATACATATATAAGAAAAACGTAGTGTTCGCCAATCCCAGGGACGACCAGCGTGATTACGCCCAATGTGGTTATGAAACCACTCCTGGTGACGAAAACAACCAAAGTGTCCTGGTATTAGAACATGTTAAAACGGTGGCGAATAGAGAGAGAACTCTTTATTGAGAACGGAAAAGAGGCCGAAAACCGAGCAACGCGTGCAAAACTAATCGGCCCAGACGAAGACCGTGTTGTGTCGGTGGAACCAGCTGAGTTGCATGCGAACTGGAACAGACAAAACTAACGCGGTGCTAAGCCGCTTCTCTCTCTCTCTCTCTCTATCGCTCTCTCTCTCTACCTCTCCTCTCTTTTTTTTTATCTCGAAGCAGCTACATAGTCGTTTCTATTTTTCTGCTGTATCTTTCTCCCACACTCATCGAGCCGACTCACTTTCAAGACTAAAAACGTGTGATCATGCGAAAGACGAGAAAGAAGGCTTCGGAAGGTATTAACGAGAGATGATTTTCGCTTGTGAAGAAAAGCATAGCAGCGCCCAGACGAAGGCGCACTCCCTTTTCTCCCGGCTTCGCGCTACGCGAGGAGAAATTATGGCGTAACTGAGATGCCATAAATTAGCGCCTAAGCGTCGCCCATTCTTATGCCTTCCGAGCGTTGTAGTGCGCCAGGTGGCGCAAAACTCCTGCGAAGCACCTCCGGCGCGCAAGTTGCAGCGGCGCACCTTCGGCGCCCGAGTTCAGAATTAACGTCATTTACCAGCTGTCGAGAACAGCGCCGTCGCTAATACCTGTTATTAAAGCACTTTTGCATTGTATGGTGTGTACCGGTATATATATGGGCTGTACAGCTGAGACGCCTGTTTGATATAGAGCGCTAGTCTGGCTTAGAATTAGTCACTTGTCTCGTTTGTGTTACAGTGCCTTCCGTGGAAGAAGTGGAGGGGTTGAAACTCGAGTGGCTTAAAATTAATGATACATTGTAAGGCGTATGAATGAAGTGCCTCTTATACCTGTAAGACACAACTGATTGAGTATCACAGGCAATCAATTCAAGGAAAACAAGTCGGTATAGATTTTAATGAAAGTGTAGTGACTATGACATTAAGTAAAAGAATTAAGACGTTTAATATTCATTCCTATTTCGAAATGTACAGCGTTGCTGTGTACACTGTTAAAGGCAATTACCCTGTTTTAGGGCGGGCTTGAGCCTTAGAACCTATTTGTGCTTGCTTTTACTAATTTTACATTTCTCAGTGAGCGATATTTCAATATCATTTTCAGGCGAAAGCCTCCTATTGTCTCATGAGTGAAGAAGTTCGCGATATTTGGCGAGAGAGACATCGCTATAGTTCCCAAGACCTGGCGATACATCATCAGATCCTGTCAGCGACGCCGGTAGCAATACGAATGGTGCAAAAAATAAATTTAGAATTAAACTTAGAAATTAAAATCTGTCAAAAGCCAAGTGATGGGCAAGAGAGAGAGAGGGGGGCGAGGCAGGAAGGTTAACCAAGCTTGGCTTGGTTGGCTACCCTACACTTGGAGTGGCGCAAAGAGGGGAACGTGTGTGTGTAAGCGGTGTACCACGTGTCACGCATCGCTGTAGCATGACGCGGTCACCGATATCAACCTGGCTTGTCATAATGGTGTAGTGAAATTTCGGGGTTGTTGAAGCTAGATGCCTCTGTGGGGATGAGAAGTGTTGGTGCAACGCCGCATAAACAAGCGATGAGAAATCAACACGGTGATTTCGGGGAGCTCTCATTGCGGATTTCTTTATCTAGCTAAATAACGAAGGCCAAACATAGAAAATCTAAGCTACATCTACCCTCACTGCAATGTGGCAGACACTCTGGCGCACCTCCTACTGCAGTGCAAAGTAAGCGTCCCAAGACTACGAGCAGCAGCACCAGATGCGGACCTCCTCAGTGAAGCGTGGGAGGCTGCGATCTCCCAGCCGGACTTGGTCGAGCAGCGTAAACTCGTCGATCGAGCCCGGCGGGCTGTCCAGGCCAGGGGGTTCCTCGAATAAGGGACCCTCCCACCTTCACTAGCAAGTTTAATTCAATAAATGTTTTTGTCTCTCTCTCTCTATAGCAATAGCCGAAAAAGAAAAAAAAGACAGCCTTCTGCATGACATTGCCTTCGCGACAGTGGTGTCACAGATCTCCATAATTTCTTCGACCATCCCGTGGCATTATTATATGTCATGATATTGTCACCGATCGGTCAGAAGTGGGCTTATCGCGGAGGCTATGCGATGTGCCGACAGCATGCGGTGCCACAGAGACAGGAAGCAGGGCAAAACTACCCTAGGCGCCGCAAGCTTTCAGGCTTAGGGATGATTAATCCAATAGGCTTAGGTTAAATAAAAGCATAAAAAAAGGCTTTCACCTTACAGTCGTCCTATTCTAATGAATAACAGGCCAATGGACTTCTGTGAATCAACCCATAGGTGAGAATAGAGATACATTTTCGATCAATTATCAATCAAAGAGCAACCCGCAATTGCAAATGCTTTGGAGTCTTCTACTATAATTGCATTCATCTGTTACTTTTAAAGAATTCGCCTACGAAGTTCCTGCTTCTCGATTTGTGTAGTGGTGCTGAGCACGAGTGCATGCTCTCCTGGCTACCAAATGCTGCGCAATCACTGCTACTTTATGGCCATGCGTGTTCGTGTCTCCAGATGCCTTATAAGCATAGGTATCGCAATTTGCAAAATGCAGCGGGCAAACTCCAACGAGGCAGCCCGTTCTTTTTTTATCCCTAATTGTAGCGTGATTTGTTCAAGGCCTGGCGTGGCGCTTACCATTTGTAGAAGAATAAAAACTAAACGCCGGGTACTGCCAACTTTGGCCGCTGGGCTGCTGCGACTTCACGCGCGGGTGCCTTTAACGAATCGCGCCTTTGGCAACGCGCCCTTGTGGACTCAGCGCGCGCCATGCCTCGCCACACCGGCTGGCTCCCTCCTCTAGCAAGGCCCCGGGCTCAAGTGGCCTCTTCTTTGTTGACCTACGGGCCGCTCGGTGGCGCTTGCTGCTGCCTGGCGCTGTAACGCTGTTTGCTTTTGCCTCGAGTGCTTCCCCACGAGCGCAGCACGGTGCCTCTGAAGGCCTCCCTTCCTTCTCGTGCATCTCCCGAGAGCCCTCACCGAAGTGAGAGGCCGCTTTGCCTGCCTTCCTCTTTACGGTGCCGTGGCTCTTAACGCCTCAAAGGATGTTGTTGCCAGCCTGAGCGGCACCTTTCTGCCAAGACCTGGGTCTCCGGACCTCAACGAGCTAGGGCCGCACGCTTTTTGTTTGTTTTTTTTCTTTTTTTTCTGACAACTACTCTAGCCCTCATAGTGGGACAAAAGGGATCGAGCGATTCCCCGAGCTCATCATGGACAGCTGAATTCTGCCCTAGACTCTGCGCGCTCTTTTCTATTTTTATAGCTTCCTTTTGCGTCACTCAATCTGCAAATAAAGGCGTCCGTTGACACTGAAGCGAGAAACGAATACTTTCTTTTTAAGCTTATCGATAAACTTTGATGCATGTGCAATCAAAAGCCGCTGAAAGAGTTCAGGTAATTCTAATATAGGCTCTCTTTGTTGCATCGCAACCGGCCGTCGTGGGACCCGCGTTTTTTTTACTTATATAGAAAAAAAACATAAAATCATACAAAGCAGTGAAAACGGTAGCAATCAATCCAATTGACTGAAAAAAAGCTACAAAAAGTGGACGAGTTCTCATATGTCTTGTTCGGTTAAAAGTGTGTATATTATACCGCGACCTCAAGGGGCCCTTTATGTATATGAGGCCACATGCACCACGTTACGAGGAAGCACCCAAGAACATGGTTACAGATAGCATCAAGCTTGGCAGCAGTAGCAGCGTATTCTAAGCCTTGTCATTGTGAGTCGTTGCTACAATATACCTATAAAGTTTCTAACTTGAAAACAAGAATAATAAAGATCGGTGTCAAATCATCGGAAGCTTCTTTGTAATGTTGAATCTGGTCGATGGGCACGATAATGAGACTACAAAATTATGGAGTACTTTCAGTGGTATCTGCCTACTGTCATTCTTATCCCGATCCACGTGACCTTTCTATTTTTGTTATTTAAAAAAAGCATAGGTCTAAACTCTACAGGAAGAACCGCATGATATACTTACACATCCAATCCAACTATCGGCGCCGGTGGCTGCTCTTGCACTGCTTACCCGTAACGCCCGTACGAGCCAATTGCCCGGGAGAGGGACCTCGCAGAATCTTGTAGAACAGCTATTAATGTTGCCCTGCCACGGCAGTCTAGTGGCTAAGGTACTCGGCTGCTGACCCGCAGGTCGCAGGATAAAATCCCGGCTGTGGCGGCTGCATTTCCGATGGATACGGAAATGTTGTAGGCCCGTGTACTCAGATTTGGGTGCAAGTTAAAGAACCCCAGGTGGTCAAAATCTCCGGAGCCCTCCACTATGGCGTCTCTCATAATCATGTGGTGGTTTTGGGACGTTAAACCCCACAAATCAATCAACCAGCTATTGTTGTTACTAGATATCACGTGTACTCACTGAAAAACACTCTAAGTGAGAAAACATCCTTGCTGATTCATGGTATCGTCATGGGCCTGCAGACGAATGGTGGCCCCACCAGACGAATAATGGCCCCACCATTCGTCTGCTGTTGCAGACGAATGGTGGCCCCGTGCAATATCTCGATAGCCAACTTAGAACGTATATTGCATTTGTTACGAAATGATCGTGCATTTGTTATCAGCCCACAGGCGTCGTCTGATAACAATGCGGTGTAGCAAGACCACGAGTGCCGTAATGCCGAGTGTATGTCAGGTCAAACAACGATGCTGAAGAAGATTATAGAAAGCTGTTTTAAGTATCTGTTAGGCTATGCAGTGTTCTGTAAAAGCAAAATCATAGATGCATCAGCCACCACTAAATGTCGTATACCATGCAAAAAAATATTGTTTCCAACAGTGCAGAGAATCTGTGCATATCAACTAAAAATAGGAACTGCACACCTGTTCCGCCAGTTAACTGGCGGATCATGGGAGAGGCCTTTGAACTGCAGTGGACGTAATCAGGATGATGATGATGACACCTATAATAATTTGGTGTTCTAGTACGTTCTATTCCATGCTGTAATAGCCCTTTTCTCCTTGCCAAATGCAGACTAGCCAACTGCTGATCTCATCTGGTTCCCCTCTCTGTCGTTCCACCCGAATGCCAGAACGCCTATGTGACCTGCTATACTCCGGAGTGTTCGTCATGCTCTCCTCTGTAGTCTCTCTCTTTGGTCCCCATTCTTTTGTTTCGAGTATAGGGCAGCGAACCGGATTCTCGTCTAGTTACTCACCTAGCTTTTCATTTTCTCGCTCTATCTGTATCTCCAGTATAACTATTCAAAGTCCTAAATGCGCACCTATCATCTACATCTCGAGACAACATGGCTTCACATTAGAGCTGGAGGTAGAGCTCCACTGATGTGGCTGCCACCCGCAACAAAGCAGTACATTGCATGAAGACGTAGAGCAACGGTGAACACATATGTAAAGCAAGTCATGTGGCTACTTCATGACTCATCAGTAGCCAAATATTGCCGCGTACGGGACCCTACTGTTTGTTGTCGCATGGAAATGTGTTATGACATTCTCAACTGACGAACTACAGTCTTAACTCGTATTTGGTCATTCGAGGGTTGCAGTAGAAGTTTTGCCGACCGCCGTGAAAGACTCGTGCGTCCGCTCGAACATGCTCAGCTTTCAAAAATAAGTCGATGTAATCAGTCACAGTCAAATACGTGGGCCGCAAAAGCAGAGAAGAAAACATCTCGAGCTCGTCACTCGTGCCTATGTACTTTACCGAAGCAGTTTTCTGTGGAGAAGGTAATTTAAAGTTTCCATAATAAGCTTTTTTTGTGCATGGAATAAAATGACATTCGTCGTCGGATGTCAAATCTTTAAGTAAAAACGCAGCTTCCTCGCGAAGACGCATAAGCTACATTTCAATCTTGACTGAAAACCTAAACAGGTCCTGTGCGCTAACATACGTCACTATAGCAGCCGCCGTATTCATCCAGCTCTTTCAGCACACCGGCGAAGTACAGTGTAATTTTATACGTGTACTTTTTGCGTTCCGTACTCGAAAGATATGATGAAACTCTCTAAAGGTTATAAAGAAGCAAACGTGTGTCCCCCCAGAACTGAACAAGCCAGGAAAAAAAAAGAAAGAAAGCTCCAAAAGATCTAAGTTTGCTTTGCCCGCCGACTAGATCACAGTTTGATGGCCACCATAGCGGATGAAGATGCAGAGTCTTCCCCTTTTCCCGGTGTGCGTGAGCCTTGAGCGCAGCGAGGGCTTCGCCGGACGCCTGGGGCAGGCTTAACGGCACTTTGATTGCGTCCCCAAGCGGTGGCCCACTGTTATTCCGCCGTCTGCGGCTTGTCCCATTGGGCGTTCGCTGCGCCAGCAGTGGTTGCTTCGCAACCGGCAATCCCGATGCTTGCGGGAGCCTCAGCTGTGCACTGATGGAATCGGACTGCGATGTTGAAAGGCTCTGCAGCGACGAACTGGGTAGTTCTTTTACCGCAGCGTGATACCGGCAGAGGAAAGACCCGGAATGTGTACTTGTGGCGCTCGTGCGCGGACAGTTATTTAGCGGGGGAACGCGACAGGTGGACACGGATGCGGCTAGGTCTGCTATTGCTGGTGGTCGTCCTTGTTTGTCTGCTACTTATGGTTGTATGGAATAATTATGGTTGTATGGAATATGGTTGTATGGAATATGGAGTATTCATAACCGACCTCCTCATGCGCCGCTATTTCGTATAGTTGCCCATATACAATGCTTCGACCAATTTTATTCTTGAGAGATCCTGCGCTGGCACCTCAAAATAAAGTGACTGGATTTTTTTTAACGTGCGACACATAATTATTACGAACCTTTAAGTCAAGCGGTGTATGCTGTACTTACTAGCGAGATTGTATCACCCTGTGGCGGCAGCATGAAATGTAGCGTAAGCTTCCTTAGCACCGCTAAATCCAATCCAGCTCTAACTAACTAACTAACTAACTAACTAACTAACTAACTAACTAACTAACTAACTAACTAACTAACTAACTAACTAACTAAACTTGTAATACTGTTGGGTGTAAAGATAAAGAAAGGCCATTCAAGTACCGTTCTCAGTTTCTCCCATGAGCAGGCTCTGCCTTACCGTGCAGATCTTGACAATTACGTGATCTGATCACAAACTTTACTGAAGTAATGTAGTGAATAGAGATGAATGAAACATGCATGTGTGGAGCGCTTTCTTGTATTGCAATGTCCCATTGGCGCTGACCATCATGAGCACGAACTTCACATTTACTGTGAGCCATGTGAGGCAAAGAGTTCATTCCCGCAAATATTTGTATCAGTTAGCAAGGTGTAGAACTTTGTTTACTAGTGTTAAAGGGATGATAAAGAGCAAAACTATTCTTCGCGAAATCGTAAAGTACATTTTTACGATCCCGAAAACACAATTCTCAGCGCGACAACGACGCTTTGTAAGCGAGAAAAGCGAGCAAACGCGCGAAATTAAAATGCTGGTAAAGACGCCACCATATCCCCACCCCCACACACCATGACGTCATAGATTTCGAAGGCGCCCATTGAGCCCAACATAGCTTCTAATGAATAAAGATGAACTCTCTAGTCGTCTGTGGGTGCGAAAGACCTAGAATACAAAGTTTCAGAAATTCCATCGAGCTAATGTCATGAAAATACAAAAAAACACATTATTTCTGACGTCAGGCGCGGAGGTTTTGAAGTTCAATTCAAAATTTTACTTCAGCCTTGATTATCTCCGCTACTAAGGAACCTATCATAAATAGTGAAACATGTAGCATTAGAGTTCTCAGAGTGCAGTTTGTCAATCAAAACGAAGTTTTCGTTTATATTTAGTGTCTCTTTAACAGATGGGAAATACAGTATTCGAAGAGTTGTCATCAATTTTTTATTCTTGCTTCAATAGCGGCAGAAAAAAAAAAACGCAAATCCTGCGTGGAAGGCACAGCACAGTCACAACAAAAGCTAGCCTTTCAGAGCTTTTTCTAAACACACATTAGGTAACTGCTGCAAGCACACTTGCTGGGTACCCACTATGACATTAATAATAATAATAATAATAATAATAATAATAATAATAATAATAATAATAATAATAATAATAATAATAATAATAATAATAATAATAATAATAATAATAATAATAATAATAACTTCTGGGTAGCAGGCCGGCATTCGCTATGCTATCCATCGTCGTTCTTCTGAGAAGCTGATGTCAACTAAACATTCGCCAGAAATTTTGTACCGATTGTTCATGGAGTGGTTGGCGACGATGAGCAATAATGGCTGAATTGGGTATGAACCACAGTTTATAGGTAATCAAGGACAAACTTATGTAATGGGTTGGAGCACTGGATGACCCACTCGTCACGCTATTCGCATTGTATGACGCTTGGTTGTTGTTTTGCTGTTCTAAAACGCTTCATTACTCATATTAAGGCGATTCCTTTCCCGACATCAACCCTACCTAAGGCAAGTTTGCGAACAAGTCCCAAGCACCGGCGTGGCTCATTGGAAGAACACTGGGCTAGCACGCAGCGGACCAGGGTTCGAGACCCATTGTGTCCTTAGTGTATTTTATTTACTGAGCTTTTTTTAAATACTGGTTACGCACACCGGCGGCGGCGACGAACAACTACAGCGCCTCGCGTGACCCGTGCTGTGATCTCATAACAGCTTTCACTGTAAAAACTCCTGCGTTGCAAGCAGTCAAATGAACGTCACAAATAGAGTCTGAAACTCAGTGTCACTGCTCCTTTAAATCATATTCAGCATGAATATTGGCTGTACTTCCAGTATTTCAGATGGATTTTTTGTTATGCAAGAATGTCTCAGAGAAAAGCCATTTTTACAGAGCAAAATGGACGGGACCCTCGTGGCTGATTTTCCCATGTTTTTAGGGGGCTTGTCTGTCAAGCAAATGTTACTTACAGGCAAAGCACGCTTTACAGAGCACATTCAAAATGATAGTTGACGGACATTGAATATGACTGTTAAGTGAAATTCCCAAGTTTTTAGGGGGCTTTTTTGGTTATGTTACAACACCTTACAGGAAAAGCATGTATTACAGAGCACATTGAATGTGACACTTGTTGGCTATTCACCATGCTTTTGAGAAGGCTTTTTTTTTTTTCGTGCAACAAAGGCTGACAGGCAATGCGGACAGGAAGCGGACCTGGGTTAGAGCCCCACTGAGTCTTTTAAACGATGTTTTTTGTTTAAATTTCGTGCGATAGTGGTTATAGACACCGTCGGCAGTGGCAGTGGACAACTATGGTGCCGCGCGTGACCTGAGTTGTGATCTCTTAACCACTTTGATTGATTTGATTGATTTGTGGGGTTTAACGTCCCAAAACCAGCATATAATTATGAGAGACGCAGTAGTGGAGAGCTCCGAAAATTTCGACTACCTGGGGTTCTTTAACGTGTGCCCAAACCTGAGCACATGGGCCTACAACATTTATGCCTCCATCGGAAATGCAGCCGCCGCAGCCGGGATTTGATCCCGTGACCTGCGGGTCAGCAGCCGAGTACCTTAGCCACTGCACCACCGCGGCGGGGCACTCTCTTAACCACATTCGCTGCAAAAGTCTGACTAGTTGAATGTGTATACGAAGGTGATAAGCCGCTAGCAACTCCTCCATGTTTCGAATAAATACAGATGGAATAAAAGTCAAGCATGGGTGATATTCACCCACATGTTATTTACCTTAGTTTGGAACGGAGCGCAAGGGAACGTCTATGCAGAATTTCCGCGTGCTTTTTGGTGCTCGGCGATGTGTGAAGGCTAACTTGCCGAAATACAGATGATATATGACAAAAAAAGCCATTGCAATCACAAGGGCACGCCACGCGCGGCAAATATACGACGTGAAAAAGCAAGAAAAAAGATGAAAAAGCACGCACATTTCGAGAAGCACCCAGAAATGATTACATCGTCTCGTGCGAACGCATTGAACCAAACGAGTTTTAAAAAGACCTCTACAAGCCCCTGCGGCGACAAAGAATTTCCGCTGGACGACGGGGACGGCAAACAGAAAAAAGTTAACTAGAAACCACGGTGTATTCTTAAGGGAGCCCATTGGAGACACTGCCTCGGGGCTTTAATATCGAAGAAGGGAAGAGCCTTTGAGTGAGGTCGAGGCTTACTTGAACACACAAGCGGGCTGTCGAAGAGTTGCGAACCGGACGCACCAAAAATGTGGGACTATTATTCTCCGTCGGAAATACGATATACGTTCACATGACCGCACAAGGGGATCGAGTTGTTCTGTCGGCCCGGCAATGCACTTAGAATCGGAGGACCCCAATCCGGTGTTATCCATTGTTTCACTTTCTGTAGGCGGAGTCCCTATTTCCAGTATTTAATGGAATTCACGCTTCAGTTTGTACTTTTGCTTTATGTTTTTTTTGTTTTACCAGGAGAAAGAATGACAAGACCAAGGCTATAAAATTCAGCATTTTAGTTTGTATTTTTTACTGATTGGAGAGTGTAGATCAAAGCTTGAAGGACGCTTGAGCTTCACCTTCATGTGTTGATTGTGATAGCATAATGCGATAGCATAAACAGGTGTACGCATCACCTTCTCAAATGCAAGCCTTGCTTCGGTTCTCAGTGCGTGCCTGAATCGCGCCGTAAACAAACGAATGAGTGTGCGCAAAACACTGGCCGTTTCAAATCACCCTCGTGTGTCTACTGCAACTAAATGAGTGCCCACTCTGCCATAATTATTTCTTTTTGCCAATTATCGAAGGGCCCGCAGGTAGAACGTAAGGCAACGCACTAACCTACGGAGATGCTCAGTCGACCAATGTTTTTGCAGCTGGTGATGATTAACGATGACGATGTGTGAGTGTTTTGTGATGGGCGGGCCTTTAAAACACCCACTTATTGCTCAATTTACATGTATCGACGCCTAGTGCGATTCTGCGGTTCTGCCGCACAATATTAGCTTAGATGCGCTAAGGTGACTCCTAGCTGTTTTTAAACAATAGCGACGCTCCGAGATGGACCACCCGCTTGCCACCACACAGACGGCCTGGATTAGGCTCTCACTCAAATTAAAAGTTTTCATTATTTATTTTGTTTGCATTTTACTCGATGCTTCGCTCATGGCCAGCATAATAATTTTCTACTCACAAACAACGACACCGGCACCGGAATTTCAGCGAAACAATGTTTTTAACACTCAAGCGTTAATATAGTCACCTTGATTGTAATTATTCTGTTTAAGGAAGGAAAATAGGAGGAAAAGAACGGCAGGGAGGTTAACCAGCCTATAGGCAGCCGGTTTGCAACCCTGTGCATGAGAGGGGGATGGGGGAGATGAAAGATATAGAGCGAAGAGGGAAAATAGATAAACACAGCACATTCGGCAGCACACGCGCGCACACTCAGTCATAGTCCAGTATTCTCTTTTGCGGTGTCTGACATTGCTCTTACAGCCGCTTGTTCAAGTCCGTGTCGCGTAGAAATTTCAACAAAGCTTTTGTCGCCATCTGTTGCAATGTCTTCTCTCGGGCACTTGAAAGAATAGGGTCCACAGACATTTGACTGTTGCCGGTGCGCGCAATAACGGACGAAAGTGACTGGTCTCTTGATGTCATAGAACGGACAGTCGCACAGGATGTGTTGTAGCGTCTCTTCGCAGTGACAGGCATCGCAGAGAGCGTTTTCGGCCATTCCTATGACAAAGGAATAAAATTTTGTAAAGGCCACTCTTAGCCATAAGCGATGAAGAAGGGTGGCTTCTCTTCCGTTGAGCCCAATGTGCATGCGGAGAGCCATCAAAGAAGACAGGTGGTGTTAACGATTCGTCTCGTTGCTTGGTGGGCACCATAGTGAAAACGTGATTTCACGCGCTAGTCGTCGAAGATTACCGGCTGCATAGGGCCGCGAAAGTAGTATGGCTTCTTCTCGTGTTCCTTCAAGAGCTGCCCGCGCGCCAGTATCGGCCTGTTCGTTCCCTATGACGCCGCGGTGACTTGGCAGCCACTGAAACGTCACATGATGCCCTTCGGTTTAACATCCCAAAACTACGATATGATTACAAGAGACGCCGTAGTATAAGGCTCCCGATATTTCGGCCACATTGGGTTCTTTATTCTGCGCCCAAAGCTAAGTACACGTGCCTCAACTTTATCGCGCCCAGCTAAAGCGTGGCCGCCGATGCCAAGATTCTATCTTTCGACCTGGGGCAATAGCCGAGCCCCACAACCATTAGACCACCATGGCGGGTAATGTCTCCTTATCCAAAGTCATTGCGTGGCACATGCGTCACGTAAATGCATTATTACGTGTATACTACATAGCGTAAAAAACATTGTGTCACAAACGATGACATATATATATATATATATATATATATATATATATATATATATAGCACTGTTATAATTATGATAAACTGTTAATTGCCATCGACAGTAGCAATGTCTTCAAGAACGATGTTTTACGTTTTTGAAGCGGACTTCAGCACAGCTTTTGTTTTTGCTACTGGTCCAGCAGTTTCTTTTTCAAAATGAATGGTCTATAATTTTGTGTCATTTATGTCGATTAAAGCAACCGGCTAGGCGAGTCGTGACGTAGGCTATCTAAGAACGTGGTATTGCGAATTAGGTGTGCGGAATTACGCAAGGTGGCGGAAAAGTTGAGAAAAGGGATTGGACAACCACGCCGTTGTAGCACGCAGTCACCAGCAGATCAACACGGACTTCTCAGGCACAAGTCTTCTTATTTGCTGAATAATTCGTTCTGATCAAGGGACAGTTAGAAAGCTGAGACAATCAGGGGACAACAACAGGATCTTCCTGATGGCTTCGTGCTACAATGAGGTGGTTTTCCATTTCACTTTCTCAGGAACGTGGTATTCACAGGCACATTATGTCAGATCAGTACTTTTATTCCACACAACTATTGAACACTGTTCTTCGCCCGGCGTTATTAAAGCATTTTTCCCCTTCCTGCTTGAAACGTGTAACTTAAGCGGCACGCACATAACTGAAGCCGCTATTCGCGAGTCCGGGGTTCGAGACCACCTTTATACGAACCACATCATCACCGTAAACGCGGCCTCAAGAATGTTGTGCTCGAAGAGTTTCGTACAATGGCCTACAGAGGGAAGGGGTTTTGGAAGCCCTGTACCACCAGGAGAATGATGAGAAGTACAGGTTTAAAATTTATTAGCGTTAGCTAACGAACTCTCTACGGCTCTTTTTATGTACAGTTTCAGTTTCGTTCTTCACGTAACGTGACTGGTGGGGTGCGGTACAAAGCATACAAACAGTTCAAAAAAAAGTTGAATACCGTGCGGTCTTGTCGTGTCATTGCAGCTTTGCAAGTTGTATTTGACAGTTTTAGTGGAGTGTCAAGTACTCACCACTGTGTATAGATGTAACGTCCCATGTCAATACAACGATTTTCCTAGAGTTTTTGTTTGTTTTATAAGTACGGCTTGCTAAAGCTCGTTCAAATGAATGGCAAAACTAAGGCGAAGATGAGTAGACGCACCATCACGCTCCTTTGGCTCACCTTCATATCAAAACGAAAAATGCATTGGGGGCAGGCCACCTGGGCAGACGCACCTCTTATGGTAGCAGACGATACTTCCTTAAATACTTCCTTAAATAGATAATGTGTGGGCACTTTCACGAGATAAACAAGCGTGTTTTATAATTGTCTAAAGCCTCATTATATCCTGACGTAAAATATGGAACACTATTACAAAGCAATGCATACTTAGGTGAATGAAATTGTCTAGTTTTCACTTCCTTGTATCATGGATTCACACACTATTTTCGCAATATATTGCAAAAATAGAGCAGCTTTTATTCGAAAATAGGTTCATATTACTTTCGTTTACACTTGGGAAAGAAGCTTCATGACTCTCAAGAATAAAAGCCATCCCAAGCAGATACGAAACTTGTGCTTCCCGTTATCCCCATATATAGTCATACCATGATGGTACAAGCTTGCATAGACACTAAATTCAGATTCCCTTCAAGGTATCATATAGTACGAAACACTGTACTTGGCCTCGTTTACGTGTAAAAAAAATAAAAAAAGAAAGAGGTGGGACGGCAACGCAGCTATAGTACGAAGGGGCTAAGGCTGTCGGCGCTAAACGCCTTCTTGTTTCTTCCCCAAAATATCTTTGCCGGGCCCTAACAGCCCAATCTCGGAAGTAGCGAAAAGCTGTCGTTCAGAGTAGGTCAATCACTGAGGTGAAAAGATTGGAGAGATGGCAAGAGTATGGCTTAATATTGAATGTAGTCGTGGCACGGTGCCGCACCGACGGAGAAGACGGGGCTCGCTTCAAAAATGCATGCGACCCGCGGGCAGCGTGCTGCTACCGATGACAAGAAGACACGGCTGTCGTGCCGCGACCGAGAGTTTCGGCCACGTGTCGCCGTACGACGTACCGCTATGTCATGCCGCTCGCACACTTACTCGAACAGGGCAGTGGTATTCGTTCGTAAACGCCCGTAAAAAACGATCCCCCACACGGCATTTCGTGGACGACAGCTACTGCGATGCTCTGCCCTTTTTTTCATGAACGTGTTGCTTTATTCTTTCGCTATACACTTCACTTCCGTGATGGTAACTTATTACTCGAAGCAAGAATAATAAAACGAGCATGCGAGTTATAAGGCCGATTGTCTGAAAGTTTCTTTTTCAGCTGTAACTTCGCACGAATTACAAGTTGCAGAATGTCTAAAAGACTATATATTATACAATGCGTTTTTTTCTCCTATCTCTTTTTAATTTAAGAGAAAGCTTTCTTAGCTCGGATTTAACTTTAGCGCCACAAAAGGAAATATATGCATATAAGGCAAAAATTATTTACTTGGTAATTTTAAGTCCAGCCACGGTAGTCTAGTGGCTAACGTACTCGGCTGCTGACCCGAAGGTCGCGGGATCGAACCCCATCTGCGGCGGCTGCATTTCCGTTGGAGGCGGAAATGTTGTAGACCCGTGTACTCAGATTTGGGAGCACGTTAAAGAACCCCATGTGGCCAAAATTTGCTGAGTATCTCACGCTACCAATCGACTGGTGACCTTGCCGGTGGAGTTCGGAGCAGTGGCGCCTTCGGGACTGTGTTGGCGTCGTCGCCTTCGAAACAGTACACGTCGATATCATGTTTTCTGGCTAATGTGTTGCAATCACAGAGGTAAAAAAAACCATGACTTAACGTTTTTGCAAGACACCGTTTCGGGGCAGATACGAGCTGTCGCTGGCAACAATAGCGCAAGAACAAAGAGTGTTACTATAGACTATAAGATACGCACACCTACACCAAAATGTTGCATGAATGACGGAGCTCTTGTAGGGAAGGCTGTTTTAATAATAACAAATATTTAAAATAAGTTATTACACTGTAAGGAAAAAATTAACCAAGGTGGGAGTTTAAATCTTCCACGTCCGTACCACTTAATCCACTGTAGTTGAATGAACACGGTACACGTTGTGATTACCCTGCCGTTGCTAAGTGATTTAGTATATAAATGGCATGAGATTATTATAGTATTCACAGGGTATGTGATCAAGTGGGTACAGACTTGTCGCGGGAGTTCAAAAAAACTACCTGGCGACGTGCATACGTGTTTGTGCGTGTGTCCTCGTTGGTTGAGCGCGTTCATGTGAAGCTCCAGTACAGCGAGCTCTTGTGACGAATAGCTGATTAGTATTTTGCGCGCGCGTGTAGGGGTATTTGTCCCGTTTACCTCGCTGGGTAGAGACAAGCCCAGAAGTGCGTACGCTATAGGGTAGGAAATTGGACTGGTCTGGTTGGCAGACCATTTAGAATCAAACACGAGTGATAAAAATACCGATTGAAGACGAGATCTAGACAACGGCGCTGCACCATGGTCTGTTTCCTCTCTTCACCCTGTTATTTTAGAGCTTTTTTTCTTCTCGTGAAGTGATTTTTTTATACGTGTTACATGTGGAAAATTTCATTCACCTCTTGCCTTTCTGTTCTGGCTTTGCGTTATTTCAACTTCAGATATTTAAATTCCCGGCTCTGAGTTTGTTGCATTGGCAATGACGGCGCTTATTATTACTTGTACTAATACTAATAACTGCACCTGTCATGCTTCACAATATCTTAATTGTTTTTATACTCCTTCCTCACCTGTCTTTTTCGCATTGCTGTTGTATTCTAAAAGGAATTCGCAGTATAAGTTATCAATTAATTAAATTTACGTGATACATTCATGGTAAAGTTCCAACACTGACCCACCATAGCACGACCAAGAAAGTATTTTGCTGTCGAGGTCGTACGCACGGTCATTAATTCTCACTTTTTAAGCTAATCATGCAGCAACATTATTGATCACAGGATCTCGCACAAAAATTTATTAGTTGTTGCTAACTTCTTGCTATTCGCCGCACTTGTCCGACGATGATTAGGGGATCGTGGAATCTAGCACTTGCGCAATGGCCCAATAAAAAAAGGGGGGAGGAGGAGGCAGTGTTATACTTAGCTGGTTTCTTTGAGAAACTGTTGTCCTTGAGCTTGATGGCCTGAGAGTGGCTGTGCAAACATAATAGAAGACGCAGTTAAACAATCATATCACTCTATGTATGTATGTATGTATGTATGTATGTATGTATGTATGTATGTATGTATGTATGTATGTATGTATGTATGTATGTATGTATGTATGTATGTATGTATGTATGTATGTATGTATGTATGTATGTATGTATGTATGTATGTATGTATGTATGTATGTATGTATGTATGTATGTATGTATGTATGTGTGTGTATGTATGTATCGAGGTACAGTCAGCCAAATCTAGCTATCGCGCATGAGTGGCAGTTTTTTTCTGTGTATCTTTGACATACGTGTATCTGTTTCAATAAAGGTGAGGGCAAGTGTATGCCCGCAAAGCACAAGTCCACGAAGCAATGTTTGGTAACTTTGTTTCATAATATGGCGCCGACAGACAAAAAAGTAGCCGCCGCGCACAATAGCTAAGTTTTTGGTCGACTGTGCGTATATGAATAGTGCTCTGGAACTTGAAAGTAGGTACATTGGAGACGCATGACAGCCGACGTATATAGGTGGTGAGGGCGAGAGCGTTCGTAACGCAAGTTGACTGCATACGGTAAACAGTCAATCTACATTTGGTTCTCGGTGGCGCTCGAGGAGAGATGCGACACCTTCGTAACACACGCTCACCAAGTCCAGCAGATTCACGCGGTGCGGTGCGGCACTTGAGAGCAGAGCTCTGACGCCATGTCAAACTCCGCTTCACTCTCTTTCATCTCCCCCATCCCTCTCCCATGCACAGGGTAGCAAACTGGCTGCCTATAGGCTGGTTAACCTCCCTGCCTTTCTTTTCCACATAGTTGACACAGTCTTCTGCCGTATGCAATCACTATGCGTAATGAAGCTCTCGTGCTCACAACCAGCATCACCACCAGCAGCCAAATGCTCGGGGTACCGCGTTTGCCGAGCACTGTACCGTTTGCGGTGCGTTCTGCAAAAGTAATCTCGGTGGCCTGACCCTTCGATTTTGCAAAAAAAAAACATAAAATATAACATTTATTTTATCTTTTGTTGCTATCTGGGTTTATTGTACTGATAGACCACGCCCTGCGAGCTGGTCACCTTGTTTGTTGAAAGATCGAAATTGAAGCCCCACAACTTGGTGACCACAAAATGTCGAAAAAATTTATGGCACAAGCTTCCTGCAGCAACTTCATTTCAGCTTTTTCAGCAAAAATAAATAAATTAATGAGAATAAACAATAGTAAATAAATAAAAAGGCAAGGAAAGAGTATTCGCGTCAATCTCGTGGTGGCGTTTCTTTTTTGCTATTGGCTTAAAGTAATAAACATAAATTGTACTTCCCTGGTCGACGCTCAGTTATATTTGTGCGAGCGTTTTGCTGCAGCACCGAGGTTTGCGTCATGCGTACAAAGTTTTAGACAGGGCGCAGCAAAGAAGTTTTTGAAAACTACAAAAAGAAAATAGATAATAAAACCAAGGAAATGGAGAGGCGCCATGGCCGGCCATGAGGAGAAGTTTCGCAGGCGAGTTTTGCAAATGCGCCACGTACACAACGTAACTTTTCTTCTCTTCGGCGTCTCGGCCATAAGATCTCATTTGCCGTCGGCGATGTGGCAGGGGAGAAATTCTCCGATGCGCTCCACTCGTCCCACGATCTACTTTGCGAGCGGCGCAGTCGACTGCAAACTGACGTGTGATATGTGACCCCGCGTGTCGCGACAGTTTGCCGGATCCATCCTCCTCCTCCCCCCGCGTGCGGTCTGCCCTCTCTCCTCTGGCCATGGCTTAGCTGGGAGCACGCTTTGTGCCTCGTTTCAGGAACTGCTGCGAGGCGGTGGTGTCGAAATTGCGCGCATCTCACAAAGTTCGGAAGCTCCGGCGCTCCCGCCGTGACACTTTGACGGGCGAACCCGCAAAGCCGTCGTCCTTTTCGGTGCGATGCGCGGGCTCTCCGGACAAGTAGCTTTGGCGTGTGCTTGGACTTTATCTGTTGCTCGCTAGACGGAAAGAAGATTATGTCTACCACAACGGTGGCCTGCTTTTGTGTAGTTTGTAAACAACTTTTTTTCTTTCCTTTTTACCCTCGTCCATCATGCCTCGCCGTCACTGCATTATCGGCTTCTGAATTGGGAAGAAGTACACTACTGGCTACAGGCACAAGAACACGTACCTAACGAAGTATGGATTCTTTGTGGCTGTCAGACTCCATTTTGACAATTTTTTTACACTCACGCGAGGCGATTAGGTAACTATTCTTCAGAAAGAAATGTTCCTTGGGGTTAAATTAGAGCCCACAACGCGAATTCAGTCTCGTGAATCCCGTAGACTTATCTGGTTTAGCTTGATATATTGTTTGATTTCCTCACTAAATGATTAAACTATTTATCGTACCACACACTTGTATGGCTGGTGACTCAGCCTGCCGTTGCTGACGTTATGAGTTGTGGTTCATACCCACTCTATAGGGCTAGCTCACTTCGTAGAGATAACACAGTAATGATAGGAAGGTTCAGCTCATTATCACTTCCCTGTTCAGGAATAAATATTTACCGCTTATTATGATAATACGGAAGGCGAAACATCAGTGCCAATGTTTAGTTGTCTTGATTCTGCTATATATGACCTAAAGAACATGAGAGAGGCATGCATGTTAGCTTCGATTGCGCTTGGCAGTGCTTTGGCTGCGCGACCATTCTGATTCGAGGGTCAGCGTCTGTGGGTCTCTGGTCGGCCAGCTTGTTCAGCAGGAGCAGATAAAACATCTGTACATTTTGAAAGAATATAATTAGAGCACAAGCACATAGCCCATTCACACATGCACTCATGCAGAAAGTGGTGCCTGAGTGTGGACGCGTGTGAATTTGCGGGGTGTTCGCGCTTTCATTATATTCTTAAAAATAAACATCAATCTAGCAACAACCAGTTCTTTTACAACATTTATACAGTTTCCGTCGCTCATTGCTGATTACAAAACTGGCTGAGACTTTTCTATTATGCGATTAGCGTAGCTGGTGAGAAGAAAGTTATCTGTGGCACATTGCTCTTATGCATGGTGCATTTCACAGCAGTTGCTGGAGAAGGACCTCCGCTCATGCAGTGTCCTTGGCCAGAGAAAACTTCACCACCAAACAGCGTATACCTCGCCATACTATGTTCCTTCGTTTCCCACCTATCGCTCTATACGTTGTGAATGTTAGTTATTCCTTTTTTCTTCATTAATTGTTTACTCGGTTACGCAAATGGCGCCAAACGCGTGCGTATGACCGACTGAATGTTACTTAGAAGGCGACTGGGACACAGACGTTGACCGACTGTGAATACAATGGCGTGTAATGAATATGTGAACGTATGCATGCTGTTACAAGCACTAGTAGTGTGAGGACACATTGTTCTTTCTTGGTTACGTGATGGCCTAAGTAAAGGCAGGAAAAATCGAAGTATGCGAGAGGGAAGATCGGGTATGGCCGAAGATATTTCTGCTCATATCATGAGCCTAGTCGAAAAGCTATTGTCTTTAAAATTTCTTGCCTTTTGCAAGTAATCTCAGATAGTTTTGATCAAACGATAAATTTGCTCACGTGTTGTTAAAGGGATGCTTAAGTCGGTAGTGTGGTTGGTTGGTCGGTCAAGAGCTTCATTGAAAGGTCCTGAGTAGTTTAAACCGCCGGAGAATCCACTAGGGACACCATTTAGCAGCCGCTACCGTAGAAGACGCCCGAGTCGGGAGGGAAACGTGGTAGAATTCCGCCAGTTCTTGGGCCCTCTGGAATGAATGGAATACATTTTTATAGTAGTAGATTGTTCTTTCGTAATACTAAAATAACATTGCTCTTGCCGCTAAGAGCTTGATGAGGAAAAAAAATCGGAAAAAAGAAAATTTAGGTGGAGAGGCCACCTTGAACTTCACCTACTAACTTACCGTGACGTCATAGGCTATGATGTCATTTTCTAGGACCAACATGTTTCCTAATCAATAAAAAAAGGTATGTTGCCCTAAGAGCGAGAAACACACACACACACACACACACACAGAGAGAATGAATGAAGATACGAAAGTACCAAGTTTTAGTAGGTTTCCCTGGGCCAATGAGGCCATAAGACTAAAGATAGAAATGAGCGCTGCTTGCATGAAGTCTTCCAAGAGTTCATCACAGCAGAGCTCGTGGGTAACTTGCTCGTCTTGGCTTGGCCAGGATTTTGTCCTCTCGCCTCCCTCTTCGCCTCCTATTGCCACATTATACCACTCATGACTATGCTTGCTATCCCCCCAATATTTCCGTGGTGCTCTTTCGTTGTTTTTCTCCATCTGAGCCCGTTCTCTCGGCCTTCACTGTTATTGCATAACTCGCCGGAGAAATGGGCGAACGTGTTCGTGGGAGTGAAACAGAAGATTACAATGAAAAAGAGAGCGCGGACCATTTCATGATGGTGATGATTTTCTATCTACGACACACCATCAAGCTCGACTATACGAGCTCCATTGTAAAAAATACAAATTGAAAATATGAGGCCATCCCATTGACTGTCACGTGTTGAGAGTTCGTTCCGAAATTTAAGAATGAGACTACCAGACATTCATTTCTTTCGCCGAGCGTTCATTCCCAAACTTGAATATAGTATTGATGCGTGGAGTCTGTTCTATTAAACCTAACTCTATCATCGTCTTATCCATTACCCGGTACTCCGCCGCTGTAGTGGAACAGCCAAACTGTACATCGGCATATCCGCAAAAATCCTGCCTATTAAACCAAACATTATCGTCGTCTTATCACTTTTCCCGGTACTCCGCCGCAGTAGCGGAACAGCCGAACTGTACATCGGCATATCCACAATAACCCTTTATGTCCAATTCTGTGGGCTACCGAAACTTTGCACAGCTTTTCGTCGAAACGTAAGGGGAAAGAAGCCGTGCACTCGAAACTCCATCAGCCGTCGACCACTTGACCGTGCGCACCGCGGCGAGGAGGGGGAGGGGAGAATTGCTTCTCTCACAATCTCTCGATCCTCCGCGCTTCCACTCGTTACGGGCATTGACGAGGCAAGATTCTACGAAGCGGCAGGATCTCGAAGAGAAAGAGAGAGAGAGAGAAATACAACAGCTATTAACTGGAACCATGGACGACGCGGGCTCTTCCTATTTTGAATGAGCAGTTCCTAGTCCACGAGCTAAGCGAACCTCTCATAAGAGTCTATGGTTTTTTCTAAAAAAACTGGGGTAAAATACATCGATACGAGGGAACGCGGTGTTTCGACGACCGCCTGTCTGCATTCGCGAATGAAGAGCGAGAAAGAGGTTGCCGACGCCGCATTCAGCCCGCCGCAAGCAGGGCGAGTTCTCTTTCGCTAATTCTGTTTGTGCCGCGCGGCCGCCCCATTTGGAGCGCTGGTCCGGTCCCAGAGTCATGTCCGCTTTCCTAATTGCGTCACGCTGATCCCTAATAATTTGGAGAGCCGGCGTGTTCGCGGAAGAGGGTTATCGGTCCGCCCCACTGTCCCCCCCCCCGCCCAAGGTAGTGAGTGGGCATCGACCTCCTCGGCGGCCGTCCATGAATGCAGCATATGAGCTTGGCCGCACTTCACTTCAGCCTCTCCATGGTGTGCTCCATCGACGGCATTGCAGAAGTTGCTGAGTGCAAAGTGAGTGAAGTTACTCTCACATGCTGATGCGGCACTCGTTTAATATATATATATATATATATATATATATATATATATATATATATATATATATATATATATATATATATATATATATATATATATATATATATATATATATATATAACACAACTTTTAACGTAATCAGCAAGCAGAGCCTATACTCAGAGATGTGGGCATGTGCAACGTATCTATTCCAGAGATTATGCCTGTACACCCGTAACAAGGGATATTGCGTACGGAACGCACGATTACTACGTTGCGTTCTCGCCAGACCTCGAACAAACAAGAAACGGGAGCGCATGGTAACTACAGGGGCGTTCGATGCGGGCAGCAACTGCGAACTCGACACAAGCCGTGAGTACTCCCATTAAAAGGCCTAAGGTGCCTAGATGAAACAAGTTTCCAAGGTAGCGTCATTGTTCTCGAGCCGTCCTCCTCACTCTCTTGCTAGCCCCTCCTTTTCTCTGTCATACGCGTCTGTATGGGTGCCTTCCTTGCACGTGATCGTGGAAGTGGCTGGTGGTGTTACTTATCATAATGAAAAAGGTTCGCAACGACTACGCATGCGCATATGGCTGCAGCTTGACTCTGGCCGTGACCAAAGACGAAATCGTGGCCAGGACATAAACTGAAGAGGAGTAGCGCTTCAATTGGCGCCAAGTCGGCCAAGATTGTTTTGCGGTGCTCGTTAAATGCAACATACGAGTTATTCAACAATGCTAGGTTGCCGTAAAACAACAGCGAACAGTTTCGCTCTCTTCAACTTATCTTGTGCTATCCTAAATTAAGCACGCCGTGTAGTGTAGCTATGAAACATTTCACGTGAACGCTTTCGTGCAACTTCATCGACGAAACCCGCCACGGTGGTCTAGTGGCTAAGGTACTCGGCTGCTGACCCGCAGGTCGCGGGATCAAATCCCGGCTGTGGCGGCTGCATTTCCGATGGAGGCGGGAATGTTGTAGGCCCGTGCATTCAGATTTGGGTGCACGTTAAAGAACCCCAGTTGGTCAAAATTTCCGCAGACCTCCACTACGGCGTCTCTCATAATCAAATAGTGGTTTTGGGACGTTAAACCCCACAAATCAATCAATCAACTTCATCGACGCACGTCGACGCGGATCTGCGAAGCGAGTTTATTTGTCAGTTTTTATTGAAACGTCAAGGGCGCGTTTTATCCGCGTCTAGTGCATGCCACATGTTACAAATACTTGTGCGTATTATGCATGTATACAGAGCAGCTGTAGGGTGTAAGCAACGTACCTTCAAAAACATTTCACGCTTGATCAGCTGACCAGAACGCGGCATAAATGAGCCGAAAACCGCTGCTTCGGGACACGTTCCCAGTAGAACTCTTACTTTTCAGGAAGATCTGTGCACCGCATCAGAATTACCTGGCATCACGATTGTCAAACTGGGCACATTTAAAAAAAAAACGTCATCGCAGTGCTGCTATAGTCAAGCGTTCGTACCAGACTGGCCGTGGTTTTTTCTTCGTGTGCACAAGCCGGCTGTAATCACTCCTCACAACGTCATGCCCTGTGGTGCACTGACAGGATTCAGCAAGAAGCGCGTTCACTTTGTCACAGCACGAATAAAACATATTCGGAGAGCTGGACTAAAAAAAATGGAGCGAGAATGGAGAAACGTGCTCCGTTGCTCCTTCGGCGCAGCGACTTCCTCTCTTTCGGGTGCTTTACCCGTCGCGTCCTCTCGCGGCAAGGACCAAAGGAGCAACGTTCCTCCTTCAGCGTTCAAGTTTCTCCTCAATCACGGGGGTCTTGCTCGCGCGCATGCGCACGCCAAGCCTATAGCCGGCCGCGGCCAGTCGCGAGCGATTGCTTTTACCTAAGATGGTTGTAAGCAATGCAGGAGTGACGTTATCTTTTGTTTTATTAGTGTATAGTAAAAGCCTCTCTTTTTTATCGTCAGGCACTCGCACGATGCTCCACACACTTCCATGTGTGTCTCCTGTTGTTTCATACTACCAATTTGTCACGAATACAAGGAGCTCTGCTTCCCAAGCAATCTTGCTTTATCGATTACCTTAGAGTGTAAGAAAAATAATGAATTTTTTTGATGTCGACATACTTGGTAAGCCCACGCATATTTAGTTTCGCACGGCACCAACAGCACTCATGAATTTAACGAGGCGCGCAAAAAACCATCACGCTTACTTTTTCAACATTTTAGGAAACCTGATACCACTCTACAGTCCATGCGTGAAAGTACGATCATATACAATTGATAGAGTTATACGTGCCACTACCGCCATATGGATGTTTTTTGCAGTGTACCCCCATTCGAATACGGCCGCCGTGGCCGGAAGTTGAACCTGCGTCCTCCAGCATAGTCACATGACACCCAATAAGGCTATGCTACCACGGCAGGTGAAAGCACAAAGGGAAACAGGCTGCGAAGTTTCACCAAGCATTTATTCGCCAGACTAGATTACAACCATCAGAAACTTTTTAAACATCATCATAACTAAACTTTTGTGAAAAGTGAACCAGTGACTTCTGTAGGCTAAACGAAATTCTCAATCACATTCGTTTTGAATTGCCCATGCCAGCACTGAGAAGTAGAAAGGAATTATGCACGCGAGCAGTATGCCTTTCTCGTCCATGATTCTCCTTTGTCGTCAGAAACTCAACACAAAATGCACTTCTAATAACAGCTGTGCACAGCAAGTAAGTACTAACGCTCACTCACCTTTGTGAAAAGAGTATTCCGAATCCAGAGTAATAACCACCACAGCCACAGCGCTAACAACAAAATTGTGGCACGCACTATGATTGCAAGTTGACACGCGAGGCGAATCGCGAGAGGCATCTGAAGCAGAAAAGTATGCAGGCACAACATTCTATAAAGTTATAGTAAACTTGCGCACTGCAGCGATAGTTCCTCTACTCAAGTATTACGGCAGCCGCGACGCCAACAGCCACTGTCATAGCTCACGAAAAAATACCGTCGGATGCGAGGTCATTGCTTATTTCTCTCGCAAGATCCGCGTTGTAACGTACGTATACACTGCTAGGACGGTCGTTACCGCATCAAAAACATTGTCATTGAAGGGCTAGTGGTGTACTGTATCTATGGCTAACGGTCACACTTGTGGTACGCACGTAAAAAGAATATAAGCAAACGTTAAGACGAAACAACTGTAGCGCCATCATCACCATCATCATTTCTTCATCACGCGCAGCTGATGCTAGCTCGGGCTGCGCGAGAATTAGAACGAGCTCACACGCCTGGCGTGGCGGACGCTGGTAGCCGACGTGGCTCCGCTTCAGGCCTGGAATAAAGTGGCGAGATCGGCACGGCCCCATCGGCCGCCTTCGACGCCGTCTCACGTCCCTTTTCTCTCGCCGCTACATTGGTGACCCGGAGAACACGCCCTTCGCCGAGCGGCCCGCTGCCATGTTCCCGCAACTCTGCCCGCCAGTGCCGCCGTACCAATCGACCTACCCCAAGGTATGGTTTATGCAGCTCGACGCCGTTCTTGCGGTGAATGGCATCACGGACCAGCTGCTGATGCACGCCATTCTTCAAGACGCCCTTCCGGTAAAGTTGCGTCATCTCTCTGGCACTTCAACCTCCAGCCAGCAGCCTTACGATGACCTCTGCTCGGCGGTGCTGGCAAGACATGGCCTCACCTACCACCCGCTTCCGTTTACCCGCACCAGGCAGGTTTCCCAGGCGTCGCAGAGCAAGGTACGAACCGGTCCGCAGCCCTCCATTGACCGCTACCTCGGTACCCCAGCTTCGACTACTTCTACACCTGATCCGGTCGCAGAAACATCCACTCCTGCACCTGATCACGACCGCGAGGTAGAAGACTCCCCCACAGCGACTGACCTTCCCTCCGAGAGGTACATTCCCTCAGAGCCCCCGTGCGGAGCTTCATCACACGTGCCTGCCACCTGCACGTCTTCCGTGAAATCTACGGCACGTCACACCATGGCCCTACCCGACTCCACGACGGCTACCTGGCCGCACGCCTCGGAGTCTGGCACTGACGTCCATCCGCCTGCTATTCACCTCCCGGTCGCGGAAACTTCACCTTTGTGAACATCAGTGCTTCGGCATCGGCTGCCGGCGGCGGCTCTCCCGCCGGGGCCTCGGGAGCAGTGGGGCGGCAGGAGGCCCTTCTCGGTTTCGTCGTCCGGGAGACTAACAAGACGGGCGGCCGCAAGGCAAAGGATGATCATTATGAACTATTATTATATGATTATTATATGATTATTATGAACGATTATTATATGATTATTATGAACTAGACAAGATCTAACTGGTCAGTGCTTTTCCCCCCTCCACCTCCCTCTGCGCTGCAGTTTAGAACGTTTGGTCATCGTAGCGTCTTTGTCTTCCTCTCTCGCGCCAACTTCTTCGCCGCCCCACCTTTTTTTTTCTTTCTACTTGCAGCAGCCCATGATGTCTCGCGCTGCATCGTTTCCTTTTCCATCTTTTTAAAGCTTTTTTCTTATTGCTCCCTTTTCTCTCTCCCCTCCCTTTCTCTCTTTTTTGTTTTTTTTTTGCTCCTTGCTTTCCAATGCTTCGCATCGCATCGCGTCGCGCGCTGGACATGGACTCCTCGCGACAGTGTTTTGAAGACTACAAATGCCCGCACTTTTTGTCTTGGATCGTGGACTTTCTGCTTTGCGATTTCCGAAACCGACTCCTTTTTTTCCCTTGGACTCCGCACTTCGCACACCACGTTTAGATATTTGGCAAAGAGTCGCCTGGCATATATTTTTTTTCGGACTCTTTACTGCAGTGTTCAAGGCTAGCATTGCCCCTCGCGTTCTTTTTTTTTTCGCGGGCCCGCATTACGATGGCTGAGAGTGACACCCCCCACCTTCAACCATGGTTTTCCGGTGGGATTAGAAACTGCAGTGTACCAAACATCAAACTGCGTGTGTGCGTGTGCTTTTTTTTTCAACGGACATTGTCTCAGCGTTTCGTCCAGTGTCCAAGACTGAGTCCTTAGCTTCCACCACCACCATTCCCCGGAGCCTTTGCCTCCGGACGGCAACGGCCAGACGTGTGTCCACAATGCCAGCTCGTGTGTCACAACCGCGACGGCGCTCATGCCTCATGCGTGTCTGCCACCCGTTGCCCTACGTCGGCGACGACGGCGTGCTTGGCGTCACACATTGCGGCAACTAAACGAGGTCGACGTGACCACAGAACACCTACCACGACGGAGACAAAGTTTGGTCTGCATGCTGCGCCCTCTTCAAGAAACAAGAAGAAAAAAAAACGTGACCTCCGAAATGGCTAACGCGCGGCAAGTGTTTGCACTCTCGGAGGCTTCAAGAAAAAAAGTAACTGTGGCAGTGGTCGACAGATGGCGCAGTGTTCGGAATGCCATGGGCATTCTATGCATGGCTTGGTGGTATCCGCCTTCGTGAAAACCTGATAAGCTCTAGTAATTATTCCGTTCATTATTGTGCAACCATTGATAAACTTGGGTTTGCCTAAGCCTCAGATACAATATATTTACCTGTGCGCATGTTGTGGTATTAATACAAAACGTAAAAAAATTTAAGAAAACCTACTTGTAACCTGTGCCACTCAGGTCAGTTGAATCTCATCGCTATATAAGCTGGTGCGGTTTCATAGTAGGATGAGAGTAAACACGTCGAGGTGTGGGCCGTTTATGTGAATGGTTGATTGTGCTCTTGTTGCGTACTTGTTAGCGTATATGTTAGTGTACTTGTTGCGTACTATATGTGTACTATGTGACCATGTGTGCATGTGTAGCTATATGGATTGCATCAGCACATATTAGATTTCCGGTGTCCGTGAGTAATCCTGAATGGGTTGATGCGTAAACAATCCGCAAGGGAGCCGTGATAGTGGGTAATAACAACGTACGTCGCCGCAGGCAACTTTTTTTTAGTTTTGTTTAGTCCCTCTAGATGGCGCCACCTACCACCTCATTGCTATGACGCTCTCACATCTCCAGCTACTTATATAACGTTGAACATTTATCTATCAAAGCTGCACTACGGATTCTGAATGGTTTCGCTGCGATCGAGTCTACGGTTTGGAGGCACATCTCGCGACCTGCGGACCCGTAAACGCATGGATAACGTCGCTACACTATGTGAATCTGCGAGGAATAAATACAGCAAACCTAGCATGCACTCTTCAGGTGAGGGCTCTGCAGAATCCGTGTCTTTCGGAGTAAACGTGGCTTCGCTGACCGAAAGAAACGTACTTGCTCCGTCGTTCTCTTTCGCGATGTGTTCACCGCCACAGGTTCGTCTGCTTGTTTTTATAATCATTTCGTTCAATATCAAGCTCAGCGGGACCGTTTTTTGTAACTTTCAGGGCCGTGTACTCTTTACCAGTCGAGAATCGTTGCATTTGCTAAGCCTTCTCGCTTCGCCGGGGGGCAGCCATGTTGATTTTCATGTGGAGGAACGTGTTTCTCCGTGGATGAGGGAGCAACGTTTCTCTATTTAAAGACGAACATTGGGGACATCGCCATTCCTCCCTAAATGGAGGGAACGTCACTCCATTTTTTTTTTAAGAGTGCTAGAGTTATAACTGGACGAACTACGATGTACGACGCGAGACGCCATGGCTAGTGATGTATAATAAAGAGCTACACAACGTTTCCAGTTGAGTAACGCACGTCCCGCTTGCTCTTGTGTTCTACCGTTTATGTTCATAAAGGTAACCGTTTATTCTGCGACTCATTTCGTTCTGTTTTGTTTCATTTACGTCCATTTACCGTAACAAGTGAACCCAAACTTTCGCTTTCTGATGAAAGTTTTGAACCATCTAGGGGGCGCTCTAGGAACATAGGTGAGGAGCAATAATTGATATTGATTGATATGTGGGGTTTAACGTCCCAAAACCACCATAGATTATGAGAGATGCCGTAGTGGAGGGCTCCGGAAATTTCGACCACCTGGGGTTCTTTAACGTGCACCCAAATCTGAGCACATGGGCCTACAGCATTTCCGCTTCCATTGGAAATGCAGCCGCCGCAGCCGGGATACGAACCCGCGACCTGCGGGTCAGCAGCCGAGTACCTTAGCCACTAGACCACCGTGGCGGGGCTAGGTGAGGAGCAAACAGGAAGGTGTTGCTACCTTGGAAACTTGTTTCATCTAGGCACCTTATCCGTACCACGCAAGATACATTCCATTGGCATGTTGCGGAATCCTGATGAGTGGAAAGACATAGCCTGGCGTCTCAGAGAAATCCTCAAGCAACCGTCTTCAATAGGTTGTGTATGGGAACGCGTGATTGTAAGTGCATTCGGCTTAATGCCCCGAAAAATAGCTTGGAACGTACTTTTAAATGCGAAGCATTTCTTAGCGAACGTTGGCGACTTTAAGCGTATCTATCTATCTATCTATCTATCTATCTATCTATCTATCTATCTATCTATCTATCTATCTATCTATCTATCTATCTATCTATCTATCTATCTATCTATCTATCTATCTATCTATCTATCTATCTATCTATCTATCTATCTATCTATCTATCTATCTATCTATCTATCTATCTATCTATCTATCTATATATCTATCTATCTATCTATCTATCTATCTATCTATCTATCTATCTATCTATCTATCTATCTATCTATCTAGCCGCCTACGACTTTTAGCCCTCCTGGCCGTTTCAATAATAGTATCAGTACCGAACTTGGTATGGCATAACATGACTGTATAAAAAACATATTTGACTAGTTTTAACATAAAAATCATGAAACGTATGTCATGAATGTCATGATTTACATTTCATGGTCCTGCAGCTCTTGCGGTGGTTTTATTTACATGGCATGTCCCAAAACTGTATGGTATGACATGATTGCATGGCGAACACAAGCGACAGACCCTAACGTGAAAATCATGAAATGCGTGTCATGTAACAACATGACTACATGCCACACTCATGATGCGCTCGCGGCCGTTTCACTAGCGCCACATATAGCAAATTTGGTATTACGTTACGTGAATAGATGACGAAGGTATGTGACTAGTGCAAATATGATAATCATGAGATGCGTGTCATGTAACAACATCACTACATGCTACGCTCCTAACGCGTTGGCGGCCGTTTCGCTAGCTTCATTTATACCAAATTTGGTATTATGGGACGTGAATGGATGACAAAAGTGTGGTACTGGTGCAAATATGACAAACATGAAATGCGTGTCATATAACTACATGACTACATGCTACGCTCATGATGCGCACACGGCCGTTTAGATAGCTTCACATGTACCAAGCTCGGTATTACGGGACGTGAACGTACGACATAGGTAAATGAAACATAAAAACATGATAATCACGACATGTGTGTCACGTAACAACACGACTGCATGCCACTCTCATGATGCGCTCGCGGCCGTTTCGCCAGCTTTACATATGCCAAATTTGGTATTACGTGACGTCAATGGAGGACGAAGGTATATGACTGGTGCAAACATGATAATCCTGACACGCGTGTCATGTAAGAACATGACAACACACTACGCTCATAGCGTGCTCACGGTCATTTTGCTAGCTCCGCATATACTAAATTTGCTATCACGTGACTTGAATAGCTGAATAAAGTAAACGACACATCCAAACGTGATAATCATGACACGGAAGTCATGTACGGCATCATTTACCTCCACCTCGTAACGTTGTGCTGATTTTAAGGTGACATATCAACATTTCTCATTCGTGCTTCACATATCATCGATTCCTACTGTACGTGTGATCTGCCAATTTTTTACTCTGGAGTAATCAACACCGTGTCTGCTAAATCACCGTGTTTGCTTTTTGTTGCGTAGGAGTTCTCTTTGTTCTACAATTCTTTTTTGCGAGCACAATATACGAGGAGATGTTGGCACACAATTAGGACTCTGGCTACTGCTCAGCCTTAAAGTGAATATTGAGCACACATCTTAAGAAAGGAAAATCAAAGAGCAGTACATGAATAATAAAACGCGCGAGCACACACACACACACACACACACACACACACACGCGCGCGCGCGCGCACACGCACACACACACATCACACAACATCATGAGAACGTACAAAGGAAATGTCTCAAAACCAATGAATAATGTCTCTGATAACGTATTCAGTCATTACTGAATCCAGCATCCCCAACATAGCAGTCACCACACCTGACCCTTATGAGGATGAATTCATGTGAACATAAACGTTTACACATCATGTAATTCAGCACAGGCATATGATGGCTGTCATATATCATAATGCATATAACAAGTATGACAGGCGCTATATCAATATAAGTTCCTTATTTGTTAATTTCAGCAGTTCCGCTATCGTTGTTCCCCTAGGTTTATTTCAATTTGGCACATGACCTTCCAATGCGTACTTCGGACCGCAGAAGTTCACTCCAAGTCATCGGACTACTTTTTATCTGATCTAACGACATGGGGGGACTGGTCGCCGGCAGCAGGCTGCAGTGCGTCCGCTCATCGACCGGATCGTCGCGAACGCCGGCGAGAGCGGGCTCACCTCTCGTCGGAGCGCGTTCAACTGGTGCGCCGCCGCGAGGCGCCCCGGCCCGGGTTCGGCAGACGAGGAGGAGAAATACCCGGACCACCTGTCCGCGCCCGTCGCGCCATCTCAGAGCGCCGCCGATCTGACAAAGCGCCGCCAACGCTCACGTGCTGGAGACGCTGCTGCCGTGACTGTCGTGCGCTGCTTACCGTCGGCGGGCTTTGCCTCGTTCCGTAATTCGTACTGTCCCATCGCCACGGCCCCGACGAGACAGCGCCACGTCGTGTTGATTGCTACGGACTGCTGTGGACGCCGCCGCACGCTGTCGCAGCGCACCGGCTGGCCTGACGGTTCCGCGTTCGGACGCCTCGTCATCACACACACCGACACCCAGGAGGTATGCTCTGCCCTGATCGTATATAACTTGTCTCTGTCTTCGAGCGGCGTTCGAGCTGAGTCCCATTCGAAGAAATGATGAGCATCGGGAGCGCTATAGCTCTTCGGAAAAATTCATCCGCGTGAGAACTCTGGTTCGGGAGAGGAATCAGGACAGTTGGGTAATGTGCTTCATGTAAATGCTACGTCGTCTTTTCGGCCAACAACTGAACCGCTGAGTACGTCGTTGAAAATGGAGCCACTAAAAAGAGAATAAATCAGAGAAGGGGGTTTCCTGCTTGTGAGCATCACGGCAGGCATTGTAATTTTAAGCTTTGCTTTGTTTTCAATATTATATTTTCATTTTGCCTTGCTGTTTTGCTCTAGTTTGTCTATTGTCTTCGGGACGTTTCTTTTTTTTGAAGAATACACGGATAGTTAGAAGCAGGATAAGGTTCTTGCCTTTCCCCTTTTTCTTGAATTTAAAAACATCCTTGAAAGTCGAATAAGTGGCACATATTTGGAACATCGCGGCTTGATATTAAAAATTAAAAAAAAACGTGTAAGAAGTTGAGGCCGTCTTGTCCCCTACACTTGACACACTTCAATCGCTATGTTTCCTACCAAGCGCAATCAAACATTTTGATATATTTCGAAGGGTAATCTTAGCGCCGAATGACGAGTTATTACAGATTTGTATGTCCTGAGCCTTAACGTCCGTGCGTAACCTACGAGGAGACAGTGTTCCGTTGCGAGGCAGCTTTTTCAATTGCGTCTAACCTTTATTGAAAAAAACAACTAAATTCTAGCCAATCTCATTATTTGTAGGAATTGATTGCGCGGGACGCTAGTCAGTGAGGAGGCGGCTTTGCAAGCTTTCTTGCTTTTTCAAGAGGTATGAGGGGGATCGACGTTTTGGCGCGTATCCGTGGGCATATCTTGCGCTATACCAAGCACCCGGACTACGCTGTCGTGTATACGTAGTAACTTACGGTTCGACGTAACGTTTGGCGTGTACGTTCAACCGCAGGCGTATGTTTTATAGGAACAAATTGAACGCTACACTCCGTTGAAGCGCATTTAATAAGCAACTAGTGGTTTTCGGCGTATGCACTGGCACTCACACGTTTAATGCACATATGTACCCCATAAAGTGGACGGGGGTAGACACTGTGGCAACTCGGATGCTAGAGCATCGGACGCGTTGTTCGAAGGTCGTAGGTTCGGCACCTGCGCACGGCAAGTTACCTTTTCGTCCGCGTTTCTTTCATCACATTTTCGTCACAACTACTTCGAATAACATCCTCTATATTTTCCTCGGTATTATTGTCTGATCCATCCCAATAATACTCCAAGGCAGAGCTATTGTTGGTATGGACGAATGTTGTGATTAGGGATAACGCTTGGGCTAAAATTGACACCTCGACAACATCCTGCGGTGTGTTAGGGCGTTAATACGCCCACTCGTTCTGGTTGCTCTTTCTGTGCCTTCGTGAATGTCCCCTATTGTTACAGCTATGCAGCGCAATTTTCCTAGACATATATCAAGCGTTGGTGAAATTGCACTTTTACTTTTTAATAACGCAACGAAAGGGGTGGACGCGTAGCAGCGACGCATTGCAGGAGCTAATCATGGTGACCACAGTTGTAAAGCACTGCTTCGCAGTAGCACTACCAGAGGGCGATACCAACCCGCATACCAAAAGCATTGTGAGAGGAAAGTGTGAGATATGAAAGGTTCGTTTGTTAAGCCCTCAGAGTGTGTGACCGTGGCGCAGTAATTGGCGTGCGTGGTATTTGTTCTCGTGGGTCAAGAAGTAGTGACTTCGACGCCGCTCAACGAAACCTTTTAGGGGCGAAGCTCCTTATAGCGGCACCCGTTCGTCCCGCGTCCCGTCGTAGTATGTAACCAGTCTTACGCTTTGACCTGCAAGGTATAACATCTGACCTCCAAGGTGGTGCCGGTGAGAGATTTCATCTGTGCGTTGTTTAACAATAAAAAATTGTGCTCAATGTACATGCCAATGGCTGATAATGGGGAATGAGAGACAGGAGAATTCGGCTTCTAGTCAACGCGCACTCTGCGATCCCCATTAGCAGCCATTGGCACTATCGGACAAGAAAGGGTTGCTACATTATACTCGCTGGGTGTAACCCTCTTAGTTTTAGAAAGGTTTAGCGAGCGTTGAGCCGCAGGGCCTTGAATACAATGAAGTAGTATATACCACGAATGAATTCGAGGTGGTTAAAGGGGGGAAGCTGATACGAAGCGCAAGCCGTAAGAAATTAAAAGCTGAATCCCCCTGTCTCTCATTTCACATTAGCAGCCACTGGCATGTACATTGAGCACTATCTGACAGGAAAAGGTTGCTACGTTATACTCGCTGGGCGTAACCTCCTTGGTTTTAGAAAGGTTTAGCGAGCATTGGGCCGCAGTGCCATGAATACAGTGAACTAGTATATACCATGAACTCAAGGTGGTTGAAGGTGGGAAGTCAACCCCAAGCGCAAGCCGTAAGAAAGTGTGCGTGTGCCACCTCTCGTTTAGTCCTTGGAATGTCCACTGAATGGCGGTGCTTCTATATGGGGAATATATGATAAAAAGATGCGAGATGGTGGGACTTGGAGTGTTGAATAGATAGACGAACGGACACACAGACAGATGCTTGGATGGGCGCATGAACGGACGCAGGGGCGGATGCAGGAACGAACGCAGGGACGGGCGTACGAACAGACGTATGGACGGTCACACAGACGGACGCATAGACGGACGAATGCTTCGCCCCACTCTCCATCATTCACTCCGTGGATATGCTGCAAACTTTTTTTACTTTGCCATCCGGCAGTGTGCATTTCATGGACGTAATTTTCATGACAGAAATAGGACAGTGAAGTTTTGGTGAACCCCGGCGTAGAACACTTTTATGTTAACAGATATTATATGCCATTCAGCTTCGAGTCGACTGAAGAGGATACATAAAAGACATTGTGAGTTCTTATTTACAGCGTCGCACTTCAAAGTTGGAAACTTGGTTTGCACTGTGCGTCTCTTCATTGAGTTACACTTATGGTATTTTCATCGTGACACGCTCGCTGTATCATTGCAAGGTGAGCCACTTATCCTCAACTGGCTGTAAACAGCAGATTGCTACTGCGTGGTTTTCGCGGCAGAATTACTTGTATAAACTAAGTTATGTTGTATAGCATGGGAGCCAAAATAAAAATACTGCAAGGGCAGCTCTTTACTACCCAAATTAACTCTAAGTGGAGCAATAGGACTTAATCAGCTTAAATGTCGAGTGAGAACAATAACTTGCTTGAAGGCGGGGTCAAGCCCACTTAGGCTCGACAACAGAGCCTTTTCAACAACGTTTTGGCCGCGGAAACAACTCCATAAAATCCATAAAAAGCCGCATTGTGGTGTACATAATATCACGGTACCTACTGCAAATTTCACGCGTCAACATCACGTACAGTCCTGCTCAAAAGTTCCCAGGCCACGCTTTCATGGAAATACATGGGATGTGGAAATCACGGACATAAAGATAAAGCCTAGGAAATTCTGACCCCCCCCCCCCTTCCTTGTACGTTGCCCTTTCCATAGTAGCTGGAAGGCGCTTGTCTTGCCAGGTGTCTATACCTCTCATCGGACTACTCTCAACCTACAGACTCCCTATAAAAGAGAACAAAAGAATGTTGAGTTCGGGGCTACCTGCTTGGAGGCAATGTGAATAGAGACGGCATTAAGACAGCCGAGTATTCGAGCCGACGCACTTCAGCGTTTCCACTTTGCGGACCTACGTTCTTGCCGATATGAATATTTATTTATGCTAATCCGTTTAGACGACTCGCTCCTAAGATATCGTGCGTGAAAGAGCTCCCATCAAGCGTGTTCCTGCGGAAAGGACAAAACGCTTTACAGCTACACTTAAATATTCAGTTGTAACCTTCCATTCGCGCCGATGCAAATTCTGTCACGGCTATAGCTGGTAGTATATGCGCGGTCTGTCCTTCCCGTTGTGTGGTGGTGCTCCCGTAATGTTCGCGCCTCTGAATTCGTCGTTTGCTAGTCGAAACAACGTGCACAACTTTTCCGTCTCGCTCTCTGAGCGAGAAGATCAGCGTGAAAGGATTTCCTTCGCGTAATGGCCGCAGCTCAAACGCACAAGTCGCGTTCACGCACACTCCAAACCTTGCGATGAAGGCTCACTGCGAAATCACAGCATTTCCAGACTCGCCATTAGCGACGCCTCGATAATACTTCCACAAATTATGCAGCGAGCTGACCGCGATGAGTATGCATTGAGATATTCAGTGTGTTTACGTTCCAATCATGCAGGCCGAACCATTCTAGCTTCTTTTGTGACGATGGGAATGTGCTCAAGAAACCCCTACGAACAGCTGGTATAAATATTGCGCCTCTATTGTATTAAGATTCTAGCGTCTTGTCAGGACAGTGTCGTTTGTAGGAGCGTTCTTTAGCTTCTCAAGTGGTAATGCTTGACGTAGCCTAACTAACGTGCTTTTAAGGGCGATGCTCCTTAAGCCGTGGGTTGTGCGTCTGCGATGTATGTAGTCGTAGTATTTGTAGTAGTAGTAGTAGTCGTCGTCGTCGTCGTCGTAGTAGTAGTAGTAGTAGTAGTACTTAGCCACCTCCACGGCCGGATTAAATACACGGCACGCGTGTATACTTATTTCAATTGAGGAGGAAACTTGCGCACGCTAATCATAAATAAAAATATAGTTGTTTATAACGAAATAACCTACAGAGACACGTATCGGTGACTTAATCTCCTATAAAACGTGCCCTAAATTTGATGCTTACTAAGAAAAGCTAATATCAGAAGGACGCACTCTGAGCTTTATCTGAGCAGAAAAGGTTGCCTCGTTAAACTCGCCGGGTGTAACCTTTTTGGTTTTAGCAAGGTTTAGTGAGGGTTGGGCCACAGTGCCATAAACTAGGGGTGGTGATAGGTGGGAACTAGACACGAAGCGCAGGCCGTAAGAAAGTGCCACTCCTCTAGTTCAGCCGTGTCACCTCTAATTTACTATTTGGAATGACCGCTGGATGTTGGTACTTCTATGTGATGAATATTTGATGAAAAGATACGAGATAGCGGTACTTGGAGTGTTCACTAGATGGACGGCCGGATGGACCGACGCACGGACGGACGGACAGACGCATGGATGAACAGACACATGGACGGGCGCGCGGGCGGACGCCTGAACAGACAGATGCACGACCGGACGCATGGACGGACGGATAGACACACGGGGGACGAATGGACGCACAGACGGTTGGGCAGACGCATGAACGGTCGCACGGACGGACGCACGCATGGACGGACGGGAGCAAGAACAAACGGACACATTGACGGATGCTTCGCCCCATTCTCATCATGCACTCCGTGGATATGCTGTGATTTTTTAATAGCAAAGGTGCTACAGCGCGACGTAGTTTACGTGGTGTCCCCAGAAAGCTCGAGTTGATACGCGCCAGCGGGATTAGAAACGGAGTCCGTCGCAGTGGTGTCACGGTCAGGGTGCTTGGCTGCTGACGCGGGTTCAGTTCCAGCGGTTGCATTTTGATGGAGGCAAAATGGCCTGCATACCGTTAGATGTGGGTGCACGTTAAGGGACATCATATGGTCGTTTCTCGAAGCTGTTCACTACGACGTCTCTCATAATCATATCATGGTTTTGGGGCATTAAAGCCCGGATGTTGGGGAAGATTAGGCGAGCCCCCACTACCATGCAGAGCAGGTGCGAGTGTGAAACGAAAACAAGAGATGGAGAAAGAAAGAGAGAGTGATGAAAGAACGAAGAAAAAGATAGTTAGAGAGAGACAAAAATATAGAAAGAAAGAGAAACAAACTGTCAAGTAAAAGATAGAAAAATATAGCAACACAGAAAATAAATAAAGAGAAACAGAGAAAGACAGATAGAGATGCCGAGAAAGATACAGAGAAAGGAAAGTTCAGATAGAAATAGTGAGGAAGAGAACGTAGATACAAAGCGAAAGAAACATACCAAAAGATACAGAGAAAGGGGAGGCAGATGTCAGAAAAAAATAAAGGGGAACAGATAAAGTCACCCAGCTGTGTTCTTACTTTCTGAGGCTCGGCACCATTAATGGGAAGCTGCCATGATACGCCTTGTTGATTTTTTGCGCTTAGGTGGCCACAAAGAAAATGTTAGTTTTAAAGTGGGGACTTCACATACCGCAACTCGGATAATACTATCGGATTCGTTATGAACTCTGGAAAATATTAAACCAGATGTTAGTGCATTTGACCCCTATCGATATGTACGTGCTGTAACCGGGAATCAAACCCGCATCCCTCAGCTTATAGCTGCGTGACAGCTAAATCTGCGCTTTCTCATCGGAGACCACTGCGATACAAAAATGAATAAAACAGCAATCTCTCTTTGATGGAAATGGGGCCATTTAAGATCAAGCCAGTGTACATGGGTGAAACGGAGGCACGACCTTCTGCTATGGAAAGAAGGGTGTGTGTTTGCCGGTATGTCATACAATCACTGCAAGCAAGTGTGGTCGTATTAGTAGGATAAATATTCCGATATTTCTCATAACACCGACAACCGCTATACTTGGGTGAATCAGCGTGTTCTTGGCGAGGCAGGTACAAGGCAGTGATGATAAATTAAACAAAACAAAACAAACACGAGCACTTACTTTTAAGCTGCGTATGTTCATGAAGAAGCCATCCCTTATGCAAAAGGAGAGAAACAAAATGCATGTGTACAAGCACTTGACCTTATGTACGTGTATACTCATATATTACCGAGCAAGCGAAAACTCCAAGAAGGGTAGAGTGGTGGTGCGCTGATCCATCGGTATGCTGCGTTCCAGCCGCTTCCTTGGACGCCACTTTCTGTTCTCCTGCTCTACTCCCATCTTCAAAGGGCCCGTTAACCACCAACGAACACTCGCATGCTGCTCGCCGTGTCTTTCCTCTATCGAGAACAGCTGCTATGACGTCAACTGACGCTGCGTACAATATAGACAACGCTGCGTGCCAGAGACGCTGTCATTGGGCAAAAGAAAGCCTGTTTTCTGCTAGCACATGCACGCGCCTGTTGCGTTTCCACTTCGGGTGCTGAGGAAGAGCACCAGGAGATGTGGTCAAACCAGCCGACGAACGCTGCCTAGCGAAGGAAAGCATGAAACGAGGAAACGCGAGGAATTCCACCGGCGTTCACTGCAGACCCGAACACAACTGCAACGCCACATCTTCATTTTTGTTTCTGGGTGCTTTACAAGCCCTTTCTTACCCTCTTTAATTCCCCTAGACAGGCTCGAAAGAGGGCAACGACCCTTCTTCGGTTTCGAGTTATAGGCCTATTGCACTTACAAGCTGTCTGTGCAAGCTTCTCGAAAAAAAATGATAAACTGCCGACTTGTATATTTCCTTGAAACCAGCAATTCGCTCGACCCATTCCAGTGTGGATTTCGAGAAAGTAGATCCACCACAGACCACCTTGTTCGTATCGAGGCTCAGATCAGAGACGCTTTCGTCCACAAACAATACTTTCTTTCTGTGTTCCTCGATATTGAAAAGGCTTATGATACAACATGGCACTTATTGGAATATTAGGAGACTTGTCCCACCTTGGCGTGCGTGGCATAATGCTTACTATATTCGAAAGTTACTTGTCAAACCGGACATTCCGCGTCCGGGTGCACAGCGTTTTTTCCAAAACATTTGTTCAAGGAGCAGGAGTGCCGCAAGGTGGTGAACTTAGTTGCACACTTTTTTATTATCAAAATGAATTCTTAGTGCTTGTCCATCCCTCGCAATATGTTTTATTGCACACGTATCGATGACGTCCAGCTTAGTTTTAAGTCTAGTAATCTGGCCAAGTGTGAGCGGCAGGTTCAGCTTGGTTTGAACAGAGTATCCAATTGGGCAGAAGAAAACGGGTTCCGACTGAATGCACAGAAAAGCACGTGTGTCTTGTTCTCCAGGAAGAGAGGCATTCATTCCGAACCCGATGTTCAACTCAGTGCATGGATAACGTCTATCTGTTAGCACTGACCAAAATTTCTAGGCCTAATCTTGGACGCCAAGCTAACCTTCATACCACACATGAAGTATTTAAAAAAAGTGCATAGAAGCAATGAACGTTCACGCAGTACGTGGGGAAGTGACAAGAAGTGTTTATGAATTTGTATAAAGGCCTTATACATAACCGCCTAGAACATGGGGCAATAGCATATCAGTCGGCGACACCTACTGCCCTTGAAATGCTTGACCCTGTTGATCATCTAGGCATCCGTCTTTCTACGGGTGCTTTTCGCACTATCCCTGTGGAAAGACTGTATATATACGTGGAATCTAACGAATGGTCGCTCCACCTACAGAGATGTTACATGTCTTTTAAAAATTATCTTAATGTAAACGCAAACAAGGATCACCCGTCACGTTCCCCAAAAATGACATGTCAAGCCTTGCTGTGTTTGAGAAACGACCTTCTATGAGACAGCCCTTCTCACTCCGTGTGAGGAGCCTAGCGAAGGAAACCGGTGTGCCACTTGAATGCCGATTGATGACTCCGGCAGTATGCCTGCCAACGTGGCAGTGGCAGGCGATATATTGCGACATGTCTTTCTTAGAGGTTACGAAGCACGCGCCAATTGCACATTTTCGGACATACTTCTTAGAACTACAACATAAATACGCATGTCCCGAGTTCTTTACAGATCCCTCAAAGTGCAACACTTCTGTCTCGTACGCAGCCGTCGGTCCATCTTTTTCGGAAGCTGGCGTCCTGCACTCTCATACAGGCATTTTCACCGGCGAAGCTTATGCGATACTCGCGGCTCTTAAACACATTAAACAAATAAAACTACAAAGGCAATAATATGCACAGATTTCCTAAGCGAAGTAAAAGCTCTAAAAACTCTTAAAAAGCACAAAAATTCTGTCCTTGTCACGCTTTATTCGCGCTTATGCAGCGTCTACTCATCCAAGCAGCATGTTGTAGTCTATTGGGTGCCAGGAAAGCGCGAAATTCAAGGCAACGTTCTGGTGGACCAGCTAGCTGGATCCGCCAACAAAACCACCACCAATATATTGATGCTAATTCCTGCACTCGACTTGAAACCTTTTGTAAAGCGAAAACTCAGGTGTTGTTGGCAGAGCACATGGGACACACACACAGGTAACAAATTGCATGTCATCAAATCGCAACTTGGTCATTGGCCGCCGGTATCAAAGTCACGCCACACAGAAGTACTATTTACAAGGTTAAGAACGGGACATACATACACTGCACATTCATTTCTTTTGTCTGGTGGCGATCCATCTTTGTGTGATAGATTTGTAGAAGCACTCACCGTACTCCACATTCTGATCCAGTGTGAAGAATTACACACGCTAAGAAGACAACACTTTCCATTACCCTATATCGACAGCAGATAGCACTTCATCCTGCAATTTTCGCCGGTTGGAACCACTTTCCACACATAAATCGCTGTTAGCTTTTTTTAGAGAACTTCGTACCTTTCATGTGAAAAACCGGGAATTCTGTAGCCCGACCTCTCCAGAGAGGTCTCCGTTGTGGTGGCTACACTCAACAAAGCACTTGCCTCACGGCCCTTGGACGCAAGGGTGTGAACTATCGAGGCACTTGTGCTAATGCCATACATGTCCACCATGGTTTTTATTATCACCAAACTTTTGTCATCCGTTAACACCACACACTTTTCACGGCATGGTCATGATTTTATTACTTCTACGTTTTTACCCGCCTTAGGGCGAGGAAATTTAAGGCCCTTATACAGCCGATAATCACAACCATTGTTCACATCTCTTGACCCATGAGCTGGCACTCTTTGGCCATCAAATGGCCCTTGCGCCACAAAGCACCAAACATCATCATCCCCTAGACAGGCGCTGGGCCCTGCTCACGACTCGGGCTCCAGAAGTCGCGCCTTTTCTCTTCACAACCTCTTTTCCTCCCCCTGATAACAAGAATTTTTGATATATTTTTCATTTCTTTTTAAAGAAGAAAATCGTGTTTGCTGAAAAGAAAAAAAAAGGTTGTATTTGGTCTCTTTGCAATGCAATTTCACGTTTTGCTCTGTGCACTTGCAACTAAAGAGCGGTGGCTATTGTTCCGTATGGCTCCCGCACTTCTACAGTTGGCGCACTCTGCTTTGTCCGCGCATCCATCTGCCGTGCGCGTGTGCACTGCAGTGACAAAGTGCGCGCAGGTCACCTCTCCGCGCCTCGTTACCGCCAGCACACAAAAAAGGGGGTACTTGCTATAAGTGCGGGCTTGCGTGCACCACGGCATCTATTATGCACGTCTGACGCGCGGCCAAAGACGCCGCAGTGCTGCTGCCACGAGGCCTCTCTTCTCATCCACGATAGCGATGCGATGATGTTCCTTTGTTTTTTTTGCGACGTCGTGTGGGGCTAAAAGAAGGGTTGTGTGGGCATTACCTCGAAGAACCTTTGTTCCTCGCTATCGATATAAACAACTTGACACCACGCAGGCCTCGGAGAAGAGGCTGTCTTATTACGTTATAGTCACGCGATATGCTATGCGCCGGAACAGCATATGCGATTCTCGTGTTTTGCATTGTGGCACATAATTAGAAAGCTACTGAGAACTTCATTTTGCTTGTTATCTCCAATTTAATCTTTATGTGCCATGAAAAAAAAAAGTTTCTGCGTAACTACGGTTGACCAAACGGCCAACCAAATTGTATAGAGTATTGATTCCGTCATTTTATGATGTTGATGACACAAGGAATTCGAGCAAATTGGTCGTGAGGCTCTGTAACCCTGATCTATTCCTGTCACGCTACTGAAATTTAGAGGCCCCGTCCCGGTGGTCTAGTGGCTAAGATACTCGGCTGCTGACCCGCAGGTCACGGGATTGAATCCCGGCTGCGGCGGCTACAGTTCCGATGGAGGCGGAAATGTTGTTAGGCCCATGTGCTCAGATATGGGTGCACGTTGAAGAACCCCAGGTGGTCAAAATTTGCGGAGGCCTACACTACGGCGCCTCTCATATTCATATGGTGGTTTTGGGACGTTAAACCCCACGTATAAAATCAATGCTAAAATTTAGGGCGCTAGCTCTATTTCCGGACACGAAGGCTGCATATATTGAAGGCAAAATGCAGAGAACACATGCGTGCTTGGATTTACATGCACGCTAGAGAACCCAAGGTAGTCTAAAGAACCCACTGTCAGAAACCGTACAGTGATTCGCAATCCCATCGGCCTTTTGTGACGTAGGCAATTATTGATCTGGCGCATTCATCTCTCTTTAACGTTCATTCCTCTTGACTTCAAATTTATGTCCATGTATGTTGATGCAAGCACGGAGGGTCTACACCCGCAACGTATTCTGGACAGCCCAATATCAAGCTCGTCCTGCACAAGAAGTTTCTTTGCGTGCCTTCAAGAATGAAGCAATTGATCGCAGTGTGCCAAACGACTCGTTCTGAAACTTGGCAGTGTCTGAATTTAGCGCAAGCTGGGGTGCACTAGCGCAATCGCTGCCCGTTATCTCATTCATGAAAAATCACTTCAATCACTTCTCTCTTTTAACGCAACAGCGTTAAAGCGCTCGTTTTGCAGAGGATCCGGCGTTGGCGTGCACATCAGCGTGGGTGTCGTTGGCTGTGAGAGAAAACTCGTCATCTTGTGCGTGGCCAAATAATTGAGAAAGATGCAAATAAAATAAATAATAACTTTCAGGTCCGAGTGAGAACCAAACCCAGGAATTTGACGACGTGGCAAGCAGGTTCTTTACCACACAGCCACGCCTCCGCTTAGAACTAGGGTTAAAAACGCTTCCTCTGCTTGAAAATACAGGGAAAATTACGTTCATGCTTTACAACCTCATGCGTCTTGTATACGCGCTTCATTGTGCCACATCGCCCCGCCGCGCTGGTCTGGTGGCTAAGGTACTCTGCTGCTGACCCGCAGGTCGCACGTTCGAATTCCGGCTGCGGCGGCTGCATTTCCGATGGAGGCGGAAATGTTGTAAGCCCGCGTGCTCAGATTTATGTGCACGTTAAAGAACCCCAGGGGGTCGAAATTTCTGGAGCCCTCCACTACGGCGTCTCTCATAATCATATCGTGGTTTTGGGACGTTAAACCCCACATATCTATCATCAATCATAGTGCCATATCTAATATCAAAGTAATATTGCACGGTAAATGCGTACATAGCCATTGGGCTTCAGAACATGTGACAATCATAACGACTTTACGTTTGAAGCCTTCCACCCAATACAAAAGGCTTATGCGTTACTGCACGTTTTCCCTTTAGACTACGTATAGTAAGTGCATAGCGAATTCTGAAAGATTTCATGTGCAGAATAGCACATGGTTGAATAAGTTCTACTTATATTACAGAATTCAGCCATATACGAAAGCTTCACGAACACAAGAAACTTTCAACTTTATTGATTACATTGTGGTAATCCACAGTTTATTCTTTTCGGGTAAAATCATGCAAATAGAACAATGCACTAAGTAGTTGAAGTGCGCACAAGGACAGAATATTGCTATCGCATTCAACTTCGAAAGGTTAAGGGTCCCCTAATTTGTTGTTGTTGTTGTTGTTGTTGTTGTTGTTGTTGTTGTTGTTGTTGTTTCCCTGTGCGAATGGCTCGTACCCAAAGAAGGGGATTGGCCGATCATAAGGGGAATTTGCCCTAAACTTTCAGCATTGCGTCATTCCTACAAATTTTTTTGTAACTTAATTTTGATATGAAATACCGATATCAAGTTTGCAGAAAAAAAAGAAGAAAAATAGTGATACAGCAATTTAGCAAGAAAATCGTTTAGTCGCAGGGATGTATTCTTGAACGGCGAATAAAACATCCCTGTGGCTGAAACCCAGTGTAGAGGCTCCAAATGAAAGAAGATCAGGTTGTGATATATAGTTGCAAGCCCAGTCTTTGAAGAGGTGGTGCTAGTATGCTTTGCCTGAATGAATCGAAACGGCGACAATGTAATAAAAATGACTGATCGTTTCCTCTTGATTACAGTAAATGCACATAGGGGAATTCAATATGTCTGATCTATGCAAGTAAAAATTGAGGGAGGTAACGCGGCAACGAAATTTCGTGATGACCACTTCCATCATCCTTGAATTAGTCAGTTCACTGCGCCAGGGAAATAACAAGTGTTTGTACTCTGGCGAAGCCGTCAGTGCAGGGTCAGATAAATTTTGCCTGATTTTAAGTGTGCGAAATCACGCCACCGTAATGTATACTGTATGAGGGAAAATAAGAATAATTGGTGTCAAAAGGGATGCCTTCGCAAGAGAATCAGCTATTTCGTTTAACAACAAACCTTTGTGCCCTGGTGTCCAGATTAAATGAATACTTCGGAGATGACAGGGGATCAACGATTTAAAAAGTTTCACTATAGGTGAGTGACCAGATGCGGACAGAGAAGAGCACACTGATAATGAATCAGTAATGACTGCTACGACTGGAATGGAAATATTTACCTTTCGCAAAGCTAACATTATTGCCATGAATTCAGCCAGAAAGACAGGAAGAAAATCCGGTAAGCGAAGTGAAAATGACCAAACAAGTACGGGGCAATATATTCCAACGCCTGATTTTTCATGTGATTGAGATGCGTCCGTTGCTATAATAATATTTGTTGGCAGAGTACTTAAATGGTTCTGCAATAAACCATTTAAAATGCCTGTAGGTAATAGCTTAGCGTGAGTTGGGAAGATATTATGGTAAACAATTTCTGGAGAATTTTGTTGCTCAGTTAAAGGAATCAGATCACGAACGTGTACATTTAGGGGCTCAAGTAACGAATGAACAAATACTATTTGTGGTTTGGTAAATCTGGGCCAATGCACGGAGAAGAATAGGTCAGGATTGGAAATAAAAATAATTTGTTCAGGGTTAAACGGTGCTTCATATAGTCGTAAAAACGTCTGCACAGTAAGAATGTTAAAGTGACATAATAAGGTTGGTATTCGTGCTTCAAGGTATAAAACTGAATTTGCAGTATACTTTGGAAGTCCTAAGCAGAGCCGTAAAGCCTCTCTTTCCAACAGAACGAGCGGCCGAAGTTTGTAGGGTGGCGCACCAGAAATAAGAATGCAGCCTAACTCCAACACAAGTCGGACATACATTTTATATATAATCAAAAGTGCCTTTCTTCTCATACCTGATCTACAATTGCTCAACCTCCGCAATACGCCCATCGCGCGTACTGCTTTTGTCGCGATGTATTCAATGTGAGGGCGCCAATATAGATGTTCATTATGCAAGATATTTCAATGATTGTACTTGTGGGATATCTTGAAGCTTGTAATTAATGGATATGTGCACGGGATCTTTGATTGGAAAAACGAGAATAGCACATTTACCGGTATTCAGGTTCAACATCAATCCATCCAGCCAATGTTCTATTTTATTAAGATATGCTTGCAAGATAGTGTAGAGACAGTGGAAGTCATGTGCCATAGCAAAGAAAGCAATGTCATCGGCATAAACATAGGTTTTCACATCTGGATGAACGGGAATAGTACTAAGCAATATGTTGAATAAAACCGGGGAAAGTACTGACCCCTGAGGTACACCTCGGGTTTGCTTGTGCTTAGAGGAAGAGAAACCGCCTTGATAACAGTAGAATTCTCTTCTATTTAAAAATTCCGTCACCCATGCTACTATATAAGGTGGAAGTCCATGACTCCATAACTGATTAGTCAAGATAGAATACTCTAAACTATCATATGCTTTACATATGTCTAACGTTACTAAAACCACAAAGTGCTTTTTGTGATGGGCAATATGAATACAACTTTCTAGATCTACATGTGCATGCCATATTGATTATCCAGATCTAAAGCCAATTTGGGAAGAACTCAACAGTTGTTTCTCGTTAATAAACCTAATTATACGACCATGAAGTACCCTTTCAATAAGTTTTACTACATTAGATGTTAAGGCTATCGGTCGTATGTTGTCTAAGTTATAGCCTGCCCCCTGTTTCTTAAGCAATGGTATAATTTTCGCAATCTTCCATTCAGAAGGGATCCATGCTCTTCTAAGAGAATAATTGACGAGACTAAACAGATCATTAGGATATTCCCAGTGAAGTATTTTTAGCATTGTATATGTTATTCCATCGGGGCCTGGTGCTGCATTTGGCAATCTTTCTATAGCCTGATTTAATTCGGAAGTCGATATTTCTGTGTAGTCATAGATGGTTGTTGTGTAAGCTGAATTAGGAAGATGCGTTGAGAACCTGTTTTCTAATTCGTTAGCCAACTAATTCAATGATTCCTGTAGTTCCTGTGAAGTGTAAACTACTGAGTCAACGTTTCCTGGTATAGGGGTCTTCTTCCTACCACGAAGGAAGTTGAATAAAGCACGTTTGTTATTTGATTTAGACAGGTACTCGAAATGTTCTTGGTCATATTGCTCTTTCGCTCGCGATACAGTGCGTTTAAGTGTTGCCGCAATGAACTGATAATCCTTCCAATTTTTTGGACTAATTTGTTTCTATCATTTTCCACGTGCTAGCTTCTTTGTCTTCTTAAACATTGGTGTGTAGCTACAAATATAAGGGCTGTTAAATTGCCAGAAATTGTCAGCGCACCTATATATTGAATTTTCATCTTGCTGCAGCCTAGAGAAGTTGATAATTTCTGGCATGTAAACAGCGCACTGTAATGCACGCCATGTTTTCAGACGACAAACAAGCCCGTACATGTGTGAAATAACAAAAAAAAAAGAATTGATTGAAGCGTGTCTTATTAATATGGTAACAGGCCACGATTGTGTAAGCGCACCCTTGCCAGTGCGGGATTCAGACACCAAATAGATTGATATGTGGGGATTAACGTCCCAAAACCACCATATGATTATGAGAGACGCCGTAAGGGAGGGCTCCGGAAATTTCGACCACCTGGGGTTCTTTAACGTGCACCCAAATCTGAGCACATGGGCCTACAAAGTTTCCGTCTCCATCGGAAATGCAGCCGCCGCAGCCGGGATTCGAACCCGCGACCTGCGGGTCAGCAGCCGAGTACCTTAGCCACTAGTCAGACACCATTTTTGCACAAGCGGTTTGGGACACTTCGATTAATTGCATGACGTCTTGAAGGCTCGTTCTCACTGCTGCTGGAGCGTCACACTTTTGCGTTGGTACTTCACAAACTTTTGCTCTCATTGCACACGTCACCCTTAATTTTCTTATTATATATACGTGATGATTGAGAGAAAGGGTTTTCTTTTTTATTTCAGGAAACGAGCCACATTCTGGCATTTCCGAAAGCATTCTGGCTTTCACTTTCGTTCGGCATAATATTGCATTTCTTCGTATATAGATCGCTTTAATGTAGTGTGTTCTCGTGTTTTTGGTGGTTCAAGAATAAATAGTTCACATTTTTCTACCTATTCGGGCATAGGCAATATCCACATATCGGCTTAGATAGCCTGTCTTTCCATTCACCTGTTATTGCGTAACTTGATGAACAAACGCAGTCCACCTCAGCCAGTCGGGGACGACAAACGGAAAAAGTCAAAATTCCCTCAAACGAAATGATTTTTGCAGGGGTATGGAAATCGAAGAAACGCTAACTGTATTACTAGGTATAGCTTGCCGTACTCTTGTGGTACCGCTGACTGGTTCACGCGACTAAAGCATGTGACATGGCAACGTTAGGTTAACGATGACGATAGTTATAGCGCGAGAAAAAAACGACGACACAGAGACAAGAAGGACATGAAAGTTACAAGTTCTTGTCTCTGTGTCGTCGTTTTGTTCTCGCGCTATAACTATCGTCATGCCATACCAACTAGCCCAAGCTGCCACACTTCTAAGTTAGGTTAACGTTTACGCAAAATAGTTCGCGTAGGACATATACTTATCTTGGCGTAATAAAGAGAGGACGGGAAAAATAGCGAGCTTGAACAGACGCACGCCCGCGCAAGCAGTAAAGGTCGCGAAAGGTCGCCTATTTACCGAGAAAAACCTGTTGCGACTGCACCAGCGGCAGCGTCGGCTCTTCGTCGCTACACCCGCCATCAGAGCCACGCGATCCGCATCCGGTGCGGATTTCGTTGATCTGCTCGTGCTTGGCCCAGTACGCCGCCGAAAGAGGAGGCGGGTAAGGAAGAGCCTCCAGCCAGGCGCGTCTTGCTTGGGTCGTTCCGCCAAGGCGCGCCGCTGCTTCTTGCCCTGTGACCCGCATCGGTTATGGACAGCGGAGGCGATCCATCTTGGCTCGGATCCTCTTGCGTCCCCTCTCCTCCTTCCATCGATCCTGTGCCGCTGGCGACAGCCACACGGACCTTTGTGTCCCTTTGTGTGTTTCGCTCCGGCTGACAGCCGCGCTGTAAGAACGGCTATCGCAATGCACGTTGAACTTTTAACTCGAGAATCTTCCTGTGGCTCTATATACCTTACGGATCGCAATGAGGACTAGCGTGATTCCAGTCACTGGCTTCATTTTCTATTAGAGCAAGACCGGCTAGTCGAACGTCACTTTCCTTAATCTCTTAAGCTGAAGACTGTGAGGGTGTGAGGCCGATATAATACAATATTGGCAGTGCAGGTACGACTTCACCACATAATAATGTGTAAAAAATTAGCGACCAATAGTGAATCGTGCGTCATAGCTGGTGAGATGTGGCAGTGTCGTATTTGTAGTAAAGACTTACAACTGCAGCTTCGTTATATTGAAACATGCAGACTTCTTTTTTCATTCATCTTTAGCAACACTGCAAAGTGGGTGCAGAAAACGACAAAGCTTTAGCTGATATATTCGTACTGGAACAATCGTACTTGTAGCAAAGATACAGATGATTAATCGGACTTCAAACTAAACCTGATATATAAAAATTCCGGCAAAAGACCCTCTCACAATCAATATCAAACGTAATTGAACAAAATTAGTTCATGAGAATGTGCATGTATCCGTGCTCTTTTGCTTCTTGCGTTGGTCACGTGAACTATATCTGTAGGCGTCGTTTCAAATGGGTTGGGAGAAACAGTCACCGTGCCTTCTTTAGCCACTCGTGCAGTGCTGTATCTGTTGTAGTCTATAATAATACATATGTCTCCTTTATTTTTTAGGGGCGAAGCTCCTTGAAGTAGCACCCGTTCGTCCCTCATAGTAGTGCGTAACATGTCTTACGCTTTGACCTGCAAGGTGGTGCCGGTGTGAGATTTCTCCTGTGCGTTGTTGAACAATAAAAAATTCTCAGCGTGCGCGTTACTGAAAGCCGAATTCTCCTGTCTCTCATTCCCCATCAGCAGCCATTGGCATGTACATTAAGCACTATCTGACAAGAAAGGGTTGCTACGTTATACTCGCTGGGCGTAACCTCCTTGGTTTTAGAAAAGTTGAGCGAGCGTTGGGCGGCAGTGCCATGAATACAGTGAACTAGTATATACCATGAACTCGAGGTAGTTAAAGGTGGGAAGTAGACACGAAGCGCAAGCCGTAAGAAAGTGTGTGTGTGTGTGTGCCACCTCTCGTTTAGTCCTTTCCGCTGGATGGCGGTGCTTCGATATCCGGAATATATGCTGAAAAGATGCGAGATGGTGGTACTTGGAGTGTTGAATAGATGGACGAACGGACCGACAGGCAGATGCATGGACGGACGCATGGATGGCTGCATGGACGGATGGATGTGCGAACGCACGAACAGACGCACCACGGACGGGCGGATGGACGCACGGATGGTCACACAGAAGGACGCATGGACGGACGGATGCTTCGCCCCACTCTCCATCATTCACCCCGTGGATATGCTGCCAATTTTTTATTCTCTCGGTGACCGTTATCTCTGCAGCGTAGTTAACTACCTGTACCAGCGATAGGCGCCGGTTCGGTCAATCTCTTTTAATTTTTTTACCAAACATTTTGTGCGCTGCAGTGTTTTTGAAATGGGAAAGATTGCCACGATGATCACCTTTTTTTTTTTTTTGTACCACAGCTGCTTGTTCGATGTTTTACACTGCTGTACTTACTCCACGAAAAAGCGCAGTAACAACGCATTGGACACACTTAACATATGACCCTTTGTCTTTATTTTGGTAGTTTTCCTTATGGCATCAACACACTTTGCACATAATTGTGCATTTATGTTTCCTCCATAAAGTGTACGAGGAACCTATGATGCTGACAGCATGTCCAAATGCTGTAAATCAGGGGTGCTTGTGTGCGGAAGTCGTCTGCGGCTGTAGCATTTTTGATAGAGGAGAAAGTACTTGAGGCCCGCGTACTTGGTTTTAGTTGAACCTTGAAGTACCCCAGGACCCAAGGAGGTCAAAATTTCCGGAGCCCTCCACTACAGTGGCTCTCGTAACCATATCATGGTTTGGGACGTTAAACATCAAGGTATTATTATTATTATTATTATTATTATTATTATTATTATTATTATTATTATTATTGTTGTTGTTGTTGTTGTTGTTATTTGCTAAAGTTCTACATGACCTGGTCGGCGTCGACGAGCTAAGTCTCATGTTAAGACGGACCGAATCTGCTCGAAAGAATATCGCTGCCTCAACGTACAATCTCTAAGGAAAGTACGCTCTTCATCAGCAAGCTAAAATTTGGGTACCTACATGGGTTTCGACACATAACATAGAATTTTTGGCCATTGTTAATTGTGTCGCAAAAGTGACAACGCTTCAAAATCTTGCGCTGATTGTGACATGTGAAATTTCACTTCACTGGCCTTCGAGATTGTTCGACGCGAGACTCCTTCCAATTTTCCTCAAAACTTTTTTTTTCTCTCTGCAGCATTGCTTGTCAAGAAAGTGCGGCGCTATGCCGTAGCCTCAAACGCGCAGGCGTAGAATTAAATTTTACCTTCCGCGCTGGCATCGACGCTCTTCACGTCACGTCAATGTGACGCCGAATTTGCACCGCTGCGCTGAAAAACGTCGCCGGCTCCTCGCCGTGGCACTTAGGGCATCTTCCCGAAAAAAAGTTTCTACCGGAACCCTTATTGTCTCCGCAAGAACGAAAAGGCAGTGTTGCTCGTGTATTTGAGTTTTTTTTTTTCAACCGATACAATTTTCCTGCACTTAAAGACAGGCATTCAATTTTCTTGTTGCTATACCTTCTACGCACTCGCCCTTTTTTCGCTTCACCTTAAACCTAATTTTTCTGTCGCCACTTGTCCAACCCAGAGTAAAAGCGGCGCACCACGTTGGCATCACAGTACACGTTCGTTGATATGTTAGTACTTTTATGTTCTCTGGTGCATCGCCTTTTTTTTTAGCTTTAAATACGTTGTTGCGACACGAGTCCTTGAATGCCGAAAGATAGTCGCTTATTAGGTTTTTTGAGCTTTACTTGGCACAATTTGTTTCATTGAAACAATGTTCACGCTGCGTGGAAATAAACGAAAGGCTGTCCCACTGTCTATCACTGCCACAATGTAGCAAACTTTCTCTGCGAATACCGTGTTTAGGGGCGTCGTTGTACTATATATACCAACCGCAGCACGAGTGGGAAAGGTGAATGAAGCAAACGTGAAAATGTAAAAGAACGAAGGTGGAAAGTGGGGTTGACATAAACAACAAAAACTTGTGTGCTTCTATGCTTACCTGACTGGGTGCTTGTGCTGTGAGATGCACTCTTTATGTCTCTTTGCTCTTCTTCTTTTAATCTACCCATCTCTTTTCGACTTGTAGGGCAGCAAACAGGTTATTACACACTGGTTGACCTCCTTACATTTGCCCATTCACCATTTATTCTATTCTATTGACGCTTTTATATGCGTCCTCAAATATGGAACTGGCCATGTCTCAGGGTTCTTTGTGTTAGCAATAATTCTCACACATTGGTGTCATCGACGCTTTAGTGAGCAAAGCAGTGGGAACTCTGCAAACGGCAATCACTTGGAGCTCGCGCTACTCACTTCCCCAGGCTTCAGAGCAGTGGAGCAGCGGCAGTACGTTTCTTTGTCTCTGCACGCTGTCCATGATGGCTAGGCTGTTGCCGCCTACGCCTGCGCCGTGATTACTCGACAGCGTCTTTCAGTTCACTTTCCTCGGCTGAACGGTCGGACGAGTTTTCTCTTTCATCCATTGTGTCTGAGGAATCGTTGGGATTCGCACGTTTGCAGCACGCTGTACACGAGCAACCGAAATTTCGGCAGCCGCTGAACGTCCAGATCCCATTCTTCAAGTCGGGGCGAAAGTGTTCGATCATCGCTTCCTACTGGCGATCGTACCATACCGATGTCTTCTTGGGCGCCGCCTACAGTTCTTCCTTTGGACATTCCCTTTTACAGAATCGCATCGGTGCCTCCAAAGTATAGGCGTGCCTCGCCCTATGCTGGCCACGTGTTTGTTCAATTAGCACAAGAAACAGAATTGATTATTTGCAGTTTAACGTTATTTACTTAATAATTACAAGTAATTGTGAAGAGAGAATTATCTGCACAGGAAAAGATTCCAAAGTTAGGAACCGTCATGCGTCTGCTAGCACTACGTATTTGCCAATACAAGGATGCCAGAGCACTGGTTGGTGAACCGCGCAAGAAAAAAAAAAAGCTGGGAGGATGTTGAGACTAGCCTTCAAGAGTTGAACGCGATAGCCTAATCAGGCCCCGCGTCGATCACCTTCAACTGATCCACAGAGAAAAGGAGCGTTGTGTTGTTTCATTTATAGGTGAGTGAGGCCGCTTGATGAATACACGTTGCAACTACGTAAGTTGCTATATAATAGAAATATATTGCGGCGTCACTACGCTTATCTCTGTTGCTTAACTTTCTAACCAAAGCCGCGCATGACTGTGCAAAAAGGCATGCAGCTCTTATCGTCACAAATTCCCGCGTCCGTTTTTTTTTTTATTCGCATCCTGCATGGTTTCCGCACTGCCATTTCGCCTTATGGCATGTGGACAAAACGCTGCGGCCGTGCATAAAATCGCATTCTTAAAGCAAATGCGAGGCTCCATGAACGGCTAGTAAAAAAATATTCATAATTGTAGAGGTTTGACTTCCCAGAACCACGATGTGATCATGAGAGACGCCGTAGTAGAGGGCTCCGGAAATGTCCACCGCCTAGGGTTGTTTAACGTGCACCTAAACCTAAGCACGCGGGCCTACAGCATTTTCGCCTCCATTTGAAATGCGGCCACCGTGGATTCAATTTCGTGACCTGAGGGTGAGCAGTCGAGTACCATAAACACTAGACCACAATAGCGGGTCGATGTCTGGGAAAAAACACACAGGAGCGAAAAATGAGAAGAGGCTAGTATATGTTTCATGTGCTAAGGTTATGTGAGGGTCTTAAAAGAAGTGCCAGTAAAGATGCCCCAACTTTTACAGGTCGCGGTTCAACATCGCGTAGCCACGTTTTAACGTCGCTATGGATGTGGCCGATGGTGACAGAGTGCTACCGTCACTGGCGCTCTACACTCGTACAGCTTCAAGTCGCGGACAAGACACCGAAGCATTGTATTCTAAAGAGTAAAAAAAAAAACCGCAGAGAGAGCGAGAGGATGATGAAAAGGAGAGAAAATGTGGTGAGGGAGGACGTTCCCGCTGTAGCCGAGCCTAGAAGGAAGCCTTTTTCCACTTGGCTTCAGCGAACCACCCCCCGTCGGGAACGCAGCGAGTGCCTCGCCTTTCGCATCGGCTCCCAGAGAAGATATTGCGTTCGCGACCGTGCCACGGTGTTCCCGAAGAGGGAGCCTGTAAGGAAGCGTCCCCCATTTCTGTCTCCCACTTCACCGCATCTCTTCTTTTTCCCGTCCTCTCGCATCTCTGCGACTCCCTTCAGGGAAGAGCAAGATGAAGAAAGCAAGGCTGAAGCACACGCGGCCCCGTTCTCGCTTCAATTCGTCTTTCCGGTTGTGGAAGCCTGGAGCGCTTTTATTTCACATTTGCCTTTATATTTTTCAAGTCTCTCCCGTGCTTGTCTTTGTTTGACACCCCTACCGTATTCCGCATCTGTCAACAACACGAAGTGAAATTCAAAAAAAAAGCAAAAGCGGGCATTTCAAAAAAAAGAAAAAAAAAACAAAGGTGCAAGAAACCAGCAGCAACAGCGGGGATCAGCGAGTGCGCCGAGGTCGAAGGGTTTGTTGCGATTCGTGTCGGCGGCAGCCAGTTTCGGTGTACGCTTTCGTGCACATATCTCCCCACTGCTCGGACTTTGTGCCTATTTGGAGGCGAGCGATGGGAAAGGGCACAGAAATAAGAAGCTCAGCCTGGCTGCGGAGATCGCTGTAGTTGTCGCGGGAAAACAAGGTCCGTCGAACTAGGGCTGCAACAAAGTTTCAAGGCACCACGGGGGACACCCTTTGCGCAATATGAAGGAGCTTTGGGAAGCAACAAAACTTGGCGGAGGCTTAAGAGAAAGAGCCAAATATCAGAAAAGAAAACCTTGGCGAACGTTTTCCGCCAGGCACCTTACTCGGGACTTTTCTTCGAATCGAAGTATTTCGAAACGCATCGCGCACGCACTTAATTTGTATTCTCTGCTTTTTCAATGGAAATAACTCTGTCGGCAGTCATAAATTCCATTTTAAACAAGTCAGTCAGCACGGCTGCCTCTGTATGGGGTAATCTGAAGTACCTTTCGAATTTTAGCGAGCAAACCGTTGCGCCCGGAACTTTCTGAAATATTTAGGGTTACGTACATAACAATTATGGGTGCGCGAATATTAGAGTCTCGAATTCGCATCGGATAATACCTAGTTGAATAATTTCATTAAACTTTCGAATATTTCCACAGCACGAATATCTAAAACACGACAGAGAAAAATAGTACAACTTGGTTAAAGGGGGGGAATAAAACTAACGCTAACATCGTTAGAGTAGGCCTTGCGTAGAAACTTTTAATTATATCTAAGTTTAAAAGCAAGCGCATGTTTATAATAAAGAAGATAGTCATTTATACACGTTAGAAAACACAAAACACACGTGAGAAAACTAACAAGCGCTTCAAAACTTCGCTTTCGAAACGGTGGCATGTACTTCTTGCCTAGTTCATTCGCGTGCGCCACAACTGCCGTAAAGCGTCTCGACTTATAGGCGCGCAATGACTGGCTTCACATGTGAAAATGTTTTCACCCGTTGCACGCATAGCTGCTGCGTCGTTTCTCTCCTTCAGAAAATTCCATCGTTATTGTGCGCAAACAAAACTCTGATGTGAACGGGTGCCCGAATATTCCTGGCCCTGGCACATTCATGATGATTAGGCGTATAATCAGATGAGCCATATTTTGTGACCATGGGGGCAAAATACAAGCTACCGCATGCCCCTCTATTTGTAGGTGGGAAGTGAATGAAACGGTGGTCTATAAAAATGCAGGAATGCCCCTGAAAGTAGACAAAACGAAACTCTCTCCCAAAAAAGCTCGTAATGAGGTTGTCACCACGACATAGCATCCGTGAACTCGAGAACATCAGCAGAGGTCATTTGCTTGTTCGTTTTTTTTAATTGTCAATAAAAAGTTTCATTTAAGAGTTGTTAGACGAGATCTAATTGTCTCTACCGGGGAGTGCTCAGTGGTGACACCCTAAAAGATGGCGCTTCTCAGAATGCAGAGGTTTTCGTACCGTATTCAATATTCCATTGATTATTTTAGAATTCTGTCAAATATTCCGCACTGTTTGATTCCAACTCGATTAGAGATGAAATTTCATTCGCATGAATTTTCATTATCTAATTTATTATGCACGTTTGCAAGTATACTTACTTACATTTAGGCGATGTCAATTCTGCACATTCGCAGCTGCACATTGCTCACATACCAAAAGTGACGGTATATTGCTAATGTCACTACTTTACGAGGCTTTATGGAGCTTATTTTGTTGCTTATTGCGCCAAAACTTCAGTTGAGGTGGTGTGGTAGAACTTACTAATGTGGTAAATTTGATTCGCCTATACGCAAATATTTTCTATCGATTGGAAAAAAATTTTAATAACCTATAACGGCATCGCAAACTCAGCAGCCGAACGGTCAATGTTAGTGCTTTTTTTTTCTTTTTCCTCCTATATCACCATAATAACGAGTAGCGCTAGCCATTGAAAGTCACGGAGAATTTTGTCACCCGTATCTTGCTTCACTAACTGTTGAGATCCCGCTTAGCAATAGATTGTTTGCGCTTGTAATGTAAGAAGGTCTGGAAAAAAATCTATCGTGTCTAGTTATTTTGTAAACAAATGACACCTACAAACAACTAGCTCACAAGTAAGCCGTGTTCATTTTTATTACGGCTATCTACAACTCGCGGATCGTCAAGGGACAACTACCATTATATGCTGAGAGAGCGGATGCACGGCATACTTGGTAGTAAACTACCACTATCAGATGTAGTATTAGAGAACCAGCTTAACGACTAGTGATGGAATTCACATATTTATTGTTGCTTTCGAGTAACTCCACACACGATCGGCTTGTGGTCTCTGCGGTGTACGGCAGGGGGCTAAACATCGACAGGTTTTCGGCTAGAGCCGAATGCCGGTATGATACAGAACCGCGTGGTTTGTTTCTACATGCTTCGTTTTTACAACTGATGGCACACGCAGCGCACTTTAGTCGCCCCAGCAGGCGCGCTGCTTTTCAGGCTCGAAACTTCGGGCATGATTGGGCCCGTCACGTGATTATGGTCTTCTGCACATGAATCTCTTCGAGTTCGGCGCTATACAGCTGGCGCTGATCGTACTAGAAATGGTGATATCGACGAATGAATAATTGACTAATCGTATGAAAGTGTCCCGTGAAACAATATTTTCGTCATCGACGTCCATCATCAATGTAACTGGCTTAATCGATAACGCCTTTATTCAATAACGAATTCGATAACGAATGTTCTTAAAGCGGACTCGAACGCTGAACAGGTGTATAGGGAATGTGATGCCGCGGCGAGTGACTGCCTGCAGTGTCGACGGTTGTCTTGAATTCCTAATACTTCCTGACTCTACAAAGACTCTTTCGGCGCTTCTCTTGCTGTATCGACTCAAATTATATGAGCAAAAATGTTTGGTTTGGGGAAGCTTTTAACTTACTACTGCAGTCGATCGGTTGCGCCATCTCTCGGACGTGCGTGCTGAGCGGGAGTGCTAAAAGGTATACCACGTGCTCTGCTTCCGAGAGCCTGTGCTCAGCTTGGGGGTATTGCGTGCTTTCGCTTAAACCATGCTAAGCAGTGCTCTCTCCCAAGGTTATCCCAGCGTAATTCGGCTGGTGTAACGTATCAAGACTCGGCATGTTGCAGTTGCCTTCATAATCGCAGGCATAGCTACCACGGCCGAGTCACTGAATGTCGCACCAACCATATTTGGTTGTGGACACTGGGCGTTTTAAGAACTTCCTTTCCACACGGAGGTGAAGCCGTGCGTGCAGGTTGCGGCAAATAATCACCCGTAACCTACTGATTGGGGACCCATGTGGTGAAAGTTTCAGTGGTATATATGTCGGAATCGCGGCTATAAGGTACTCACTAAGTTGGCATTTGACATGGTACCACACTGCAGTCAAATAATCCTACGAAAAACAATCAATACGTACGTTCCTCACTTGTGGTGTATTCTTTACTGATTTCTTGTTACACCAATATGAAAACTGCATGGCGCTCTTCTTTGAACACACGATCAAAGTGCACAACTTTGATAACCAGACTGGGGCATACGAATTGGCACACCGTAGTAATGCATGTTCTTCCCTACTTTCACAGTAGTTTATAAGTACTGGCTAAGAATTTATGCTTACGAGCACCTTTTCTTTTTTTTTTTGTTCCGGGCACATAATCTGGCATGTACGCAAGATAACCTAACCCCCTTCTAGCAATAAAGAAAAACAACGGAAACAGTAAAGCCAAAGAGAGCTGGATTCTTACAGCGAACCGTCTGTGCATGTTTTCACGGGAAAGGATGGCCTTTTCTTTTTCCGTTTCATTTCCTTCTGGGAGGAATCAATAGGATTTGCCTCCTTGCGGTGGTGTCGCAAGTGACCAAACGTCAAAGCTTCCACGAGCGAGCAGCGGCCATATTTTCAGTCTCTGGCCATGCCTATACCCGAGGTACCTGATGCAAGCGGGCAGGCAGGCAAGTGGAAGCGACACGGAGGGGCAGGAAATAAAAGCATTCGCGTGGGGGCGTCATCTATCTAAATTTGATATCGGCATCAGTCAGGTGCAAACATCGCGTTTCCATGGCGACGCCTGGAGCGGCCGCGGGAAGCCTTTCCTCCCGCGAGACACTCGCCGAGGCATCCCGGACGAGCGGGAACCACCACCGATGCTTGCTTATTTATCTGGCACACACCGCTCCTTCTCTTCTTGCTCTCGCAAGCTGCGGCCGTAATTTATTTTGGCTCCCGAAGTTCACCTACCTGCCCCTCTTATCTCATCTCGGAACGCCGCCTCAACCGGGGACGCTCCCCTCAACTGCCTCGCCCTGTTTGGATTTTGTCCCTTCATGGAGCACTTTCTTCTAGTTGACGAGGCCATACGCAGCACGCGGGCTCTCTATACTTTCGCGCTGCTGTTATTTTACCATCACCGTGCCTCTACCACCGCTGCAGCAATTTTCACCTTCGCTCTTGCTTCGGGCCTTGTTTTCTTGTTGATTTTTTTTTTGCCATCCTGAGCCGCTGCTTCTTTCGTTATGCGTGTTTATTGGGGAGCTTATTTACGAACTACTTGGACAGTTTGACGCTGAATAAATATGAAGCCACTTTCTGCCGACGACGATGCACCGAGGAACAACAACATAGTTTGTTTTCTGCCCCTGCTCCTCTGGTGTAGATCGGGGCTTTCCTTTGGGTGTGTTGTTATTGGTCAAGCCGGGTTCTTTTTTTTTCACTCTCTCTCTCTCTCTCTCGCCTGTTTTTTCGTCGTCGCTGCTATCCTCCTAAAGTGTTCTGTCGATGTGATTCATAAAAAAAAAAAAACTCGGGAATTTCTTCAAGAGCTCTTGCTCGTCACAATGCTACGCCTCGGACGAAGGGGCCACGGTCTCCTTCACACATTCGAATCCTGATGCTCCATGTTTAAAATTATATGAATAGTTACACCTGGCGTATACCACGTGCCTCACCTACATTTAGCTCATGAAAATCTATGATTAACTGCACAATCATTAAGGAGAATCGATATGAAATAAAGAGAATGTAAATTTGTTCGCAATCCACGCGTTCGTGTTGGCAGCTACTGAACAGTGTCGGAGCGCTTTGTGCACGTACTAGCAGATGATGATGATAATGTGGGATCTAACGTCCCAAAATCATCACATGATTATGAGAGACACCGTAGTGGAGGGCTCCGGAAATTTCGACCACCTGGTGTTCTTTAGCATGCACCCAACCTGAGCACATGGGCCTCAGCGATTTCGCCTCCCGCATTTTCGCCTCCGGGATTCGGTCCCACGACCTGCGGGTACGTACTTGCAGCATAGCGTATACGGTCTGTACGGGAAAGACTAAACATAGGAGCGTTATGGTTCTTGATGGATATCACTGCGGCATCCGATGCTGCCGAGACGAGCCTAGAGACCATAACTTTATCTCGGTGAATTTACACCAGAGATATGTGTATGAAGTTCTGTGCCATTTGTAGCTGTGTAGAACAGAAGTGTGCTGCACCAGTAATCTCAATCGATGGACTGAATGCATAGCTCTCATACTACCTTTATAATAAAGTAAGGCTGGCTCTACGGTGCTCTGCTGCTGACCCGTAGGTCGCAGGTTCGAACCCGGCTGCGGTGATCCCTTTTTTGGGGATGAGGCCCATGTGGTGTGCAATGTCATCGTGCCCTAAAGGCGCGATGACTACGGCGTCTCCCATTATCATATTTGTGATTCTGGGACGTGAAATCCCAGATATCAGTAAGGCTGTCTCAGATTGCCACGAGGTATCCCTCAGCACTTATTTTGTTGCACGTTCCATGTTTCACGACAGTTGACTTTTCCAACATGCATATGACTTTTCTATTCTTGCTTTTGCGCAGTGTAGAACTTGAATGCAGTTTTTTTTTACTTGCAAATAACCAATTTCCATCTATATGTTTTTACTCTGCCACTTTCTGTTTGAAAAACATCGCCCAAACATGTGAAATTCTTAGGAGCATATAGAGCTGAGCTTCTTGCTTGAATACTTAGGCACTGGCGGATGTTACACGTCAGATTTAGAGCTTCGTTAATTTTATAAGTAAAAAAAAGAACTCTCATTCATTCATTCATTCATTCATTCATTCATTCATATCGTCTTACCACAAAAGGAACTGATTTTCACTTATTCTTGTTAGTCCACGCCTCTTCTCTTGCCCCTATAAATGTGTCTATAGAGAGTAAAGAGGTTTAGTGGTTGTCCGATAATGTTATAGTCATCAGCGGCGAGGCAGCGTGGAGAACTGTCCAGAGGCACAGCAATGACCGGAAGCACAAGCCGAGCGTTGGCGATGCTGCTGGATGGAGGCGTTTTTTCTTCCTAACTATATATATATATATATATATATATATATATATATATATATATATATATATATATATATATATATATATATATATATATATATATATATATATATATATGTGTGTGTGTGTGTGTGTGTGTGTGTGTGTGTGTTTTGCAATGAGAAAGAGACCGCACTGCAATTGTTTATAAATATGTCGTCTCGAATGTGCATAGAAAAAAAGCAGGTGCAATGTGCCGGCGTGTACGATTGTATTCCGAGACGCATTTTTTTTTATTCTCTTTGCAGGTGAGTGTCACTCACGTTTTTCACATTTGTGCAACTTATATTGCACCCGCGGCTCACGGTGAGTACTGAGTTTACTCAGCCATCTATGACCTCTTTTTTGTTCCGATTTTTTGTAGCACTCGTTAAAGTACGGCACCTAATATTTATTAACTAGGCCATGCGAATGGGCAGTCCTTGGAGACTTTATGAGACAAACCAACTTACACATTTTTAGTGCGTATAAGAATAGTTGTTAGCTACTTGCCAGCCATGTGGACCGATCAGTAGAATATTTTACAGGAGCCACGTCACACACATATACTCAAGCGTGCGTGGGTGACGCCAGCACTCTGCGTTGGTTCATCAAACAAATATAAACATATTCCAATGGTGCGACTTGGCCTGTCGTTTAGTTCAAGCAGGACCTCAATAAAGTTATTTCAATCAATCAATCAATCAATCAATCTCTAGTGCCAAAGATCATTGCTATAATGACTGTGCCATAGGTGCGTGCTTCATCGTGTGGAGTACTAGCATCAAGTGAAGAAGAAGAAGAAACACAGTAAGCAATAGCCCAGTTACCGTCCATAAGTGTACTATATGTATTCTTCGTCAATCTCGCAGAGTCCGTATGTGCAATGGATTCCAGGCTACAAACAAACAAAGAAACAAACAAACAAAGAATGAATGAAAGGAAGGCAGGGAGTTTAACCATGGCCGAGCCCGGTACGCTACCCTGCACTGGGAAAGAGGATGAGGAGAGAGCAAGTTTCCCGCCAACGTAACAACAGTACCACGCTTGGCACGAAAGGCGCTAAAGTAGTCGAGTGTAGTTAGGAAATCGTAGCAGGGCTGTCATTGTCTTTTGGAGCCGTGGAGTGTACTTCCGCGATCCTAATATTTTCACGACTGTAATATTGTATTCGTCCACGAAATGTACACAATGTGGCGACGAAGCCTATCGTTTGTCCTGAAGAGGGTAGCTCAAGAGGTCGTCAACAGTACCCTCGACAGCGAAGTACAGTTGCCCTCGTCGTTGTTGGCTATCTCGAAATTGCTGAAGCTGGCGTCGGTGAATGCTACACCCAGGTCATGGTGCAAATTCGACAACACTGAATCATTTACCCGGGAAAGACCCGGTAGCATCTGCGTGGCAGTGATGGGTCTAGGAGGGGTCAAGAAAACTAGCAAAATTTTTCTGAAGCACACGACCACGGAATCAAACCAGAGACTCTTCGCTACGGCACGCTGGGATTTGACCGTGATAGAGGATGCATGGGGGAGCGCATGCATCATCTATGATTTAAACAATGAGATACTAATAAACACCATCAACAGTTAGCGGGCGGTGGGTGCATCTCTAGGCTGCTGCAGCGTCAGAGAGGCGTGTTAACTAGCCTGCGAGGTGTTGAAAAGGGTTAAAAGTGCGGTAAAAAGGCATCGCCGCTTGCTTTGCGTTTGAGCGAGTGTCAACGCTGACTTGTTGGAGCTGGGAAATTTTCATCTGTTGAGCACACGTACAGAGATTAGGCCGTAAGTTCCGTACGCACACCACTATAGCATTTCGATTGTGTCTTGGTGACATTGGAGCGTGTGAAGGCTCCGCTGTAAGTTCTCGAGCACACGCCGACAGCGTTCCATAGAATTATATGTAATACGTTGAAAAATCTTGAGAAGAACTGCACGTTGTCCCAGTTGGTATTACTTAATGAATGAAAATCTTCCAGCTAGTTAAAACGGCACGCACAAGAAAGACATGAACACGTTGGCGCACCGCTGCGAAGGCGTCAGCTACGTTATGAGCTAATCATCTCACGCTTCACGACCTGAAATACTCTGCTCGCGGAATTTGCTGGTCATCAACATAATCATTATAGATGCGGCTGGTCGTGGCCATCAAGTTTCCGTCTTCACAAGGGTCTGGACGAGATGCGGCCCACATTTTTACTTAGAAATATTATGTTTACTGCTATTCGTACTGTGCCTCATTTTTGCATAACACACAAATTTGTTGCTATCGTATTCATCACATCACCCTTGAGGCGAAGCTTAGAAACCTCCATTCATTCGCGTGGAATACGTAGACGCACCAACACAAAACAAATAAGGCAAAATTGACGTCTTATAATGTGTCCTTCATTGAAGGGGAACCCATATTGTCCGGTAACTTAGCTTCCTGTTTCTGTGAAAAAAGTATAAAGGACTCTTTGAGTTAGCAAACCGAAAAGTTTCAAGTATGAAACAAATTTATCCGGCTTTAACGAGTAACCTTACTTAATGCCTTTATATCATTTAAGTTATTAATAACAATAATGCACACACTTCGGCTGATAAATCTGCCGCAAGCATTTTCCGTTCTAATCAAAGGCCCGCCATAGAAGTATGATTATTCAAATTGTAAGGGAAAAGACCAATTTACTGATGGCAAAACTATTATATGTGCTCATATAGCGTTCGTAATTCATTGCGGATAATTCAAATATGTTTGCATGGGTGTCTATGCATATAAGAAGACTTATTGGATCGAACATTCACAAACACGGAAGGGAGACTTTCATGTAGTTTCGTTTTCACAAAAACTCGTGCTACTATACTTCCACGCATACAGCGAAGATGTGCACGCTCCGACTCGGTTATGCTAATGCATCTCTGCTCTAATCCGCTAATTCCGGTGGGAGTAACGCAGCTGTTTGCTATAATTAAGCTGAAATACTCTTTGTTAGGGATGAATTGGAAACGGTAATCTTGTCTCAACAGTTGGCTCCGTACATTCCCAATTGTTGGAGTTTCTCTTGTTCGTTCCTTGTCACAGGGACCTTTTGCTCCAGTGCAGATAAACGTTAGAAAGTGCGTAAAGAACGCGGGGGGCTCGGAAAACCTAATATTTTCCGACGCAACTTGTCTAAGAAATTGAATTTTGAAAAAGCATACTTTCTCTATATTCATTCTGGTAGAAACTAGAAATTATAATTTTTGTAGAAACTAGAATTTATAGTTACGCTTCTTAGCTCTTTGATCTGAGCCAAAAGGCCGAGAAGCGATATCGGGTTATTTTTACCCGTTAACTGGGCATAGAAATGCTTACTCAATCGAAATACTCGTTGAACTGTGCGGCCTATCGCGCTGAGGTAATGCTTTTAGAAACACATACGGTCCCATTTAACAATCTTAGCAGTCAGAATAATCGCTATACGTGTCTGAAAAAATAGTAGCAATAAAACATTAAATGATACACAAAAATTTCCGCGCGCGGTTGGTGCTTACCGGTACTCGTATTTTACCTTTAGGCTCCTCGTTACGTTCGACTTTCGCTTCTGAAATGCTGTTCGACACTTATTGCGAAATAATGACCTTCGACAGTAAAGTATACCTAGGCACGCCAGCTGGGCTAGGCCTTGTTTTTGTATCGCGTTAGTCTGTTTCGTTTGTTTGCGCTTCTAAATAGTCAAAATGAATTGCCTTTTGTTTCTAGCGCATATGTCCTAGTTTTTTCTTGACAATCTATTAGTGAATTGGGCTGTTCGACTATCTGTATTGTTTTTGCATATTGCTTCGTTTTGAAACTCATCCCAGGCTTTTAGGGGATTCAAATTTTGTGGCAACCCGAGCAGGAAATCTTTCAGCACAGATGGCGGTGATAGCAAGCTTAGTTTTCCGGGCTGCATCCCACATTTCGGGCAGCATCTCATTTATTTATTTATTTATTTATTTATTCATTTATTTCAAAATGTCCCTGATCAAGCAAGCAACCATAGAGGAGGAAATCATGCGAGTTATTTTAATGAACTCTTTTCAGGCACGAGTACACTGTCCCATTCCGCTTGGACTGATCTGAAATTCAGTGAAGTCACTTTTTTTTCATTGAACTGTATAAAAAGTGGATTTCCCTTAAAATTTCGAAATTATTGTGCATAATGTGCGAGCTCTTTTCTCGAGCTTTCAGAACATTCGTACACTTAAGATAAGGTACTCCAAGCTCAGCGAAGAATGCTTCTAAAGAGAGCGTTCAACTAGATCGAGCCTCGAAAAATATTTCTTACTTATGTTGCCGTGGGGTCATGGCATTTTGGAATAAGATTTTCCGAAAATATGTTTGTTGCGTACAAAGCGGTAAAGTTGCTCCTTGTCGTACACAATAAGTTGATATTGATGAACACTGCGGGTGTAACGATCACTACATTAATATTTCTCTAGAATTTGTTTTAAAAACAGCTGTAACAAATAAGCCGTGGTTTTATAAACGTCTGGATCTACTCCTTGTTCAGGTACCATGTTTAGAGTACGCCGATCTCATTTGGAGTCCACATCAAAAGCACCTCATCATTAAAAGAGAAAGAATAGGAAGATTGGCAGTTAGATTTGTATATTCATATTTTTCGAGGCAATCCAGTTCTGGAAGCTTGCTCGCAAGTGCTAACTTAAAACCTCTTTCGCAACGCAGAGTTATCTCGCGACAATTTTTGTTTACCAATTATATCATGGTCAATTCCGCATATCAAGATCTCATTACCTGCTATAGACCCGCCTAAACACTCATCGCGACTGAACCATTCTAAAACTATCCACCAACTTTTCAGTCGTGTTAAGACTCACATACATTCCCCTTTTCCGTAAGCTATCGACCATTGGAATAGAGTAGATAACAATATTGTGTGCTGTAACACCATTCAATCAATAATGAACATAATACAGTGTGTCCAATTTGAATTCTGAGCTATTGGCATTGTATCACCTTTCGTGTTATTCCGTTATGTTTTTTCTTTCGGTGCTTTGTATGTATTTTCTTGTCTTCACTCCTGCATGCGCCGTGAAGAGCCTGCACTATGTTCAAATTAAAAAAAAAGGCACTCGTGTTGTGCTCTTTCTTGTCCCTGTCATCTCGGTGCTTATAATTTTTAACGAGAAATCAGTACGAACTAGATGGCCATTCCGTGTAGATTCTAAAAGAAGTATTTATTCGAAGATCTTTTTTTTGCGTCAGACAGCCACACCTGTTTGACTGCTCTTCAGTAAATAGCGTTCACAAATACATTAGAACGGACCTAATGAGACGCGAAAATCGGAAAGTTTGGCAGGAAGACAAACATCTGGTTTTCTATACCACACTGTGTGTGAAGTGATTAAACACTTAAAACACTTGAAAAAAAGCTATGTTTCAACAAAATGGATGTACGCACAATTGTAGGGGACCTGGCTAGTGTAGAGTTTCGACCAGCCCTGAAGTAACACTAAAGCGCGACTTGTCAAGCTCCATAGCTGTGTCCATTATGGATGTGGTGAGTACTGCGACGAGTGGTGAAGACACTAGGCGAGCTTGTATAACCTAGGCGCAGCCACCTGATGCTTTCTATTGCATATAACGTTACCCCGAGCATAGCGTTCCCGGGCCGGACGAACCCCGGTAAACAAAGAGGCCGCCAACCCGGGCTCGCCCTGCAGGGTGTTTGGTGCCGGGCGTGCAGAACCACCTCTTGCGAGACACCATGATGAACACTGTCGTCGGCTCAGCTCGCTATCAGGTGTCGCAGCACGTGGGCTTCCTCCGAGCCCCCCCTCCCCCCTCCCCCCGCCTCGAAGGCGTCATCGAGCGGCCTCTCTATCGCGGCTGTTTCTGCTTTATGGGCGGCGCGGGCTGGCCTTTACGTTCGACGCCGAGTTGCGAGCTAGCGCCTGCGCTGGCGCGCCCGGTGGCCCAATCAGGGGCGAGCACTTACTTAAGGCCCTGCCCTGGATGTGCCTTCATAAACTTGTCACTCGAGACGCGCCTCGACAAGCACAGGTCGTTCGCGATATTTTACAGCCCCGCCAGAGCCAGCGCGCACGCTGCTACGCCGTTATGGGTTGAGCGCCGAGCTGGGGCCTCCCGAAGGCCGTACTTAACCCGTATCGTTTCTCCTGGCCGCCGCTGCAGCGAGGCTCCTGGTGGTAGCACCGGTCTCCGGAAATGAGGTCGTAATCTATTGGCGGCTTGTCGATTTTACGACCCGCCACGGCCACTCCACCACGCGAGCGCAGCACATGGCGGCGAAGAGCACCATCGACGACTCGGGCAGGAATGCCCCGTCCGTGTGTCCTCCTCAAGGCACCGAGCAGTTCTTTTGTCCCATGCGACTGCCGGCTTCAACTTGCCTGCACGAGCGAGATGCGGTGCCTGTGATGCGATGCAGATAACACCAATGAAACCGAAATGGGAAGAATCGGAAGCGCGCATTGTACAGTCGTTCCAGTGAAGGGTTGTGCGGGAAATTTATATATCAACACTACACTTTGTTAAATCATTGAGGTCCGCCACAGTGGATCTGTGGCTACGGAGCTCTGTCTGACCCGAAGGTGACGTGTTCGATTATGGCCGCGGTGGTCACATTTAGGGTGGAGGTGAAAGAGTGCGATGTCAGTGCACCTTAAAGAACACCAGCAGGTCAAAACTGCCGGAGCCCTCCACTACGGCGTCTCTCGTAATGATATCGTGGTTCTGGGACGTTATTATTATTATTATTATTATTATTATTATTATTAAATCGCTGCAATAGTGCTACACTTTAGCTTTTAAAAATAAGCCTGAATTTTTCAATTTTCATATTAATACTTCTCGCATTCGCGTTGAAAAACTTCCGCTACAAGTTTATCTGTAGCTGCTCAAGAGCCACAGGTTATCGGAATGAAATAACTTCTGCATAGTCGTCTAGTTTCGAGAGTGGGTACCGGGTTCTATTATCCTATTAGCAAACTTAGTCAGGAACACCAACGCAGGACAGCACCTTCCAACAAAGGGGCCAGTTCTGGCATTTCTTGTTCTCGATCGCTTTCTTTCTTTCGTTCCGGTGATGAATACTCAATCTGCGTCATAAGCTTTTTCTTTTAGAAGCTACCAGTGTCAGTTTTTCTGTCCAACAATATATGATTGAAACGTAAACACACTTCTAACCTGCCGCCACTTCAGAATGCATGTTAGATTGAAATACCTTTAAAATGTTTACGAAATATTTTCGGACATCTCTTGTAGTAAGCCCGCCCCGCAAAGTACATATGAAAGATGCTCGGCACACGACAGCAGCACGGTGACTCTATACCACCTCTTCTCCGAGCCTCATTCTGGTGAAACTGTAATGTGTACGAAGGTCCTCTCAGGGCATTAGCTTTTCTATCCAAACTTTGAGAAAAGATCGGGTAAAAAGAACGTTTTTTTTTTTGTCTCACAACAATAGTCGTAATATAACTTGCATCGTAGACACGCGTCTGTCACATTTAGGCCATGAAGGGCATGGCATGCGCGCTATCAGCGTGACTTATCAACGCAGGAAAGGGGCCGGCGCCAAGTTTTCACGAAGTTAAGCGCAAGCCAGCCAAACGACGAATATCGTTGTCGGACACAAATACACCCCTTTTTTTTATTTACTCTATCTTTTTGTTTTAGAATGCAGTAGTTATTTCATATTCTCGAAAGCACCGTGGAAGGACAAGTGTGTGCAAGTCGCTGTTCGAGAAATTGAGGGCTGTTAGTAAATATTCTCGCATTGAACTCTATAATAATTCGCTTTGCACTGAATTCATTCAGCAGCGAGTGTTCTCTTCAGCTCTACTTAGCACTATCTGATGTGGCCTTTCCCAAATGCACCTGCAGAGTGCAATTAAGTAGCGTAAGTGACGTGACTTCATTTAAATCATCTCGTGCTTATGTACACATATAATAAATAACGCATATTGTATAGCTACGCTCGCTTACTTCATCTAGACCCTCACAAGGATGTTATATGCTAAATTATTGATATGAGAATGGGTGGTCCGTAGTTTCCGACCAAGAAACTCTCATTTTCTTGAGGCGTCATGTTTAATAAAGCAACGAGAAAGAACAGCGGGAAGGAACAGACGAGCACAGATGTACACTAACAACCGTTTTATTGAAAGAAGATCCACAGGTTTATAATCAACAAGTTGCGCAGGCGCCACCATCACAACTACCAATATAGATTTCTAAAAGAAACAAACAAGGCTCGAAAGAAATTGAATTTCGACATTCTACTGCGCAATAGGCTTCCAAATCAACCTTTAGGGGCCCCAGTGCTTTTACCGTAACTGGGAATATAAACAGAGAGCCTTTCGCTGCAACTCTGCCGCCCCCGCTTTGCGCAGGCGCAGAAGTCTCGCATTACATCGGTAATGCGTGACCTTTTCTTCCTGACTAGCAGTTCTCCGTGCGAAAAGGAATGGCATGCGCCCACGTTTCCTCGTCGCCATCGCTGCATGATCCGGTGACAAACCACCTTCACATAAACCACGTCAATCCCCAAATAATAATCTCTTGGGTATCACGTTCCGAAACTACGGTACGATTGTGATAGACGCCCCAGTGGAGGGCTCCGGAAATTTGGACCATCTGGTGTTTTTCATTGTGAACTGACATCACAGAGTACACGGGCCTCTGCCATTTTGTCTCCATCAAAATGCTACCACCACAGTCGGGATTCGAAACCGCGACCTTCGGGCCAGCAGCCGAGCACCCTAGACACTGTCCCACCGAGGTGGACCTGCATCTGTCTTCAGTTACGGACAGCTCAAGAAGAAGAAATGGACATGGGCCAGGCATGTAGCGCGTAGACAGGATAACCACTGGTCGTTAAGGGTAACTAACTGGATTCCCAGAGACGGCAAGCGGGTTAGGGGGAGACAGAAAGTTAGGTGGGCAGATGAGATTAAGAAGTTTGCGGGTATAAATTGGCAGCAGCAAGCACAAGACCGGGTTAACTGGCGGAACATGGGAGAGGCCTTTGTCCTGCAGTGGACGTAGTCAGGATGATGATGATGATGACGACGATGATGATGATGATGACGACGGACAGCTCGGGCGATCGAGCGTCGCGCTTCGGCTCCCTATGGAAGTGTCGCTTACACACTCCTCTTCTGCTATTTTCATTAAAAGAAAACAATTTCGACGTTTCGAGAGTGGCTATTTTGCCAAATTTCGCCTAGGATTTTCGCGCGTGGAAAAACGTTGTTTAAAATGAGAGCACGTCGTGCAGTGATCATCAAGATGTATTCTCTGCTTATAAATCTGGTTTCTTTCGTGTTTCCTGACTTGGTCATAGAGGCCATGCCCCGTCTGGCCGATGTCTTCTGTGCCGCAAGACAGGGGAATCTCGTACACGACGCGCACCCAACAAAATAAATGGCACCCCCAACAAAATGTTCTTTATGGTTGTTTCGCACGTTTTTGCTGTCCCATAAAACATACGAGGCGAGAGGGGGGGAAGTTATCGATTCGGACTTTACAGAGAACGTGATGGCGACGGCAAAAAATATGCTTCGGGCATCCGTATAAATGCTATAGCAATAAAATAACCGAGCAAGTTCTTTATTAGTGGCCTGAATAAAAACGTACTCTCTACTCTCCTAAACGGCAGAAAACAAGAACGCCTCTTCCCGCTCCGGCTTGTGCCCACCGATACATTTAAGCGGTACCGTAGCTCAGCGGTCGCTTACACGCCCATCGTTCAGCACTTGTCATCGCAGTACTTCGCGGATTCTCCGAACCGATTGCTCTTTATCTCGCCCATACTTCTTTCTCATCCAGCTTATGCCATGCGTAACATGAGCCGTGCACCCGGGAGGGAAATGTAGCCAGCGTCAGCTAGCCCGATACCCGAACCTCGCACCTCTATTTGAGCAGCGTTGTGTGCTCATGGATACCGAAGTGCTGGTTTTCGTGACTACATATAGCGCACCTGATAACTGGTCGAATCGCGAGAACGCTTGCGCGAGTCCTATTGCACGAGTCGTCTTCTATAAGCAGTCCAGCGCCCTGCAGTGTAGCCGTACTGCACACATCTAGCGGGTCGGAGCGTGATGTGAAGGGGGGTCCTGCTTTGTAATCCGACCACGGAGTCTGGCGTCGACGTGACTGGAGTCGCAGTGGCGATGCCACCGGACCCCCAAGTCCGAGCTCTTTCGCCGCGCTAGCGGCTCTCTATAGAAAGCTCCTGGCTTGGTCGGACGCCATCCTCTTCCCTCCGGACGGGCATTCGCGCACCCTTAAAAAGTTACGGCTGCAGCTGCAGGGACGAGCGCCGTGCATGGAGCTCTTCTCCTGTTGCTGTCACAACAGCTAGCGCACTCCGCCGCACCAGGGTTATGGTTTCTGTCGGAGTGGCGCCTTTATCCTTTGTATTCCGAGGTTTATAGTATAGTTGTAGAAAGACCCGGACAAAAGATAACAATCTGCGTGCTGATGAAAAAGTCGGAGGCGTTTCGAAAGCCCCAGAATACGCCACAAGGACGACGACGTGCTCGTGCTTTATTTTTTTTCGTCCTTTCATGAAATAAAAAAAAACGTAAAATACGATATACGAGCAGCACACTAGAAGGTTTTTTGACCGAAGTATGCACTGTTAATGTAAGCTTCTGCCTTTCAGTAAAAAAAAAAATACATACACGTTCTACTGCACAGGCGTTCTTCTTTCAAGTAGCACCCATCCTTAACATCCTCAAAAATCTGATTGCACTTCAGTATTAGGCACAGGCACATGAATCTCAATTGTGTTGAATATAATCGGTGACCATTATCAGCTGTTGTGTGTGTGTGTGGAGGGGAAGGGAGAGGGTGGCTGGAGAGTTGTGTGGGCATGCTTTACTGGCAAGTGTCCACTCATTAGACTTGCTAAAGCATCAAGGTATGAAGCTACTTGAAAGTGTACAGTACATAGCCAAAGACGACACGGAGAAGGCATTGGTGCCGTATTCCCTCAAAGAAAGACAAAATGAATCGTGCATGACTCTCGTGACTGGCAAATAAGGATGGTATACTTTACGGAAGAGCGCCAGTTCCGGGTTCACGAGCTGACTACAAGTATACGGCAATTTCTTACGTCTGTTCTTCGCTTTCAACGCCAGGTAGGTTTTCCCCCGGACTTCCCAAACGCATGGATAAAGCAAAACTCTGAACGCGGGCGTGGGCGAGCCATCCTCTGTCCCGCGTCACTCAGGCACATTCACAGACGCGTTTAATTTTTTTTTTGTATAGGCGTTGATTGATTGATTGATTGATTGATTGATTTGCGGGGTTTAACGTCCCAAAACCAGCATATGATTATGAGAGACGCCGTAGTGGAGGGCTCCGGAAATTTCGACCACCTGGGGTTCTTTAACGTGCACCCAAATCTGAGCACACGGGCCTACAACATTACCGCCTCCATCAGAAATGCAGCAGCCGCAGCCGGGATTCGATCCCGCGACCTGCGGGTCAGCAGCCGAGTACCTTAGCCACTAGACCACCGCGGCGGGGCTCTTTGTATAGGCGTGCGCCTCCAATGTTTAGTATGAGAAAGTGGAGTCACTGCGAGAAATATTCATGCGCTGTAAATGCACTGTGCTTCGAAATTGGCAGACCACACAGAAATGTTGATCATACTGCTGGGAGTTTAAAGGCGGTCTATACAAGGTAGCTCGTTTCAAAACAGTTTCGCAAGCTCCTGTCGGTTCTTGCATCATCCGTTCATTTAGCCTTCGTCTTACAGCGTGATGCAGCACGTGATACGTCCTTGTAAATCTGCTGCAGCCGCTTAAGTTACGGTGAACTTTGAAAAACTCCAAGTGGCCAAAATCACTGCTAGGGCTCCGGTGACAGAGAGCCTCATAATCAAAATGTTATGTTGCATACCGCTGTGTTCCTTAGAACGATGCCTTCAGGTGACATCAGCAAGTAGTCTTCTTTCTCTCTCTCATCTTTCCATGCCCCTTCCCCAATTTCCCTGTAAAGGGTCGCCGACCAGTAGTTTTTCTGGTTAACCTCCCTGCTTTCTTTTCTGTTTCCTTCCTTCCAAGCTTTCGTCAGGATTTTAAACGATGGCACTCGAAGAGTGCATGAAGAAACGCATGTTTGACATAAATTTTCCTAACCTGTACGGTCTCTTTGCGTCAGCCTCACTTGTTTTCCACCAGAAGGCTTTCCGTCCACCAACTGCAGTACACCACCGTACAAAAACAGGCAACAGCTGCGAGAGGCGCGACCCTGCGAAAGCCTCAGCATTTGCATCTTCTTCTTCATATCTGGACACACTCCTTTGAAGACGCATCCTGAGGGCCTTGACAATTGCCACACTTGCGATTTTCTGCATGGCAGGAGGCTTCTGCGTTGTGCGACTATCAGCATCGGGAGCACACAGCATACGTTGTGCAATCGGCGCTGACATGCCTCATCTTATGGCAGCTCCGGCACCGACGAGGTCTCGGTATACGTACGGCCTAACTGTGTGTCGAAAATGAGCAACTCTTACTTGGGATGGAATACTGTCAACTTTGAAAACGACTACTGCGCGTCTTGACTTCCCAAGACGACGGGCTTGCAAGATGGTAGTATCTTCTGTCACCGGTTTGATCAGAATGGGAAAAATAAATGTCGCTCATAGAAGTGTCGACATTGCACATAACACCTGCACTAGAGTCATTGCCATCTGGTATGTCAGAACGTACGTTGATGTTCCCCTGCACATTGACTTTGTTCAATACGTCGAGAGCAGTACGTTGCGTAACGTCTACCGCCAGAACGTTCTTGCGGCCATTGATTCTCACGTCTGTTATTTGTCCTGCAAAGGGCGCCGACACAGACGGGGCTTGCCGATTGAGTCGATCCATGCTGTCAGCGGCATTCAGCGGGACAAACAGAAATAGTAGAACCGGGGTTTCTTGCGTATTCCTGGTGGCCTTACTTTTGAAAGTAGATGTCGTAAGTAGCCTACTCTTCACTTTACTCCTTGCCATGGGCACGAAGTCACCTTAATTGGAGCTCTGGCTGTAAAGTATATCAGTGGGTCCTCACTGACGGCATCACTTGTGTGTCCAGTGCGCTATCTTGGAGAAAGAAAGAAAGAAAGAAAGAAAGAAAAAAGAAAGAAAGAAAGAAAGAAAAAAAGAGTGAAAGAAAGCAAGAAAGAAACAAAGAGGAAAAGAAAAAGAAGGAATGAATGAGTGAAAGAAAGAAAGAAAGAAAGAACGAACGAACGAACGAACGAACGAAAGAAAGAAAGAAAGAAAGAAAGAAAGAAAGAAAGAAAGAAAGAAAGAAAGAAAGAAAGAAAGAAAGAAAGAAAGAAAGAAAGAAAGAAAGAAAGACGATGTGCATGCGGAGATATCGCACCGTCGGCCTTGTACTGCGGCATCCACCGTCACAGCACACATCGCTTGATAGCCTCCTCCACTCCGGGTAGCTGGGTGTGTGCGACGCAATGCACTTTTTTTGGAGGGAGGCTTGGCGAATTGCGCGTATGAGCACGCCTTGTCATCTACTTCGCCCAGCTTTTACTAGAGGGCATCACCTACGACATTTCGCCAGGGTATCAAGTGAAGGTCTCCGTTGCAGAGGCGTGGCAACGTTGAAAGCGTTGCTTCGACCACTCGTTCGGTTAGAAGTAGGCGCTTGCATAGAAAATTACGCCACAGCCTTCAACGTTAGGTGGTCGTTCTGGTTGAATTTGAGAGTATCCGAATAGAGTGGCATCTCACCGGCGTTTCATTTCTAGCACCGTCCATCAGCTATAAATTTGATCTACACTGGTGATGAACTTGTTCTTCTGACACGATGTCGAAGTCGCTTAGGGTGAGTGAGATGGTAAGAGTCCAACCAACGCCACCACGTGTTGCAATCTAGAGCCAGAGTTGCACTCCACGCGCTCTCCAAACATACCCATTCATTGACTTCGTATACCTTTAGCTAGATGGCAGCATCTACAACAGCTTCAAGATACGAAAATTCTGCTACATGCTCAACGGAGGCAACCCTTGTGCAGAAGTTTGGATGAAGTTTCCATGGCCACGTCCTCTTCATTTTTTTTTATTCCTTGATAAATCCTTTTTTTTTTTCGTGGCTGCCTCCAGTGTTCTTTCATGCTTGACAGGGAGCACAGTCTACTGGGTACGTGAAAGACGCACGGAAGTCGGTTGAATGGCAGTGAAATAAAAGATTAAAATAAATGAAAGCAATGAAGAGCACGCATCAATCGTCAATGTTGCCCCGAACTCTCTTCGCCTTTCATGCTTCTTCAGGAAGGATGTGTTTTTTTTTTTCCACTCTAATGAGGAGGGACCCGGTAACCATGGCGACGACGGTACGGTGCGTCGGTTTTATTAATGAGGCGGCCTCCGACATTTGCAAACGAAGCCTATTGTGAGGAACACTGAGGCAAGGGTCGCTCGAGAACTCGGCCCCCGCCCCTCCCCTGCCCCTGGCACACTTTTCCCTTATTTTTTTTTCAAAACTTCCACATCGCGGTGTACCTGAGCTTGCACGCTGACGGTGTGGCTGCCTCGGGCCAAAGCCTTTTCACACGAATGCGGTGGTCCCAACTTCGATGGTTGGAAGAGTGTCGCGATGAAGGTCGCAGTTTCTTTTTTTCTAGGGGCGAAGCTCCTTAAAGCGGCACCCGTTCGTCTCTCGTAGTCGTAGTCGTAGTCGTAGTCTGTAACCAGTGTTACATTTTGACCCGCAAGGTGGTGCCGGTGGGAGACTTCTCCTGTGCTTTGTTGAACAATAAACAGTCCGTGGCGTGTGCGTTAACTAAAAGCCGAATGCTCCTGTCTCTTATTCCCCATTAGCAGCCATTGGCATGTTCCAGTAGGAAACGTTAGTTGAAGTTGAAGTGTTAAAAGACGACTTCTGCTGTCTTTCATTCCCAGTAGCAGCCGTTGTTTACCTCCAAGGTAGTGCCTGGTGAGATTTCTCGGCATGTGCGTGATTAAACAACAACAAAAAATTTGTTCAAAACGCTGTTGATTGATAAAATTGTAGTGCCATCATCCCCATCAGCATTTCTCAATCACCGCGCCGCGCCTCTCGCGCAGCTAATGCTAGCTCGAGCTGCGCGAGGATGAGAACAAGCTAGCACACTTGGCGGTTCGGACGTGGACAGCCGACCGCGGCTCCGCTTCAGGCGTGGAATAAAGTGACGAGAGAAGACACGACCACGTTGGCCACCGTCCCGTCTTCCTCTCTCGCTACATTGGTGACCCGAAGAACACGCCCTTCGCCGAGCGGCCCACTGCCATGTTCCCGCAACTCTGCCCGCCAGTGCCGCCGTTCCAATCTACCTACCCCAAGGTATGGTTCATGCAGCTCGACGCCGTTCTTGCGTTGAATGGCGTCACGGACCAGCCGCTGATGTACGCCATTCTTCATGACGCCCTTCCGGTAGAGTTGCGTCATCTCTCTGCCACTTCAACCTCCAGCCAGCAGCCTTACGATGACCTCTGCTCTGCGGTGCTTGCCAGCTATGGCCTCACCTACCACCCGCTGCCGTTTACCCACGACTCTAAGGTTTTTCTTGCGTCGCAGCGTGCTGGACCCTCCGGCCCGAAGCTCTCATCTCCCCGACGTCTTCCCCGACCTAACTTCCCCTAACCTAACTCCCCCGACAACGGGGGAGTTAGGTTAGGTCAACCTAACTTCCCCGACAACGTCTCCCTCCACCTTGGGTCCGGCCACTAGCGCAGTGAGTCTCGCACCCGGTCACATATCCGACGAGGTTCTTGAAGTCGTTCCTGCTGCCGACAACCTGTCCACCACGAAGTGCGTTTTTTCGAAGTCCTCGGCCGATGGTCCTTCTGGCATGCTTGCTACCTCCATGTTTTCCACGAAAGCGATGGCACGCGACACCGTGGCCCCACCAAACTCCATGACGACCACCTTGCCGCCCACATCAGAGTCAGGCACAGGTGACCTTTCGCCACCGAGCTACGCGGCCATGTTCCAGTCAGCACAAACCTGGCAGCCTCAATTTGACCCGCCACTGCCCCCGTTCCGGACCTCTCGCCTAGAGTCGTGGTTCGAGGAGTTTGCGGCGGCCTTGTATCACAACGGCATCTGGATCCAAGAGCTCATGTACGAGGTATTGGAATACCATCTTCCACATGACCTCAAACACCACCTCACATACTTCTCCTGGAGCCCTCGCCCGTACGATCACTTGCGAGATGTCGTGCTCAAGTTTTACGGCCTTAAACATGCTCCTCCTCCCAAAAATGACACAACTGCACCTGGCTCATCACCTTCCAGGACGCCTCTCGCCCCACAGCCAGTCCAGACCATTCCCCTGCCGGCAACTGGCCACATAGATTCGACACCAGCCGCTGCCCCGTGCACCGTCGCATTCGCTGCAGAGACTTGGTCGGCTGAACTGTCTGTCCCGGGCGATTCGACGACCTCAGCTGGGCCAGCTGACCTTCCTGCAGACTCCCCGCCTGTCCCGGCACCTGTGGAGGCCCGCGACACCACTCACACTATGGACCCAGAGCCCGCTGTGACACTGCACGCCATCAGTTTCCCCTGCACACCGGTGCCTGCTGCTCAAAACCTCGTGGACTGCCAGCACCTACTAACATCATCCTCGATGTGTCCTACAGAGGTTCAAGCCCCTGAGCATGCACGGCTGAACGTGCATGATGCTGTGACCATGTCATGAAATCCCGAGGGCCGCACGCCTGGCTCACCACAGGTGGAGCACACCGTGCATGCCCCAACAGATGCGCAGTTAAACCATCCGCCTACCACTACGTACGCGTGCTTGAGCATTTCAACGCCGTCGACGGCCCATGACAACTGTGACGCCACATACCCGCCGCTCGATCTCGCATCACCAAACGTCGGTTCTAGCTCGAACAACGCGACGACTCATCGGCGTACGCCTGCGCGTTACACATCGTCAAAGGTCGGAAAAAGCAATCTATCAGTGCCCTCTGAGCTGGCTCGTTATCACTGTAAACCATGTCGCACTTCATCGGTCCAAAGCGCACCGGTTCCAACTTATCTGCACCCTACTCGGCCGACCAGGCGGCCGCCGCAGCCGGTAATGTGCCACCGGAAGCGACAATAACAGCACGGTAAACACACTACCAGGGTTTACCGCACTCCCCGTCGACGTTCCCACCAGCTCCAACAAAGAAGTAACACTAGACCTTCTGGACCGGCCGTACTACACTCATGCTACAGTCCATCTTTTAAGCATCAGTGTCCGAGTGCGCGCGACAATCGACCGCACCGAAACGGCCCGTGTGTGTTCTCGGCCCTTGACCATTTTTCGCCTTGTCGTTGGTACTCGCTATCAACAAAAGTGCCCCATCATCACGACCCTCGCCCGCTCCTTCCAACAGCGTGCCTGCGTAGCCACCCTCGTCCGCTGCGCCATTCCCAGTGTCGCCCGCCAGAGACCCGCTGCTTACCGATGGCCCATCAACGTTGACAACCTTGACTTTCCAAATGAACACTTTATGGATTGTCGTTCATGTATATAGCTTTTGTCACTATCTTTCTTTTTTTTCATATGCCTTCAAATCGCGCAAAGCGCTAGGGGGGGAGCCCTGTAGTGCCACCATCACAATCATCATTTCTCAATCACCACGCCGCGCCTCTCGCGCAGCTGATGCTAGCTCGAGCTGCGCGAGGATGAGAACAAGCTAGCGCACTTGGCGGTTCGGACGTGGACAGCCGACCGCGGCTCCGCTTCAGGCGTGGAATAAAGTGACGAGAGAAGACACGACCACGTTGGCCGCCGTCCCGTCTTCCTCTCTCGCTACAAAATAAATCAACGAAAGACGTTAGATGTTTTCTAAAACCAAAACTAAAAGACTCCAGATGTTTCTAAAGCAATGGTTTTATAATCAAAAGCATATCGATACAGGTTTGTAGTTGCCGATGCTCGTTGCCGTCGGTGTTCTGCTCGTATGGATAAGGATGCCGAAAGGCGGCCGCGCAGGACCTCGACCACAAAGCGGTCATAATGAAAGGACAACGGACACCAGCAATTTAAAGTTTGATAAAACATTTAATCAATCATTTCACGTCTTTTTTTTATCGGGCGGATTTACGAAAGAAAATTTCACGGTATTACTTCCAGGAGCTTCGCCCAATCTCATCATCATTCATATAGTGGATCCGCCGACAATTTTTTTTAGATGACAGTGGCGCTACGTATTCATCAATAAGGTGTCTACTGCTGAGAACGAGGGTGTTATACCGTATCTGTCGTGGTAGTGCAGCAGTTACGACGCTCAGCGGCAGCCCCAAAGGTCACGGGTTCGACCCCGGCTGTCACAATTCAATGGAGGTGAAATGCCAGAGGCTCGTGGGCTGTGCATTTTAAGGGCACGTTAAGGAACACCGGATGGTCAGAATTTCCGAAGCCCTCTAGTACGACAACTCTCATAACCGCATCGTGAATTAGGGACGTAAAGACCCAGGTGTTATTACAGGTTGTTACCAGACCGGCTGAGTCGGGAGAGCATGTGGTAGAAAACCTGACATTTTGACCTGGTTCAGTGTTCTTACCAGCTAATTAAAGTTGGAAAAACTAAGAGAAATAATGTAGAGTTTGTTTATGAGGAGCATAGGGTAATAACGCAAAACAACCGTACACTTGTCAAGTCTCCCTTAGGGAGGATTTTGAAAAAAGTACCAACAGAGCCCTCCCAGATAATAGCTGATGAAGAGTTGCTTTTGAACACAGTGTATTTCATTATTCCGCTCTCCATTTATAGTCTTTAGTGTGCATATGCCCTTTCTTTTGTAGATTTTTGCTGCTCTTGTATGTATGAATGAATGAATGATGTATGACAAATATTCTGTCAATGACTGGCTGTTATACGTATTGAACGTAGATACTCAATACACGCTGGTATGTTTCAGGAATATTGCGCTCCGGGAATTATCCGCAATATATGTTGGGCAAGTTGGATTTAGGCTCCAGGTTTTGCAGCGCAAGACGACACCACTGAGAAGGAACACAAGACACACGCTGTGCTCGCTAACAGTTAAAATTAACAGAAATTATCAAGCCTTCTGTTCCCACAGGTGTTCAGATGCCGTCCGTGCATGCTTTCTTGTAGGTTTTTTTTACAGGCGAGTGGCTACAAAAGCCCTGATGGTTTCAATAATTTTTAGTTGCCTGTCGGTGCTTCATGCACCTTCTTTTCTGTCGTGTCATCTCGCGCGGTAAAAACTGGAGACGCTTACGTTGAGTCGGCCTTAAAGTGGTGCATGATGAAAAGTAAAATATTCGTTCTCTGTATAGAACCGTCCACTTTTAAGGGTCACTCCGCCGCGTTGGCCTAGTGGCTAAGGTTCTCGGCTGCTGACTCGCAGGTCGCGGGAACGAATCTCGGCTGCGGCGGCTACATTTTCGATGGAAGCGAAAGTGCTGTAGGCCCGTGTGCTCAGATTTGGGTGCACGTTAAGTAACCCCACGTGGTCGAAATTTCCGAGCCCTCCGCTACGTCGTCTCTCAATCATACGGTGGTTTTGGGACGTTAAGCCCCGCATATCCACTAATCACTCAACATTTAAGGGTCCGACGTAGATTGTAAAACCAGCTGTTTTATCACACTCACATGCTACAAAATCACGTGGACAGATGATGCAGAGCCAACGGTTTTATACCCTGGGACCATGTGGTAGTGCCTGTTATTTCAAATTGTATCTCTGAATTCAAATCAAAAGAGCAAACACAGAACACACTTCAGAGAGAATAGAAACGACATACACGAGTGCTATATGTACCAACTACAGGCCCAAATGAAACTTCGAAATGTGGCAGCTTGGGCTAGTTGGTATGGCATGACGATATTTATAGCGCGAGAACAAAACTACGACACAGAGACAAGAAGGACGTGTCTTTCGTGTCCTTCTTGTCTCTGTGTCGTCGTTTTGTTCTCGCGCTATAAATATCGTCATGCCCCAATGAAGTTTTATTCAAGCGGTATGATCAGCTTGTTTACTTTAAGGGTTACCTGTTCTGAATTTGCGCGCAGCTTGATCGTAGCATAAAATATCTTGCATGTGCCCAATTCTAATAATGACAGCTATTTCTGCCAAACGGTATCACTTGTGTAGTTGCTATATATAGGTGCAAAGTGAGTACACGGAGTACGTCTAAAATATTCCTAGAGGTGGCGAAGAATAACGCCGATACTTTGGTGAATGCGCCTGCAGAACACACCAATTAACAGTGCGGTTATTCATTGTTACCGTGCATCAAATTATTCACTATTGCCCGTAATGACAATCTTGACGCTGCTTTTTAGCCGTTATCTTAAAGCAGATAACTACGCGTCGGACAACCGAAGAAATGCTCAAAAACGGGGATATGTCGTATATGATGCTTTCTAGAACGAAAGTTCTTGCGGCTACTAGCGCAGGTATGATTAGGATATTTTGGTATGACTTGTAGTAGAGTTCACTGTTCGCTCCAAAGAAAGGGGCACTAGTCGGTATCAACAAAAACAAAACAAAAAAAACATTTGTTAATACGACTGGATATCTCTAACATTGTGACGAGAAGCACAACACATAAGAATGACTTCAACCCACAAGCTGTGCGCCAGTTCCGCTAACCCCAGCTCCGGTGGACCGCAGGCCACGCGCACAAGCCAACTCCACGAACGTTCTCCGCGACCACGCCCTTCTGGTAGCTCGCTGTCTCCGGTTATGAAGCATGTGTTCGCATTGGGGGGAATGTGCGGAGGCCTCCACTGTTTTGTTACATTACCGCCAGTGTGGCCGACGGCGTTTATGGCCGTTCCCCAAAGAGAACATATGTATGTTTACGACGACTGACTTAACTTCATTTCGTGTTTTAGATGTATTCACAGCTCGTGCCAACTGCGGCGATGTAAACATAAGGGTGTGCAGTTCTACAATAGAGTCTACACTACCACCTTGAGACTCTTTTACACAAAAACTGACTTTGTTGATGTTATGCTGCTAAAACAGTAAATTTAGCTTCGATAACTTAGCGATTCAAAGAGAATTCATTGTAGCGCCACGCTAGATTTGGCCAGCTGGCCGCGCCGAAGGAGAAGCGAGTCGCGTGGCCCATGATTCGCGTGGCCCATGATGCGCGAGCCACGAAGAATTCCCCACTAACAATGGGCGAACAACAACAACAACAACAACAACAACAACAACAACAACAACAACAACAACAACAACAACAACAACAACAACAACAACAACAACGACGACGACGACGACGACGACGACGACGACGACGACACGAAAAATTTCAGAACGGCCTAGCTTCGGAACCTGGCTGGACGCTGCAGCGGCGACTTTGCCTACGCCTGCGTCCCGAATGAAAGCTGTGACCTCGGCACCGGTTGGTCGCCGCCGTTTCGCTGTCTCCCATTCCTCAACAGCATCATTCGGACGCGTAAAATATGACACCCGCCTAGTAACTCGCAACAGAAGTTGTAGGCTTCGTAACAGATAGCAGAGCAGTGCGTGCGAGGGGGTGGAGGGATCGGCCGACCCCTTTTCCCTTATCGACTACGAGGAAGGGGGTGGGTATGCAAAGACTACTCCTTACGTTCACTGAGTTATGGTTACGCAGATTTTACACAATAATGGCGGCTTGCGATCACAGATATCGCATACCGAAAAAAAAATTCGGCAGATCCCGCGTGCCTGAGAATCATCGTTATGCGAAGCATGCGGAGGCAAGGTGACCGAGTCGCAATTTTTTTTTATTGAACGACACGTCATGAAATGACGCTAAATATATGTACTGATGTTGCACGCACAGACATAAGTTGAAGAGTTGCAGATGTTTATATAACCAGTTGTTTGCACTTGCGCAACGATGCCAACTGGAACATGCGTATTAGCAACAACAGAAGCTGATATGAAGCGCTGATGCTGGTCAGGATGCTGGCCCTGGACACTTCTACATTAATCCACTTCAGCACATGGCAACAAACCAAAATTGACGTTAACCCGACGTGGCGGCTGTATCAAAGAAGTACATAGGTAATGTTCATACAATTGGGTAGGCAGCACTGCAACTACTATTGACGTTTCACGAAGATTAGCGTTTATTGTAAAAGTAGTCCCGAGACCTGGCACAGCATTGCCACGCAGAATGCTTGGGCTCGATTCCCGCTGCGACCCTGAAATTTATTCTTTGCATTCGTCGGGTAAACGCGACCGATGTCGGGTATTTCTTGACGCTCGCGCGTTAAAATTTGCCATGTGTTTTCTCGTCGTCCCTGGGTAGATACTAAGTGTCCATCACTTGTGGCACATACCCGCATACCAGCGGCACTTACTCACCCCCGGGTATGTGCCACTGTCTGGCGAGAAGTGTTTGACGACATACGCGACGGGATTGTGACATTATTCATGTCTTGACCAGTGCTTCATATTTATCAAATCATCTTACCCTCCCATGCTAATTTTGGTTCACACCCCGTTAAGGGGGGGACCACGAGAGCACCTAAATGTAAGCGGATAGATAGATAACTACGCTGAAAGTCGCCGAAGTTTGCCAAAAAATGCTTCGCATTTAAAACTGTTTTCTTCCCTTATTTACTTGAGTAAATTCAATATGACCCTTGTGAAAAGCACACTATGGTTTTGTTTTCATTTTTGTTATCTATTGGGAAGCTTGTTGCCCTTCCGACTGACCCGGAGAGGAGTGCTGCAATGATATCACCCCCCCTCTCTCTCTCTCTCTCTCTGCCAACTCACACACATACACTCTTTTGACGTGAAACGCCACCTACGCCTCCAACCACTATATTTCTAAGAGCGCAGCGTAGCTAACCTACGTCAGCAGCTATTTCGCAAGTAAAGAAAAATAAATGGTGAGAGATGTGGTATGACCGGAGTACTGCGTAGGCGGCGTTCATTGAACGGTTACTGCTTGGATACACTGCGCTATCCTGGTTCCTCAATCAAGTTTCATGGCTGGTTAGGTAGGAAGTACGATGAAATGACATTTGCCCCATTACTGCTTCCTTATTGCCACAATGTAAGAGGTACAATGCCTGCGAAGAAGCCGGTTGCTGTAGAAGCGAGCCGAGAAAAGCGGACGTGACCTGTCGACGACGGATACCGTTTCCTCAGATGATGTGAATTCACTTTGAGCGATGAAAACCCACCATTGGATGAGAGAATGGCTCGCCTTGAGTTACAAGTACTGCTGCCACAGCTTCTCTCGTGCTCCTTCTCTCCAGCAAATGATGGTGGTTAGAAGAAGAAGGTGCTTAATTGCATGCAGTATGGAGCACGGCGCAGCGCCCATTTATCAAATGTACGCTCATATACACGCGCATACTTAACCCGAGCTCTTTCGCACTTTCCCAAATATAGATGGGCGCACGGGGGGGGGGGGGATAGCAGGGGTGAAAAGGGGGGGCGGGGGTTGCAAAGCCAGCTTCATGCACTCATATGATATAAAGGGGGCGAGAGGGGGCGCAATGTCAGTCCCATACATTTACATTGTAGAGAGGCGGGGTATTGCAATGAACCTTCGCCCCCCCCCCCCCTCCTGAAAGAAAACCCTACGCACGCTTATGCTCCTAAACAACAGTCTTATCAAGCTACTTGTATTGACCCTATAGCCTGGAACAGCGTCCATGCACAAGCTGGTATACAGCTGTACCAGTGCGAAATCCCCAAGAAAGGAGACACAGTATTTGGCCAATTATTTGTATTGTATAGCCGGTTCTCATGGGATTTATAAATAGATAACAACACGCTGATTTTAAATGCACGAGCCACATGCAAGCGTTAGAAATTCCAAAACATTCAGGTGAAGGTGGCTTACATGAATGTATTGTCGAGGTTCGTTGAAGAACACACCAAAAAAGTTTTTTGTAGAGAACGGGTCCTAGGGCAGTTGTAATTTGCGCCTTATTTCTCTCGCCCCGACACTTGTGACTTCTACGTTAATGCAGTGAGCGTCTCTGCTCACTATAGGCAGCGCGCCGCACTAAGCGGTTGGTTCGTTTCTTCAAATTAGTTGCTTGTCTAAATATGAGAAACAAATTCGCTTTCTATTTGCGACCCTGCCTCAGCGAAGCTCTTTATTTTGTCTTATTTTAGTGCAAGTCATTGGACGGGCACGCCGATGGCAATGTTTTTTTTTTTTCGGAGCGTTAAGTAGTTCGCAAAATTTTAATGCATGATTCGCAATCCCTTAAGCAGCTTATAGCCCTGCCTCAAAATTTCGGCTTAATCCCTTTGTATTTGTGCGCATACGTAATGACCAAGGAGACTCATTGAAAGTAAGCAAGAACTTCACCGTGAACATCAGACGAAAGTTTTATACGCCGACAAAAATAAAAGTTGCTTCTGGAGCTTATAACAGTTTAGACTGGCACAACATTCTCTGATAAATTTATACTTAATTTGGCGCACCGTTTCATGCACGCTGAATTCTTTTCCATCGTTTGATCGAAAAGACTCATACTTGTCAGTAACGCATAGAAATCACTCTTTTACATCGTAATCCTCGGCACACATCGCTGCTGAAACCGTAATTAATTATCGTTTCCCTGGGAGCGCTGAATTGAATGTTTATAGCTTAAAGTTTTCGCTCACATGAAACGATTGGTTCCTAATCTATGCTCCGCGCGAGTACAATGAAGTGCTCTCGCTCTTTTATTCTTTTTGGTACTCGCGCTGTTAATTCCCCATGAGAAATTGCACCGCCGTTCTTCCCTTTTGTGTTGCGTATTCTTTGAATACCGAAAGACCATGCTCAGCATCCTCCACCCAAAGTGAACACCTCCTTACTTATTGAAGGCCTCAAATCTAGAAGCTGACGTTTCGTACATGATTCGGGAAATATATTATTATGCTTAGCGAAACGATGATTACACGTCATATAACGAACGTTTGTCTCATGAAGTGGAATAATTAAACGTTCCACTTTTCCTGGCATCAATACTGATAGGCTGTTTATTTCAGATTTGGTTGGCCCTGTACGCCTCTTAGCTTCTTTTTGGTGAAATTCACGTGAAAGCAAAGCACTTGGCGTTTAACCAAGGACAAACGACTAAGGAGGAATGTGTCCCTGAGTTGTGCAGCATCCGCGGTTGTCTTCATGTGATGCTCATTATATTCTGTCTCGTTTCAGTCCGGTTCAGTAAAGGGTGCGCTAAAGGGCATCTCAATATAGAACTCGTGCCTTACGGCCCATTTTGCTAAAGGGAAAGGTCGGAGTCGTCAAGAATAATTTCACAAGAGATGTTACAATGATTGTGTGATGGTGATCGAAACAACTAGAGGGGTTCACGATGTACAGGTTTCATAGAGAAGTTATTAAGAACTGTGGTAGCGGCCTTTCGTAACAAGCACCACTGCACAAAACTAAGAAAGAAAGAAAGAAAGAGAGAAAGAAAGAGAGAAAGAAAGAGAGAAAGAAAGAAAGAAAGAAAGAAAGAAAGAAAAAAAAGAAAGAGGAAGCAAACGTGTTCATTGCGAGCAAAATGAGCATTGGAAATTTCAGACAGGGCTACCACGTAACTGGTTGAATAAGCGAGCAGCTCCCGAAGTCGCGTGGGCCAAATTACGAATTATCGGATAACAGAAATTATCGAATTCACAACTTACCTCAACGGCAACATTTACAAAACGAACTTGGGATAATATAATGACAACATTTACATAGGACAACGGGTCTTGCTCAGCTAGAAATTTGAGACGCTCTCGAAATCATGCACGCCAGCAACCTCTTTTAATAGTGCCGTGAAATATGCACTTTTTGGGCGCATGCGTTTAGTAGCGTGGTTAAACTTCTTCGTTTTAGTTTAATTTGTCACTATTGTCGAAGCTATTTTCTAGCCGTTTGTTTTACAAAGTCACTCGTGGTCACCTTGGTGTCAGTTGGTGGTATCATATTGCCTAACTGTATGAGAACGTGTGAAACGACTGAGATGTACCCATCAAATAAATGTTGTTTACCCCCCCCCCCCCATATATATATATATATATATATATATATATATATATATATATATATATATATATATATGATTCACGGTCATCAGGAACCTACGACCTCCGAGTTCATAGGTCGTAGGTACGATTCCAGCTCACGGCAAGTTGTGTTTTCACCCACTTTTCTTTCTCCTTATTTACATTAAATTGGTTCTAATAACAGGCTGCTGACCCGCAGGTCGCGGGATCAAATCCCGGCTGTGGCGGCTGCATTTCCGATGGAGGCGGAAATGTTGTAGGCCCGTGTACTCAGATTTGGGTGCACGTTAAAGAACCTCAGGTGGTCGAAACTTCCGGAGCCCTCCACTACGGCGTCTCTCATAATCATATGGTTGTTTTGGGACGTTAAACCCCACAAATCAATCAATGGTTCTAATAACTTCCCCTATATATTCCTTGGCATTATTGTCTGTTATATCTCGTTTAATATTGTGTCAAAACACGGGAAAACAAGAAAAGAAGCCCTTAGGTATACACCTCTTTTCCATATATATATATATATATATATATATATATATATATATATATATATATATATATATATATATATATATATATATATATATATATATATATATATATATATATATATATATATATATATATATATATATATATATATATATATATAACGTGACATTTCACGTATATTTATTGAAAGCTCGGAGCTCGCGCTCTCATTGAGCTAGCTTATTATGCCCGGGAACAACTTATTACCCATCACTTCATTATGATTTTTTCACTCCCTTTTCCGTGTAAGCAAGAGCGAGCCAACGCGGCGTAACTAATGCCGCCGTCGGCCATAGCCGCGCTGACTCGCGATCTTAGAGGCATATCGCGCTGCAGCCTAATGAGGCGATACGTCGAGGCGCGAAAGCCGGGAGTGGGCGCCTTCATTTATCGCCAAACTTTTGCGCTGCGCAGCTGATAATGCGAGAACAAAGGACCACGCCGTTAATTCGGACACTAAGACGTCGAGTTTCCACTTTAGAAAACCATACTGGGAGAGGAGCATTGGGTCGCCAGAAAGTAAACATGAAGAAAGGGATAACAAAATAGTAAACGGTCGGTATCTTCGACGAATTAACTTGTGCAATTACACGACTCATGTGCAGCTTCGTTTTTAATATCGGTGCAAAGACAATGTTTTGTATTCTCTGTTCACTGAATGCTATTTTTAGGACGATAGTTATAGCGCGACAGCAAAACGATGACACAGAGACAAGAAGGAGACGAAAGACACGTCGTTTTGTTTTCGCGCTATAACTATCGTCATGCCACACCAACTAGCCCAAGCTGCCACACTAAGTTATTTTTAGGGTTTCGCTGACCGACCTCCCAGGGTATTAAAACAGCCTTCGACACGAACTTGTTTCCTGTCTTGGTTTCTAATCCTATTGTTTATTTTAGGCTAAAAAACGAAGAGCTTTCAGGGCGTAGGATTCGTTGATTGATAATTTTAGAGCGTTGGCCAATTCAGAAGGTCGGTATTTTCAGCATAGAAGCTCTAGACGAGGAGTGAATATTTTTTGTGTAATCCTTCTCAGCATGACTTGGAACGTATTTCCTGGCCACTGTCTTGTTACGGGATTAAAAAAGAGCGTATACAGCAAAACACTTCCTACTGCGTCAGGGTCTTCACGAGCTAATATTCCGGCCCTTGGCATCCACATGCTCGAGGGAGGTGAAGGTGCTTAAGGCCCGTGTGCTTGGATTTGGGTGCACGTTAATGAAACCCCCCGGTCGTTGAAATTTCGGAAGCCATTCACTGAGGAGTCTGGCATAATCATATGCTGGTACGAGGACGATCAACTCTGACAAATAATATTATTATTGGGGGCGAAACATTCAAAGTTTGAGTGCCAGAGACAAGAAAGATAGCTTATCGTGCCTCACTATCCATTATTAATGGAACAGGATTCAGTGGTTAAAGCTTGGAGAATAATTTGTAATATTTTTGTTAGAATACATGGTTCCATAACTATAGGTTGTATTTTTCTTTTGCAAAAGGTTTCCACGACCTCTAAATAAAAAAAACAATAAGACAAAACGCAGGCGATGAATGCTAAGCTTTCCTTTTCGTGAGCTTTATTTTAAGCATTAGCTGACTCAATTGAAAAAAAAATTTAAAAAAACAACCTTTTCTTTGTGTGTGTGGTCATTACCACGGTTAAAGTGCCCGCTAGATGACTGCGCATTAGGTTGCAAGCGCTTTCAGATTCGTCCGCGAAGTGGTTCCGGGCAAGCGTAACAACGTTTTGGTAAAAGTATACAGCTTTAAGCGTCTCTGCTAGTCGTCCTGCACGGTCATCAGGAATATGCGCCGTCAGTTTCGAACAGCTATACTTTGCCACTCATGTTTCTTTTGTTTTCTTTCTTTCTTTTTCGCTGTATCGCGAGCGCTGCAATGATCCTCGAATGGATATCGCTCGGTTCCGATGCGGCAATTAGGCGACAAGCTTTGCAGCGGGTTTCGTTCCGGATGATCAAGACGGGCTTCGCGCTCCGTGGCGGCCATTCGGGTCTTTAGCAGTGTTCATTTTCGGAACGGCGAATCCAAGGAGAATACAACAGAAGAAGGAAACAACCTAGGCGTATTATCGCTGACCGACGAAGCGCAAAGGCAGGCGTACAAGTACTCGATGATGCCTTAATGTACGCTCAAAGAATGTTTTTTTTTTTTTACTATCTTTTGATCTTGGTGCCTTTTCTGCATCAGTTCGAGTGAACGTAATGTCGCGCGATTTCGAAAGTAAGGTACAATGAAAGTTCACGTCAGACGCTACAAAGCGCGCGCGCTTTCTCCTGGAATTATCATTACGCCGCGCGGGTTCGCCTATATGTGGGCACAGCTGGCAGCAAAGAGCAGCGCGGCTGCTGCCGCGTAAGGTGCGAAGTAATTACGGGTGATATCTAACGCCCCCCCCCCCCCCCCCGGCCCGTCGCAGACATTGAGGCAAGCTACTCGGCTTGTGTCCGGCCGCTCGAGACCAGCCCTGGCCCCTTTGCAATGACCATCAAGGACCATCCCAAAAGGCGCTCCGCAATGTAACGGTGCTTTGGCGAACAAGCGACCACTTGTTTTAACGAGAACAGCTCCTCCTTGCCGTTGCTGAGGTTCAGAGGTCTGGCTCCGTTTGGAGCACGTTACGAGCAGTGTCCGCTGGACGAAAAACGTCGCACAGCCACGCATATCGCGGCCATTCCTCGCATTTCGAAACGTATAACGACTGCATCTGCTACCCTTTCCCACAGCAAAGCCTATTACGTATAAATCGGATAACACCAGCTTCATTAGAAGGGTGATGATATTGTGAATCTCGCTCGCCTCAATGCGGTCAAAGAAGTTGACTCCATACTTCTGAGCACATGATAGCGTCCTTTTGCGCATTATGGCCTCCTGCGCTGGAGTTTCGCAACGCGCATGGCACAGCGTGTTCGCGCGAGAAGAAGGAAACTGTCTCTCTTCTCAGTCGAGTGCGAATCAGCGACTATACACTCATTCTGGCGCGGACTGCTTGTGTTCCACGTATTCAATGTTCCTCTGATCTAAAACAGCCATCGTAAAATATCTGATCGGCCTGTCTGCCTTACTCGTGGGAAAAAAACAACAGACCAGTTCTGTATACTGCTTGGAACCACGAAGTGCCGTGATCGACGGTATACGATTGCTTCATTAGTTGCTGTGCACAAAAATAACTCGGTCCGAACGTTTCATCTCATCTGTTTTCTTATATATACAAGTACGCTGTCGCGGTCGGCTAATAAAGCCTTGTTTACTGCATGGCCGCCTTGCTATTAGTGTTTATATGGTGCTTCGCAAAGACGCGGCTCCCATTACTGCCGTGATGGTGGTACTTTTATAGAGGCGACATGCTAAATGCCCTTATAGACGTATATACTATGCGATGCAAGTGCACCGAAAAGAACCCCAGGTGGTCGTAATTTCCGTAAGTCTCCACAGTGTGCTGAGGCAAGCACGCGGGAGAGGGTGATATTATATGAGCATCTAAGCAGCTTTGAGGAGGGGACGACGCAGCGAGCAATGGAAAGAAAAATGGTAGGTGTAACCTTAAGAGACAAGAAGAGAGCAGAGTGGATTAGGGAACAAACGGGGATTAAGGATATCATAGCTGAAATCAAGAAGAAGAAATGGACATGGGCAGGGCATGTAGCGCGTAGACAGGATAACCGCTGGTCATTAAGGGTAACTGACTGGATTCCCAGAGAAGGGAAGCGGGTTAAGGGGAGACAGAAGGTTAGGTGGGCAGATGAGATTAAGAAGTTTGCGGGTATAAATTGGCAGCAGCAAGCACAGGACCGGGTTAACTGGCGGAACATGGGAGAGGCCTTTGTCCTGCAGTGGACGTAGTCAGGCTGATGATGATGATGATGATGAGGAGGAGGAGGGGAGGCGGGTGGGGCAACATTTTGTGATCATATCTTACGGAAGGGGGAAGGGTGCCAATTTCACTATGAACCTTTACTGGGTATAAAGCTTCCTGTCCTTTTTTAATGCGGAAGGTTATGGGTATAGGCGTGCTTTCTGGAAGCAATGGCTGCTTAACATGCTGCTGATTGTTTACTTGTCACCTTTGCCTTGCGAAGCTGGGAACCAATGGAACGCTTTTGTAAGAAGCACGTCAACACTTCGGTTTTATTTTTGCATCCGTTGAAGAGATCGTTTTCTTTCGGACTCGACCTATTAGGCGAAGCTATTGATTACGCTTGCATCGCTCCGTCTCTTCTTCACAGTGGAGTACCCTGCGCATTACTACGGGGATGCACATGATACCATAATACCAATATAATCATGCCGCTTTACGGGTGAAAATTATGGTATAACCATACCGTGGATGGTTGTGATGCCTAAATCATACGTTAATTATACCTTCACCGGGATGTGACGGCAAAAACACTTTTCTGAGACAAACTCACAACTTTCACATAGGTATCACGTACGAGATGCTCGTCGGGAATGGAATGCAGCGAGATTGCGTGACGGCAATCGAGTTCCTATTTCTCGGGAACATTGAGTGGTGCCTCGCCGAGATGTGCATCTAATAGATGTGTAACATTTATGTGTATCTCATAGAAATTTTACTCGTGTAAATTGATATGTTCTCGTGTGGCATACCACGCGACCTTTTGTGATCTCGCCGAGCGCTGCGGCAACCAAAATTAGTGGTGCGCAACCAATGAGGTTTATAAGCTACCTTGTTTGAAAGCCCCGCCGCGGTGGTCTAGTGGCTAAGGTACTCGGCTGCTGACTCGCAGGTCGCGGGTTCGAATCCCGGCTGCGGCGGCTGCATTTCCGACGGAGGCGGAAATGTTGTAGGCCCGTGTGCTCAGATTTGGGTGCACGTTGAAGAACCCCAGCTGGTCGAAAATTCCGGAACCCTCCACTACGGCGTCTCTCATAATCATATGGTGGTTTTCGGACGTTGAACCCCACATATCAATCAATTACCTTGTTTACAACATCCTTGCGTGTACACGCTCATTTTGGAACGGCTCAATTCGAATTGTGAATCATGAAGGTGCGCCAAATCATTCACAAATAGATTGTATAACCATATTCATTTCCACTGCCACTAGTCCTGCGAGTTTGTTTACATGCATTTTGAAAGAACATGTTAAACTAAATGCCCTAAAATACACTGTTAACCTGGTCGCATGCACAAAACGCGAGTGCTGAACTGAAATGTAAGTGGAAATGATTTGAGATCAACAATAATGTGGCATAGCTTTGTATATTTTGATAGTTAGCGTTAACTATATATAGGTTTTATTACTGCACTGATAGTAAGCTGAATTTCAGTGCGAGGGAATGCATGTAGGTCGCAGCGCCTGCGTCTCTATAGTACGGACGTTTGTCTCAGTGTCGGTGTGTCAAAACAACACCTGACAACTTTCTTAGCGCCGTAGTTTATCTGGGTAAGTTTCCCTTGCCCGTGCAATGGCGCAAAAAATTTGCAAGTCCTCAACAAATGAAAAAGTGGAGACGCAGCACAAGCAAAAGGAGTGCACCTAAACTGGCTCGGGCCCTTTCGTCGCGACTGTAACCGATTGTGTGTGTGTGTGTGTGTGTGTGTGTGTGTGTGTGTGTGTGTGTGTGTGTGTGTGTGTGTGTGTGTGTGCGTGTGTGTGTGTGTGTGTGTGTGTGTGTGTGTGTGTGTGTGTGTGTGTAATAACACAATAACACTAAATTTAGAGAACGCAAAATAGGGAAGTACCAATCGCGCAACAATTCAATCGGAGTGGTTCTTTCTAAAACAAGTATACTAACAACTTATCGGCTTCCCCATCTACTTTGAACAAGCCAGCATATTTTTTAGGAGCGCCGTGTATTCAGAATTTGTCGTCGCCATCGAGACGCGTTAATGGCGAAAAACAATGCTGTCCATTGCAATCGAAAGTGTATATGTAAAAGTGACAGGAACCTATATGGAACCAAATTGTCGAAAAACCTCTGGTGAGCGAAGCAACGGGCAAAACGTGGGCCGCATTTCCCGCGCAGTGTATAGGAAGCGCCAAGGAGGGATCCTGTCTAATCCAGCGCCACCGGAGAATCAATGGGCGAACGGACGTGACCACCGCCGCAGGGCTGCAGCGTCCTCGAAAGGAGGCTGAGGAGCAGAGGCTACCGAAGCTGCTGCGTTGTTAGCTTGATTGCTCCCGTCCAGGCAATCTCCGTGTGAGCCCGTTTGACGAGCCGCCGTATCGGGCTACGCCTGTGTCGCCTGGGGATGAAAGGCGACCGCTAAGGCAAGAAAACCAGCCTCAGCCTCAATGCGAGGAAACGTCGACAAAATTTGCACTTTTTGTTTAAATTACTCTTCCGTGCAGCTTCTTCGTATACATGTTCGGTTTTGGGAACTTTGCAATTGTTATTTTTCGTTTATTGTTATTGTTTCACAATAGATCCCATTACGTCACCTGAGAAAATTCGTTAACGAGGATACATATACTAACTGGGAAATAACGCCGCACAGAAGTCACTGGTCTACGACGTAGCTCAATATTTAGAGCGAATTACAGTTTTTTTTTTCAAATATTTGTCAGCTACTTCGAAACGTGCAGCGAAGAACAGATTTAAGTATAAACAGTCACCAGTTCCAAGTTGGTGATTCAGCATACTGCATAACTTCCTCAGCACTGTGTTTATTGATCCTAAACATTTCTCAAAATTTTGCATAATCAATGCCTCCTCTTATTATTTTTTTCCAATGCAGTACAAACGCTTGGGTTCCTATTGGTAGCCGTCGGTTCGTCTCAGTTCGGGAAGCGGTCGTGATGCGACGCCACATAAGGGGAGCGGCTGCTTGCGTCACACGTGCGTCCGAGTGCTTTCCCGAAAAGATGCGACAGATGTGATTTCCCTCACCGACATCATGCGTCTGTCAGATTTGTTCCTTCGTACTCCTTCATCGTGGCTCAGAGCGATTCCGCCACCGTCTCACTGTGCTCGCGTGGCGCCTCTGAAAGGCAGCGCATCCAGCAGCACGCAGCAGCGGCGCCACGAATGGAGCAGAACACAGTGCGTCGGAGCCAGTGTGACCGCCAACATAGTGAACATGGGGAATGCAAGACGCCGCCCCACGGATCTGCGCACAACTGAGGGAGAGAAAGAGAGAGAGAGAGAATAAACTTTTATTTGAGCAAACTCATTGTGCGCCCAAGGTGGCCGTATTCCAAGTAGCCGCGGGCCTTCGCAATCTCCCACGCCCGTTGAACCATCCAGCGCTGATTCTTCAGGCCCGGGTCTGATAACTTGGCCTCCCGCTGCCTTTCGGCTAGTGTAGTGGCTTCAGGGCTTTGTCTGCATCTCCATACCATATGAAATGGGGTTTCTGGGACATCTCAGTGCTTGCACTTGTACGAGTACTTGGTTGGTGAGATGCGGTGAAGCAGCGTACAGTAAACGTGGGTGTTAATTTGCAGCTTTCTGAGGGTTACTCCCTGCTACCGAGTCAGGCTGGGGTGAGCTGGCGAATAAATTCTTCTGTTTAGCCTGTATTGCTGCAGTATATTGTCGAACAAAAGAATACTTCATCTGATTCTCGTCGTGTGGCAACTCATAAAGGTTTCTCTCCCCCAAGAACGCAAGGCTCACGCGAACGCTAGTAGACGAGCGAGAGTAGTAGTGGGTTAGAGGAGAGAGTGGTGGACGGCCGGATTCCGGCACATCTGGCTGGCATTTAATAAATAGAAGAAGCCCTCGTATAACGCTTCTGAATGCGTCAGTACATGCTAACACTCAAGCCTGTCGCTCGCTATTCTCAAGCTGTTTGCGTCGACAATCATCCAAGTGCCTTCTGTCGGTTTTTCTGCATTCAGCGTTTAGTATATACGCATTACGCGTTTTAGCGTTTCCAGAACAAGGAATCTTCGCCCGCCTTCGTACGAAAGCCAGGCTATCGTTTTCGATTTTCTTTTTCTCCCTCTCTTTAGAAGCATATAGCACGAACTAAAGTCTCCTCTTCATTCGCACAAATCGCGAACCTCAACAACGCCCTGAGATAACGGTCGCACAATGCGTGGAAAAAGGCAAACCCGAAAAAAAAATACGAAGAAGTGAGCGGTGAGAAAAATAACGAGTGTCCTCTGCGGTTCGAAAAGCAGGGAACCAGGTTGAGAAGACACATAGGAGAAAAAAAAAGAAAGAAAAAACGAATCCCGCAGGAAAGTACACACTCCAGGCTGCTGAAATCCCAACGTGCTCGAGTCAGCGTTATCGAAGTCCGGGAATATGTATTTGGCACCGCCAAGCACTTTCTATCTTGCCGAGCTAGGCCCCTTCTCCTTTTGCTCGCTTTCGCTTTTTTTTCTGCTTCATGTGTAGGCTGCCTCTCTTCCTTTTTTTTCCCGTATCTGAAATGACTAGATAGTGTAAAATAGCTGAAAAAAAAAGAACAGTGATGCAGGAACGCGAACACGGTGGCAAGAACGAAATTCCCTATTGAGAGTAGAAAAGATTGAAACCTGCTGCAGAAACGTAATGCGGAGCAAAAACGCAAGACGTAATAATCTAGATATACTGTGTGGAATGGTGCGAAAGAGGGCACACCCGTCGAGGAGGGAACCGGTCGTTACTCGCGCCAGAGAGGGAGGCCCTTTCGAAAGGGAAACCACGACCCGCGAACGGCGCCCAACCACACGGTTAAACCCGTGTCAGCGCTTCTTCGCCGCACCGCAGCCGATATACGCAATATGTGACCTTCGCGGCCCTGCTTACTCGGATCACGGGAGCCACGTGGAGGCGATGACTCACCTCGAATGTAAATGACTGCTGTTGCAAGTGCTTTTTTTTTAAACTGACATTCATCTCCTACTAAAAGCTGCGAGACGTTCTGATTCTCTCATTCATTCGTTAAAAGGAGTCCTGAAGCCCAGTCTTCCCAGACTGTGGGTGGCCGCGTCTACGTCGGCACCATCGGAACGACTTATGGTACCAATGATGGGTCCTCTGGACAGCACGTATAGTTGATTTTGATACGAAGAGATTGATATCCTCTGCCAGCGTCGCTTCACTGGGAGGATGTATTTTGGTATCCTATTCCTGCATTTAAATTTATCCAATCCATATATATATATATATATATATATATATATATATATATATATATATATATATATATATATATATATATATATATATATATATATATATATATATATATATATATATATATATATATATATATATATATATATATATATATAGTAGCACTGTTTTTCTATCACAAGGATGAAACAGGAAAAGATGTGTCCAAGACGCTAATATTGGCCGAGAAGATTATGCTAACAATTGAATATGTTACCCAGTCATTATTGTCATCACCGGTTACCTTACAACCATCTAGTCTTAAGTATACTTCGCTGCACTCCTTAGTCAGTCACCTGGTGTGCCTGGCTCGGGGCCTGGCCCAGTGGGCCGGACTGCCTCCAGAACTATCGGACGTAACGTCGAATACCGTATAGACGTCCCAATACTAACGTGGACAATGTGGAGGAAGAAAATAACGTCTCAAATTTCTCTTAAGTCACGAATAGTTCATGTTGATGACAAAGATCGGGAACACCCTTTCGGTGCTGGTGATATTGCGAGTATATGAGAAAACAAACACCAAAAACCGATCTACTACAACACCTTCATTAATGCTCTTTTATCAACCTACTCCCGGTATGCGCGTCCGCCGTTACCTCGACTACGTAGCCAAAGGCTGCTGCTAGATCCTCGTCTTGTGACAGCTCACGTGGCACGGCCGCGTGACCTATATAGACCACTTTAGCGCAGCCAGCACCGCCCACTAGAGACACTGTCGACAGTTCCGCGGATTCGCATCATGGCCGAGTGTGATGACACAGAAGGGCACCGGGGTTTGAGAGTGCAGAGAGCTAAGGCGAAACAGAGGAAGGCGAAGCATAGTAAGAGCGACCAGACCAGTGCACGGGTGTTGTTTCTCTTTTCCTCTTTCTACATTAAGTTGGAAACCTCCACCGCATTATTGCGGTGGTTATCGCCGCGAGGTTCTGCATGAAGTTCAAATGAAGTGACAGAGATGATGATGCTACCGATGAAGTTCAAATTGGTAGCATCATCTGGCATGTCGTGTGTTTTTTGTGCGATTGAAAGCGCAAGAAGTCAGCCAGCGATCACAGTTCAAGTTGAGAGAGAACGCATGACCTGTCTTCCATCGCACGAAATGCCAATTCGGCGGTGGTGGAGGAAGGGCTGTTTCCGCAAAAAACTGAAGGATGCACACGGTGGGCGGTTTCTTGCCCCTCCCGCTTTGTTTACTTACGAAGAGGACAGGCCCACAGGAAGCTAGTGCTATACGCCTTCGATGAAAACACGTGACAGGAACACCAGATAGTCTTAGCCCACATCTTGAGAGTTTTGCTTATAATTTGGAAATGGGGAATACACCTGATTTCTTACATACCTTCCTTGACCATTGGATATCCGTCACCTCTACTGGAAAGGCCATCCTGGCTATTCAATTTAAAAAAAACTGTGCTCTACTTACTGGCTACCTGTGTCATTTACAGACAGCTTTGATTAGTATGGCAGGTAATGGAAAATCTTCGCTTACCGAGTCGGAATGGTAGACAGTGCTGCCCGTTATTTCTTTGGCAACGAGGAAACTACTGCACAAGTCGTTCTTGATTTTTCCTGTCACCACGGCTTCTAGAAGCAGCCCTTCTCGGAAGCCTGGAGGACCAACCCGTTACAGAAGTTCAATTTTGAATGCCGGAGCGACCAATCTGCCCAACAGAAAGCGACAGAGGCACTTCTGAAGCTTCTGCGGGCAAATGACCTTGCGGAAATTCTCGTGTTTCTCGTGGACCATGAAATTCTCGTGTTTAAATGTGTGTTTGTTTCTTTTTGTTTTTCCTGTAACGCCTTTCAACCCCTTTTATCTTATTGTTTTCTTTCTTACTACGTAGTGACGGGAAGATATGACGTTCATGTGATGTGGCTGTGTTAAGTTTATGAATAATGGGTTTGAGTCGCTGCATAATATAGGTGCTCAAACGTAACGAATGTGTCGCAAGTATTGAACGCCAATACAAAGTATTGAACGTACGTAACTGCAGATGTACATGTCCCTTAATGTAGGAGCACTTGGTTTTCAGCATTGGGGCGGCAGTGGATGTGTTCTGTTGCAACGCTAATTTTATGCCCTGAGCGCAGCTGTGGCAGTTGTGGAGCGGCCTGGGCAGTGACTGCAGGTGCGCTTCGTTCCCTGCTGATCCTGCACACAGAGCCACGTACTAATTCCTTTTCTGTTCAATACGCAAATCAATCTCGGAGCGCAGGGCCGATTTGATTAGCGGCTCTCCGGTGCCGCAGAGATTCGCGCGCGCTTCTGAGGTCACTCGGAAGGGCGACGGAAATCCTCGCATGACGACGGCAGCAGAGGGGCCGAGCAGCAATTCGATTACTGCCTCGAGTCGACCGCGTAAAAATTATAACTCTTTACTCAAGTGCTCATGCGTCGACGTGGTTCCTCTCGAGGCCCGAAGGGTACGCTAGGAAACAGCTGTCTTTCTTCCTTGTTTGCGCTTCAGCTGGGCTTCCCTTGTCGGAGCATTGAAAGCCGCCTTTCTGTCGCCGAAGAAAAGGAAGCCTTCGCTTTCCCAAAGAGCTAATTTAAGTTGAAGCAATGCGCTTGCCGCAATCATTGCCACCGGCACGGTCCACTTTCTCCTTACGACGGAGAACTATAAGAATAAGCCTTGACCCCACCGAGTGATGGCGAAAGCTTTCTTTCACGAAAAATGAAGGCGGTGTGCATTCTGCGTTGCATGTATTTGTGAATTGCCTGAGCGCATCAAGGAGAGATAGCTATAGTCATCATGAATTTAATTCCAATGAACAAATAAGACGGAGAAACCTATGGCAAGCCATTGAAGTTCCAATAGCCAGACTTCGCTATGTTGTCAAGCACATGCTAAATAAATAAAAATGAACGAATATGGTGTCACCCAGGAGCTGGAGGAGGAAGTGAAAAACAAACTGGCAGGCAGGTCCGTCCTTACTATAAACTCCAATTTTTATAGGACCTCTCGATTCTTGGTCAATCCCCCGCAGTGGGTATGAGTTACTATACAAGGTGAACAAGGATGGGCTGGTTATCACATCAGCTGACTACCATGTGCTTGGGAAAGTAGTAATGGTAAAAAAAAATCACACCATCTTCCGCTAAAGGGAACCATGTGTAAATATGAAGCAGCAATGATAACGCTTACACTGGCGGAGGCGTTGACACTGGCGCTCATCGCGGCGTTGCGCAAAGACGCAGCGATGAACTTGTGTTTCCTACTAGAACATGCCAATCACTGCTAATGGGCAATGAAAGACAGAAGGCTCCGATTCGACACGGAGACCCACAGTCCGCTTTTAATTAACGCGCCCATTGAGAATTTTCATTGTTGAATTACGCACAGATGAAATCTCCCACCGGCACTACATTGGAGGTCAAGATCTATTGCCTATAAATACGGAGTGGCCGGTCAACGTTTGTGTAACGCCAGCAGTAGGTTTTTCCAATCAAGAAGGTCCCTAGGGGAGGCCCACGGGACGGCTTTAAACCCTGTCATAGTAGAGTACCTAGTATTCTAAATCGTTACCCACTTTTTCTAAACACACAAACTGGCTAGCAGATGGTGTCGGCGCCGGCTATGTGAGGCGAGAGAGGGAAGCGTGGGAGAAGAGAGAGAGGGGGGGGGGCATGGATGCGCAATGGGTATGTAAACACCACGTGGAGGGATGCCTAGAAGAGAAAGAGGGGGAAAGCTAGCGTATAGGCTAACAGGTGCTGCCTGCGTCGGCGTTGTGGGACGAGAGAGGCGGGTAGCCTAGGAGAGGAAAGAGAGCGTGTGGGAACGCGCACGCGGTGTATTGGTGGTCACGCCGCACGCCGGATTGAATCTCGCTTTAAGATATGCTTCGACTGTAATAAGAGAAAAACTTGTACATCCGAGGAGCAGCGGCTGCTTCTTGTATGTAATCACTTTTTGGTGGAAAATAGCCTACTGGAGTTACAGACATAACTCTCCTGTGCTAAATGGAAGATGGTCTAGGCTCTCACTGACACTTCTTTTCTACTCTTTTTTTTAACTTTTTAGCGCGTCATTTCGCTGTTCATAGTAACCTTATCGGTTGAATGTGTAACTAACTACTATCGATGTACGGTTTTTACCCTGACACCTTGTATAAGTGCACGCTTGTGTGATATATTGTTTGAACACACCTGCGCGCTCTATATTGTTGTGATTGTTTCAAGTTCTAAACATAAAAAGTTATTTTTAACTAGTGGTCACATTTCATGATGACATGTGGGGTTTAACGTCCCAAAACCACCAAATGTATATGAGAGACGCTGTAGGGGAGAGCTCCGAAAATTTCGACCACCTGGAGTTCTTTAATATGCGCCCAAATCTGAGCACACGGGCCTTCAACATTTCCGCCTCTATAGGAAATGCAGCCGCCGCAGCCGGGATTTGATCCCGCGACCTGTGGGTCAGCAGCCGTGTACCTTAGCCACTAGTCTACCGCAGCGGGGCTAGTGGTCACATTTCGAATGTCATACGATGTTCGTACCTTTTGTAGGTATATTTCACGCTAACACTTTAGTTTACTGGCTGTTTCATCGTTGTTTTTGCCCTATCTGTTATATTCCCCCAAGAGATTAGCAGTATTTGTAAATAAATAAATAAACATCAGGTGCGTAGTCAGAATTGTTCTTGCTCACCTTCTCTTATGGCTCAGACCCATGGTTGGGAATGGAGCAAAAATAGAGTTGTCTTTTCGTCCACTTTACTTTCTTCATTTATTTGTCACAATTACTACAGCGTGCCTAAAACAGTACAATTAACTTCCCTTGTGCGATCGTTAGCTTCATTAACGGCCGGTTTTTAACTGCTGGTATTTAGTTTACGTGATCTAATGCAAGGCCATTTCACGAGCTAATATTGGCGGAGGTTGGTTTTCCTTCACCTTTTTATCAAGTATCTAATACCTATGCAGATTTGGATTTGCTTATATAATACATTGCATGTCCATTTTAATTTGGTCACTTTCTGCATTGAGTAAATTGGCTATCGTAGTGCAACCCATAAACCTTTTTTTTCTTCGCGTATGCATTGCAACACGCTTTGTGAAGCTCGTAAACGTTGATAATTAACTCTTCTGCTTTATGCGTTGCCTTGTAGCTATATCACGGTTAGATATGAGGGCGCACGCAGTTATCTTTGTTTAATGCTCATGTATCCTAATAATAATTTTCTGTTTAGCTAAATGTGTGGGCACTCAACTGTGCACAGCCGACTATTTGGGAATTAACATTCAGACAGGCTTGAATTGGTTATATCATGCTTTTTTTTAAAAGGACACCAGTATTACTATTGGAAGTGCCTATCTTAAAATAATGTCTGGAAGGGGCAGTCAATGTCGTTCTTTTACAAAAATTACAAAAGGTAGCCTCCTGAGGCGTTCAGTCGGCGCATCATCGACTTACGTACCCCTAATTTGCTTTTAAGGTGCGAGACAGCACAATCACAACAAAGAAAGACGTGTTACAGAGCACTCTGCCCCGTGTGTTCGTTCATGTGAATGTGTTTTTTCGCTCTTTAAAAAGGAATTACCAACGTACCCCGCCTCGCCACAATGAAAGTTATATCAAGCCCTAGCTCTACGGCTTGCGCTGACGTTCAGTCGCGATTCTTGTCGGCATTCCGGCTTTGCTGAACTCAGCGGCAAAATCTCCCGGATTTTTAGGTTTCACTCCGGTTACGTCTCACATGCTAATTAGGGTACTCGATTAATACCATCGTATACTAGTGAGCACGGTTTGCGTGCGTAAGAACACACGTAAGGCCAGAGAGTGTCGATTATCATCGTCCTCGCTCTCCCTGTGTTTGGGGCATGCGTTGGAGCCATTCTAAAGACAACACACAGTAATGCGCGTGCTCCTTTCATCGGGAGGCTTTCGCCGCCGCCGCCAGAGACGCCTGCGTGGCAATCTCTGCCCGACGCCGCGTCCGTTCATCTCGCCGCGGGGATCCTCCCAGGGCCCGGCGATCTAATCACGCAGAACGGGCCCGCTGAGTCAAAATATTGCGTCGCTCCCCAATAAATAGGGTAGCCACACGCCGGGGGGATGCGGGAGGCAGCGTGGTGCCCCGCCGGCCGCAGCTGCGGGCTATTCGCGCGCAGTGTACACGGGTCAATGCAATAGACTGCCCGATTTCTCATGCCGTAACTCCAGCTTTCATCAATATTGTGATAACAAAAAAAAAGGCGTAAGAGTTACCTCGAATACGAATTAAGAATGACCGCCATGGTACTTAGCAATGACAAAATGCGTTTTCAGTCTGAATGCGCACGCACGGCCGCTGTAGACAATTGCGGTTTGAACCAAGAAAAAAATTATCTTCTTATTTTCAATGAGAAAGCCCACCACGTCGCGCGAGGTCTCATTCGGTGCGTTCTTGAAGAAGCTTCCCTCGAGGTCACGGGAGGAGAGGCCTCAGGTTAGTTACGTTGCATGACTCGTACAAGCTCAGTTGCATAAAACACACCACCACCTTTTATTTTAATGCACACATGGACAGGATGAAAACGCAGTCCTATCCGAACAGCTTAGCACGCGATGGAAAGCCGCAATGATCGGCTCATGTCGGCAAGATCAAATACGAGCCATCCAGCGTCCATTGGAGGCGGCTGGAAGTCGTAACCTCTGCACAATTTTTGTCGCACCCAGCAATAACGTAGCCAAAACACCCCCCTCCCCCCGACTCCACGTCCAACCCCGCCTAGCCCCAACACATCCCGTGGTGTGTCACCTCACCTTCCGTCGTCGTCCGAGAAGTGGGCGGAAATCCGTCGCTATGTGCTCCCAAAGAGCTCAGACAAGCACAATTCTGAACTGTTGACAAAGGCAGTGATTTGTCTTTCTCCCGAATTTGAAATGATGCATATAAGTTTGAGGGGGATAAAGTTGGCCTAACTGAGCATGCTTCTGTCAGTGGTAGTAGAAGTTCTGTTTCGTCTAATACGGACGTCGGCAAATTTTTGAGCCTGAGGGCCAAGTTTTGAAGCAAAACTATGATACGGACTAGTTGGAACATATTCATCTTGAAGTTTTAGCGCAGGCACACATTCACTAGCTTGACAAACACAAACGGGTGAAAAATCCGAGAGAGATAATGGAAGCGTATTACATTGAGAAGCTGAAAGAAGATTGTGTTAGCCGCTGAACTATTTGTTTGCTTGAAAAAAATCACTCTTGTATTCATTTCATTGAGCGTGACCACAAGTTGTGCCACGTGTGCTGTTCATGGGATTTTAGGGGCGAAGACCTGCAAGGTGGTGCCGGTGGAAGATTTCTCCTGTGCGTTGTTGAACAATAAAAAATTCACAGCGTGCACGTTAACTAAAAGCCGGATTCTCCTGTCTCTTATTCCCCATTAGCAGCCATTGGCATGTACATTGAGCACTATCTGACAAGAACGGGTAGCTACATTATACTCGCTGGGCATAACCTCCTTGGTTTTAGAAAGGTTTAGCGAGCGTTGGGCCGCAGTTTCATGAATACAGTGAACTAATATATACCATCAACTCAAGGTGGTGAAAAGTTGGAAGTAGACACGAAGCGCAAGCCGTAAGAAAGTGTGCGTGTGCCACGTACCTCTCGTTTAGTCCTTGGAATGTCCGTTGGTTGGCGGTGCTTCTATATGCGGAATATATGATGAAAAGATATGATGAAAAGAAACTAGCTCTTTGACGCTATCACATTAAAGATGAAGTTAGGTTCCTCAAGCCTGAGAAATTTATATCGGCATTTTTAGAGGTACTCTAAGTTTTTTGTTACTCCAAGGAACTTCATTGTTTGTTCAATGGCGTCTTGTAAACTAAAAAAAAAATACATGTTTCATACTAAGGGTAAGAATTTTGATAAAGTAAATAAGCACCACACCTCCCTAAACACACACGCACACGCAAAAATAAAAGATTAAAAAAAACACCAGCCTGTGGACAATCCGCGAAGAATGAGCAGAGCCCATTTTCGGCAACACTGTCAGGCGGGGAGTGGATTTCTGTGTTCCTTTCTCGGCCGCACGAAGTCCTAAGGACGCCGGCCATTATTTATGCCACCGTGCGTCGCCGTTTTTCACGTGTCTCTGGCTCCAAGAGCAGCCAAGCGAGGCACGCATCTCGGAAAGTGGTGCTCCTTGGAGCCGCTTTTCCTTTCTCTACCTGGACAGCCGACACAGGGCCGAGTGTCGTGGAAGTCGTGGTGATGCAATGGCTGAGCGGAGGGATGAGCTATACGTGAAAAGAGGCTCACCATTTTCAAGCGTCAGCCTTCAGGGCAATGGGACGAGGGGCGGAAAGAAGGGTAAATTGTTAATGACGGATGCTCACGATGCGACATTCTGTACTTTGTGGGAACGAAGAAGAAGTGGGAACGAAGAAGTGCAGAAAAGTGCGTGGCCGTTTCAGGCGTTTGGTTTATTACTGCGTGGAAGGGACGGCGCGGGGCACATGGCGTAATTTTCGCATTAGCAGGATTTATAGAGTGTATGTTTATATGGTGAGGCTTGTTCAGTGCGGTCTAGTAGGCCCACGTGCCGTGTTATGCAGACCATACTGTGAGTATTACCACTATGTGTTATGCCCCCCTAGTAGGTGAAGAACCACCAAAGTGTTACAATTTCCGCTTGATCTACATGTTATTGTGTTGTATAGATCATTGTAGAAAAACATCTACAGAAAAGAGAACATGCGAGTTATCAAAAACTCGTATGTGTAACTTGACCTTGAACGAAACTCAAGTAAACTTGACCTTGAACGCACTGGTGACGGGAGAAGCGAAACCGAAGCGAAGCAAATGATATCAGCTGAGCAGGCTAGCTGCGCGTTTATTTCACCAGTGCAAAGACCACGTGTCTGAAAAAAAATATGGCTGATCCTTTTTTGATAGGAATCGGTGAAACACGAAAGTGAAACACCCAGATGAACGTTTATTGTGCAATGTTTTCCCACAAGGGCTAATGTATGAGTGATATATCAATTAATTTTAATATCACTTGAAGAACGGCATGCAGCTCTAAGCTTGTACTGCCCTCTTCAACCAGAAAGGACGCACGAAACGTACAAGTGTACACATGATGAGCTCGAACAATTGTTGCTTCGTTGTTACAATCGTTACTTCTTTTTTGCGTCAGCAGTGCGCTCCCTTCGCAAACGCGGCCGCTGCAGAGAGCGAAGTGACCTTCGTGCTCGCTGTACCTTCAACGCAAACTTCTGGTGAAAGCACAATACGTACTAACCACCCCCGTCACGAGATAAGCGCGTGTGCACGTGCGACCACGCCCTCTAGAGGCGCGCGCGTGTCGTGACGCACGCGGCGGCGACCTTCGAAACGCGCCCTCCAGCACGCCATTCAGCAGTTCACGACCTTCGCGCCATCTCACTAGTGACAACAAGAGCGCACTGAGGCCGCCGAGCTCTGCGTATCGCCAACAGTAAACGGAGTATACAAATATAACTCACCGTCAGTAAACTGACAAGGTGTGGTCTCTGGTTAACGTTGCAACGCTAAACTTACAGCTTTGCTGTAAATAAACAAAGCGCGGAAGAACAAAGCAACAAATAGCAATTTATGTAACTGCATCTTCGAAAGCGACGTGTGAGATGCTGAGCTGTCACACTGGTACTTTCTGAGCTAGTGCGAATACACAATATTGCATCAACAAATGGTGCAGATCGAGCACCACTTTCCCGTTTTTGGGTCGACATAAAATTTTGCAGGTAAGAGATAGCGGAAGCAAGCTCTTCTTCCACGTAATAATGACGACAAATGGTTCGTAACGCCCGTCGTCCTGCTTTAATAATCTCACTGGTGCTTTCCCCTCCAGTGGTCCACTTCCAACATCAGCTCCAGTGGTCCCACAATCAGTGTTGTTCGAAATTGGTACCATGGGTTACTACAGTAGCACGTTTCTCGCTAAACGGCCGGTTCTTCCTGCGGCCGTACTTATTAGTGGCTTTCGAAGTGCAAGTCGAACTGTGGCTCTTTTTTAAAGACAATATTCTTTCTTGCGGACCATCGACGCAAAAATTTTGGTCTGTCTGTCTGTCTGTCTGTCTGTCTGTCTGTCTGTCTGTCTGTCTGTCTGTCTGTCTGTCTGTCTGTCCACCCTAATGGTACCCTAAACAGCACCAAAGTGGTCAAACGATACCTCAAACGGCCGACCTCAACCCCAGCACCCACCAGTATTGCTCAAGGTTCAGCGTTCTTACTTGTTCGATTGTCAAATAAAAAACAATTATTGCGCATATCTGAGGTGCCATGACAACATGTTAATAATATGTATCTGTATTTTTTACTAGAAAAGGCATAGATGAGTAATTCTAAGGACCATAGCGTTTACCACGCTGCGCTGACCATGCAACGCTTGCACGGAAAGGCAAGTGTTTCCAACGTTTTACTAAGACGACACGGTGGTGGCACCTACCCGCCGCCTTGCGGTCTACACCTTATCACCTCTGAGGCGGGCGCGCAGGGCACGCGTGCTTCGTTTTCCAATATAAATGCCAGATAGCGCTCATGTCTCACGTGTGACGTGACTTGATGCGCTCGTTCGCCTCCGCTGCACGCTCGAGGCACTCTAACGCAGCGCCTCCAGAGTACCATTCACCAATTTTCTTGCGTACAACAACAAATAAACGTTTTGTTCACTCTCTCTAGACGCAAGACTATCGTCTTTCGACGACATTTGCAGTGTAACATGCAGATACGGTGCCAATTTTTTAAGGGCAAAACTCCTTATAGCGGCACCCGTTCGTCCCCCGTAGTATGTAACAAGTATAACATTTTGACCTCCAAGGTGGTGCCGGTGAGAGACTTCTTCTGTGCGTTGTTGAACAACAAAAAATAGTGCTTAATGTACATGTCAATGGCTGCCAATGGGGAATGAGAGACAGGAGCATTCGGCTTTTAGTTAACGCGCAGGCTGCGATCACCATTAGCAGCCATTGGCATGTACATTGAGCACTATCTGACAAGAAAGGGTTGCTACGTTATACTCGCTGGGTGTAACCTCCTTAGCTTTAGAAAGGTTTAGCGAGCGTTGAGCCGCAGTGCCATGAATACAATGAACTTGTATATACCATGAATTAACTCGAGGTGGTTAAAAATGGGAAGTAGATACGAAGCGCAAGCCGTAAGAAAGTAAAAGCCGAATTCTCCGCGTCTCATTTCCCATTAGCAGCCATTGGCATGTACATTGAGCACTATCTGACTGAAAAAGTTTGCTACGTTATAATCGCTTGGCGTAACCTCCTTGGTTTTCGAAAGGTTTAGCGAGCGTTCGGCCTCAGTGTCATGAATACAGTGGACTAGTATATACCATGAACTCGAGGTGGCTAAAGGTGGGAAGTGGACCCAAAGCGCAAGCCGTAAGAAAGTGTGCATGTGCCACCTCTCGTTTAGTCCTTGGAATAACCGCTGGATGGTGGTGCTTCTATATGGGGAATATATGATGAAAAGATGCGAGATGGTGGTACTTGGAGTGTTGAATAGATGGACGAACGGACACATAGACAGATGCATGGATGGACGCATGAACGGACGCAGAGGCGGCTGCATGGACGAACGCAAAGACGGACGCACGAACAGACGCACGCACGGACGGGCTTATGGACGCATGGACGGTCACACTGACGGACGCATGGACGGACGGAAGCAAGAACGAATGGACGGATGAATTCTTTGCCCCACTCTCCATCATTCACTCCGTGGATATGGTGTTATTTTTTTTTTCGCACATTAACACCGCAAAGACAGGGCGTTGGCAACCGTTTAAAAGAGTTGCGCTCTCGGCAATTCATCAACCGCGGCGCTCCTGTGTTATACACCTATTCTATGTTTGCAAACAGGGGCAATAGTGGTAGGTGCCGTTGACATCCTGAGCTGCTTACAGCGACGTCGCGGCGCGTAGGCTTCGCCCAGTGAAATCTTCGCCACCCTGTGTGGTCACGTGACAACTGGCGCAGCAGCTGCAAAGCTGCCTTCGAGCGCATCGCGCGAGAGGCTCCCCCGACACTCAGTACTCGAAGGCATCTTTGCAGCTGCTGTGCCAGTTGTCACGTGATCGTACAGGGCGGTGGTGAGCTTTAAACTTGGTGGAACCCCGCACCACGACGTCGCCATAAGCACCTCAGTATGTCGACGGTGCCTACCACTGTTCACAAACATGAAATAGGCCTATTCATAATTATGGCCTATTCCGTCGAACTCTCGACTACATGAAATAGGCCTATATGACTGCGGGGTGTATAGCCGGCCTCCTTGTCAAGCGGTGCCCGAATGTGTCTTCCGATGAAACTGCGCACACGCGAGGGATCTCGACCGGTGGACACGTCCTCAGTGTGATGACACAGGCGCGTCAAGCAAATGAAGGCGTCAACATCGAGCGCCTCTCTTTTGTCCAGCGCATCTTTTTGAGAGCGGCGGCAAATGCCAGCGCCCCCTGCGAGCGCTGTCCAAACAGAAGCTGCTCTTCCTGATGGCCGGACAACGCTGCCGCAGCCTCGCACGACTCCGCCGCGTAGGACGAAGCCGAGGATGAGAGAAATGCACGCAGAACTAAGCGCTCCAACCTGTCTCTTCACGTCGTCTCCGGGCGTGCCTGCCTCCTCCTTTGCTTCAGTCGCTGCAGGATGTCGCTTTAGCGTCACTGGCGAAGACGACCCGTCTTTCGACGGTTTTTCAGGAACACTGCTGACGCGCTTTTTTTTTTCCTCGTACACATTATTCTTTTCGCGAATTCCTTTTATTGCAATAGTTTTCGGACTTGCCGTTCCTTTGTTGCCTGGTTGCAGGCTTCCTCGTCGACCGCGCGCTTGTATCCCAAGATCCGCGCGGCGCACTCCCCGGTTATTTCAAAGGACCGCTGCCACAGCGCTCCTCCGCCGACGCGTGCCTCTGCGCCCCCGTCTATCGCTCAGCGCTTTCATCTTCCTCCCGAGGCCAACTGATGGAGGTTGTACTGCGGGCAATATCTTGTCAGACGCAGCATCCTGCACCCGGCGCTCTCACCCCCCGCGGTGTTCCTTTGTCGGCCTCCTCTCTCTCTGCGCTTGTTGTTAAATTCCTCGAAAGCTTCTGTTCGCTAGTGGCCAACAGGACGAACACGTAAAATAAAAAAGGGGGCAGACAGGCTGCAGGCACAGAGACGAGATGAAAGCGGCGTACTTTTTTTTTCTCTGGAGGAGTTAAACGAGCAACATTTCCTCCGCCCCGCCGTGAGCTGTCCGTTCTCACGTTGCTTTTGTTTTGCGCCAGTCGCTGGCAATCGGGCTCACCAGTGCGGGTAATATCTTTCCTCATTTCTTCTTCTTCTTTATATTTACTAAGTTTTCTTTCTTGGAAACCTGTGGAAAAGAGTTTTCACTTTGGAGCAATCCTAGCCAACCCAGCTTTTTTTTGTGCTCTGTGGCAAAGTTGCTGGCGTTCGCCAAAACGAGGAAAAAGGAGGAGCGCTGGACGACTGAACTCACGTGCAATGTGTGCGTACGTTTCTAAGCCGTTCAGATTAAAATTGTTCTTGGGAGAGCCGAGCCTGCAGCACCAACTTCTCCACGGAGCTTTCATACTCAGTATGACTCTTTCTTATTGTTGATTGAAGACTTCCTGCAGATGTCATCCAAAGACATTTTCATGGGCAGAATCCATATTGACGATTTTGGCGGGAGAAGCATGAACAATCTCTTGTTCACGTTACACGGATTCAAGCCCCGTATACTCAGCTAAAGAAAACATTGGCAGTATGCGGACATTCTATGTTACCGAAAACAACAGACATGAGAAGTGTATGCGTGTGTGAGGGGGGGGGGGGAAGGGTAGAGCACGGTTATATAGTCACATGTTTCTTAAAAGCATGGTGACCTAAGGCGCTTCATCTTGCATTCAAAGAATGATTTATTTCTCATCTTTACTCCCAGAAAGCCCAGGGACCTAAAGCACACCATTGTTAGATAGAGCCTGGTCATCGCTTCATACTCATTTTTTTTTTTCATCTGTTATGAAGATCGTTGCCAGTTGAACTTCACATGTGAATGGAAGGGGGGAAAGGCTTTGACGAAACTAATGGACTCAATATAGTCAAACTAATTACTTTCATGAAAGTTGTTTGTTAACGCGACAGTGTTAAAGAGCTCATTTCGCAGAAATACCGGCTTCTGCGTCGGTGTTGGCGCCGGCATCGTTGCTTGAGTGAAAAATCATCATCTTTGCGGGACCCCCGAAAATCGAGAAAGATGCAAATAAAGTGTCATAGAACATCCTGGGTCGTAGTGGGGACCGTTTGCGCGGAAAGCGGGTGTTCTACCAGACAGCCATGCCTCTGCTTGTAAATACATAGAAAATAACCTCCTCCGTTTGGCAATGCAGTGAAAGTAACTTTTATGCTTTAAATACACACGCTTCCAGTATACATGCTTCACAATACAACATGAAATACTGCCGTAATGGTGCTTGGTACAAGGGTGCATTGCCATCAGGCGTCAGAAAATAGGATTATCATAATGACTTCATAGTTAAAGGCCTGTTACCCACTGCAAAAGGCACACACGCTACTGCACCCATAAGGCCACGTGGTGGGTGCAAAGCAAGTTGGAAAATATTTCATAGACCAAGTGTTTGAAGTACGCATAGAAACAAAATATCGCAATCGTGTTAAACATTTAAAGGCGAAGCTTAAAGGTCCCCCCATTTTTTTGTCGTGATTGACACTATAGCTAGCTCAGCTTTTGTTCGTTCAGTAAGCACCAAGCATTCGATAGTGCTAAATGCTCAGTCGTTTTCTGACCATGACTGCAATAACGTTTCAGTGTATGATGATTTTTTGTCTAAGAACTGATTGTGTTGTTAGTAACTGTTCAATTTGATACATCCTAAAAGTTTACACAAAACAATTGTGAATGCCTTATGTACTCACAAACAAAAAAAAACACCATTTGAGAAAGCGCAAGAAAGGCTTTCGCACAAAAAAGCTTTCGCGCAACAGCTATAACAAACAAGTACAAGGTCATATGCATTTGAGAAACGCACTCTTTGAAATTATGCATTAAGCAAACATCAATTCCAGAAACAGCTTGTTGACGCCAGCACTGTGGCTCTCGGGCGGTTCCATCCGAGCAAACACGAATGAGCGCACATATTTAATCACGGAGCGTCGTATAGGATGGCCCGTTGAACTTGGTCGGCATACTTTGTTCTTACTTCTGAAACTTCCGTAATTGAAGCAAGTGGAGAGAGCGTTTTCGCGGCCGCACTAAATTATTTCCGCGCTGCAGGGAAGGAGCGGTCCGAGACGACCGAAAAAAGGGACGACGCACCAAGTGGCGCGAAGAGGGAGTCGATCAATCTTCCTTGCCCGGGGCCATTCGTCATGGCACCAGCCATACTCGACCATAGATCAGCCGTTCTACAGGACTATATCGGACGCGCGCACGCGTCGCATCTGATCAAGGCGGGGAGAACGAGGGGGAAAAAAATATGCGTCCTTCCGCAAATCAGACTACAACTTTTTTTTCTGTTTGTTTGACGTCGCTGGCAACGGCGATGCATCGATTTTCACTAAAAGGCCTCGCACGCCGCAGTTTTTTTGAGCTCGCGTCCGCAGTTCGACCAGCGGCGGCCACACAAGACGTGCGCCAGCTGGCCATAACTCAGTGTGGCTTTATCGGAACACCCTCTCTCCGCCGGACACTCCCTCACTCTATCGGGCCGCCATTGCGAGCTCGCATTAGAATAACTTGGTTGTGCGCAGCACACTTCCGAATCACTTCCGGTTTCACGGCTCATTCGCACCACCGTCTCGATTTAAAAAAAAAATAATGCCTCAATGCTGCCTCTAGCCCCAGAGCCTCAGATATCGACGTTGTGTGACCTCGAGACGAAGAACTGATTGTTGCGGAATTAATGCATCCGAAGATATAGCCTATACCCTTGATGTTCCCGCCGAAGCGTACTCATCTTCATACTGGACGACGCCCGACCGGTGGTCACCATTAGTCGCCTCTATGTGTGCGAACTGTGTAATCCGCACTATAAAAATATTTAGATATCAAAATAAATGTGTGCCTCGTGAGCGATCGTAATATATTCAGTCGAAGATGTCAGTGCAAATGAGGTAAAGGGTCGTATTAATGCTGATTTTAGATCACGTTTTCCAGATTTGGGATCTTCATCCTTTCAAAGCATCTTCTTTTTCTTCGTTTACTTCGTTACGGCTCGTTATTTACCTTACTCTTTTTTCTTAAAACCACAGTCTTGCCGACAGAAACTCAGCTGCAGTAAAAAAAATCAAAATTATTCAAATAAGAGCTTGCTTATAAATGAAAATTATCAAGTGCACTTGCTATTTTGGCAGAAACCTAACGTCTATTGCTCCAAGTGTCACCATACTCGGACCCTGACGAATTCGCCGTGTTCTTAAGCAGTATACGGATACTTGCATCCATAGATGCGAATATCCATACTGCTTACGACAACGGCAATTTTGTAAGGCTCCGAGTATGATGACACTTTGAGAAATACTCGTTTGGTTTCTTCACTGTTTCAATGAATCGGATAGCTTTCGTAAACACTTCTTGCACGTATTTCCTACTCTCCAGCGTTTTATGGGAACTTAATTGTCGATAATTTCGCGCGTGGTCCTTCGCAGATTTTTTCCTTCAGCACGGCTAATGCGAACTTCTATAAATTCGGTCAAAATCAGTCTCAATATTAATATTAATAAGTAATCTACTGCATAACACCTCGAAATAACTACATACACACAGTAGTTATTAAAGAATATAAAATAAATGCAAACCATGCGCCAGTTCCTCTTTTTGGAAGTGTGTATCAATCAACTTACCCACAAGAGTTTGAATGAGGTTTATCTGTTTGAACGCCACTTCGTTTAAGGAGCGTGTGTCGTAAATAAAAAACGCGATGTCAGCGTCAGCGGCATTTATCGTCAGTGAGAAATTTCACTTTACACAAATGATACGAAGCGGGGTTCGAGCCGTAGACAAACCAAATGTGTACTACCAGCTGCCATGCACCCTCTATATTGACACTCTGTGATCTCAGCCGTGGTTTCACTAGTCGCGCAAACGCTTTGGGACATCGTGTTTGTAAGTCGTAGGCCTGATAAATTTTAATGACGAAGCTAACGCGTCTTGCGAGATTTTTTATGTGACCCAAGGATTTACTAAAACTCAGTCGCACCTTGACACGATCTCTTGGGGGGTCACGGGTCTTCACAAAGCGCTTGATCCGCATATCAAAAAACCATATATCCCGGAAACTTTTTACCCTCTTTAGGTAACCTTGCATGGGCCACGGAAGCATGCGTCCATTGATCGAAGCGGCATGCGTTTCACAGGTTCGGTCCTTGACAGCGGCAAGTTATCGTTTCGTCCTGTTTATTTTCTTCTCATTTGCGTCATAGTTATTAGGAACAACATCCCCTGTACTTTACTTGGCTTACAGACCAATCCTGATTGTTCTTCTACCAATGGTAGACACACTTCCAGTATTGATCGGCAGGCTCGAGTCACCATCGCACTGAGGCCGTACAACAGGTACTAGAGGTTGTACGTGTGCAGTGCTTGCAAGCCTTCAGTAGGCACCACGAACCGCAACCTATATACTGTAGAACATGATACGCTTGAAGTCCTGCGTCCACTACTATCGAAGGCAGCAGTCTTGTTTAAGCGCACGTGTTTTTTATGTTCTCTTTTTTTCTATCTTTCTATTTTCATCCCTCAATCTCATCCCCCTGTGTAGGATAGCAAACCAGACGTTCGTCTGGTTAACCTTCTTGCCTGTCCTCCCTCTACCTCCTCGTCCTCCTCCGTGTCGGCTGATCCTAATCAATTATTGCTTAACAATAGCAACGTTTAAAGACAGAGAACGTACTATACAACAGACGCAAAACTGAAGGCTCCTGATTAATTTCAAATATCCATGGAGTTATTTACCGTGCGCCATTTACATCTTTGGTGTGAGCGTTAATTAACCTGAGCTAATTACTTGGCTTCTCAATTTCACGTCGCAAAATGTTGACACGTCTTGGTTAGCTGTGGGTGCAATATGCGCAATTAAAAGAAAAAAAAAGCTCTCGCAAGATCTGACGAAATTTCGCATGCTTCGAGGGGAACCTTTTCTCTGAAGTAAGTATATATATCGTGTGCAACCGAGTCGCGCGGTATTGCGTTCAAACAGCATGCGCTGTTGGAATGCATACCGTATGTCTTTGTGGCACATAATACTGGAACATAACAATGGCAAACACACAAAAAAGCGTGACCAGCTTTATGCCGACGTGCGTCGCGTATTGCGCGGAGTGGCTCTCTGCGGCGATCGGGTGGCTAGCGCCAGCTGACCATGGACTTCTCCTCGCACAGTTCAAATGTTTGCGCAAGCAGTTCGTTGGCGCGGTGAAATCAATGGCGCGTTACGAAATCGGAGCCCGCGGGCCGGGGTCTCCTTTGACGCAGGGCTCCCAGTTTCTCCGTCCAGCCTCGATGTGCGCGCTGCGTCGAGCGGTCTCTTTGAACGGCCCGCATTCGCAGCAGCCGCAAAGGGCCTGTCCAGATGGAGCCAGCGCGGCATCCGAATAGTGGAGCATGGCGCAACGGCCAGCGCTGCTGGACCGAGTGGGCTGCAGCTGCCGAATGCGAATGGCGGTAAATCGATTCGCAAAAATTGCCGAAAACAGGTTGCTTGGAGTTAATGTGGCGCGTCCACTGCTCCCTGATTTACTGCGACTCTGCGCGTGTCATACAGGTTCGCGTATACGAATACTTGGTGAAGGCTGTGCGCCGCCTTTTCAATAGTCATTGGTATGTGAGACTGGAAAGTGTGACCGTTCCATGGCCTATAATGTAGTAGCCTCTCGCATAAATTTATTTCGGCGTTGGATCACTCAGACATATTACGCGTCGATTCACATAAGGAAATTTCCGAATTATACCTTGTTATCTAACATGCCATGAAATTCCTGATCTTCCTGAACATAATACACACGCAACTAAACTAATCAAGTTACTAAAAAAATAGCAGTAGCACATGTATTATTGCTATATGCATTCAAACAAAAGATGAGCCTTAATGTATAATACCAAGAGAGAAAACGACAAGTCGGTCGAGCCAGTGCTACAAAAAGAGCTTAGCAAAGGGGCTTGGGTGGCCGAGAGCTCTTTCTGGCACTGATGGCGCACCACTGACAGGGCAACGCCAATGGCCGACGCCTGAGCGGCGCCAGTCGCATGGAACAAAAGGGCTTTCCTACTCCTTTCGATCCGCGGTGTCTCTCCACTATAGCCCCTTCCATCCACGGCAATCCACGCCTTCGGCAAAGGCGTTCGAGAACCTCTGTATTTTCTCGCTATCCATCAGACTGACAATCGTGCGTACACGAAAGCGCATTCGAAGGGAGCCCCAAAGTCGACGACTCATTGCGATGAAGGAGCGAAAGGGGGGGCGCGCACAAAGAGAAGCCGCGGCTGTGAAAAAGAAAAGTTGAGTGTCGAACCCGGCATCCTTTTTTGTGTCGCTGTTGCGTGGCTTGTCTCTTTTTCTTGTCACCACGCCGCGTTCTTTCTCTCCGTTTCCTTCCAATTGGTGCGGGTCCGGGCGCTGGGCTTCCGTTGAGGCCCGCCATGGACTCTTTGCGTCCGCTGGTTCAAAGAGGCTTCATCGCTATTGGGAACATATCAAACACGGGCTGCCTCCTCATTGCATGCGTGTGCCGAAAGCCGCTGACAGCCATTGACAGGCCGTGCGCCGAATGCATTTAATTAGTCTTTCTCTGAGGCGCCTCTGCCGCTCCGGAAGCTCCGAGGCTTGTTCGGCGCACTTTTGCCGCTAAACTCCGGCGGCCTCGCCTCCATTCGCGCAAATTTCGCTTGCTTCTCTCTCTCTCTTTTATTTCTGCGGTTCCGCAGTCAGTACTTTCAACCAGCAGAGCTGCTAATAGGGAGCGCCACATTGTGAGGCAATAAAACTGTCGCCTCCGAGCAGCGCTCCATTCAGAGGAGAAAACGACTTTCTTCTCGGGCGCTCTTATTCTAATGGACCTCTTTCAAAAAGCAGGCGCTCAGTGCGCACTCTCGCAACTTTCCATTGGTTACGCTGCGCTTGAATTCGTTCCAAATTAGACGGGACATCGCGGTCTTATGTGGAGCTCTGAGTTGGTCTCTCTCCGACGCGCTTCCTTTTAGTTACCATGCGTCAGGCGCTGGTGGCCTCGACGTTGTATCCGCTCTGCGCCTCTCTCGTGAAAGTGGGCACGCGAGCTATACAGGTGCTCAAAATTTATATGTCAGGATATGGGTGCACGTTCGCAGAGCTGTTTAGCCACTGAAGAGTATTATAACGCTACTGCCTCTAACATACGGCACTATAGCATGTGTTCGCACACTTCTGACTAAATGTTTGAACGTAGATCGTCCCTACATAACCGAGAGAGTTCATTTGAAGTCAAGACAAGTTATGTAGGAGGGTTTTCAATTAATTTGTTAAGGAATTCGAAATAAATAATTAACAATTTTTTTAGCGTTCCACAAGAAATTACGTCTACAAGACTTGCATGTCGGTGTACAGTGCGCTTGATGCTGTTGATGCCATTATTCTATTTTTTTTCAATAATTCATTTTAATGAGAGTTGACGCCGAAGTTGTATGTTTTCTTAGCAGCGTTGTTAATAATCGTTTCTTTTCAAAAAAAAAAAGCTAGTGATAGAGTAGCCGGTAGCACTTGCTTTTGTGATGCCCAACTATGTCCATATGTTAGTCTTCTCAAACTCTTTGAATGCTCCCGTTCTGTTTATATTTACCGATTATATATTTCCCTATGTCAAGAGTGGGTCTGCATAAGCTCTGCTATTAAAGCGGTCTCCTTCTATTACTCGCTTGCGAAATAAGCAAACACTAGTGACGTGCGACTTTCTTGTGTACTTTTCAGTGTACTATGCCATTTGCTACTGCGATAGAAATAATATGGACACTTTCGGAGGATTCGGGTTGTCGTCGTCATGTTCTTTACAAAGTCCAAATCGGCAACATTGACCAAGGCGTCTACCATCAACCAAAAGCACGCAAGCGCTGGGAACGAACGTGGCGGAAGCATGCAGAGGCGAAACGAGCCGGCTATCTTCATCACACGAAAGCTGCAGGCGACGATGATATCGCCCTGCGTGCGAAGTATGCAGTCGGTGGCTGCTCAAGCAGAGAAGAAACGCTCCTGCCAGGCTGTTTTCGGCGGGCAAAGTAACGTTGTAGAAAGCCGGGGGAAGCGTTGCGGTTGTGTGCTTCGCTTAGCAGCAACTGCGAACTCAAGGGCTCCGTCGCTCACGCCATCCCTACAGGCAGGCACCACGAGACAGCGCATGAACTTGATGTCCTCCTCTCGGGAGCGCGAGAAAACACACCACGAAAACTGCGTTGTTCCCTCGAGTGACCATATTCCTATAAATTAGCGTTTCGTTTCGTTACGTGAGATCAGATCCAAATGAATTAGCTCCTAGACTTACCTTATAATACATTTCATTTTGGTGCTATCGGGCTTGCTGCGAATTAGGTTTTTTTAAGTGTGAATACACTTTATAAGCGACCCCAAACCATCCACCGCCGTCGGCGGCGTCCGCAGTCTTCTCTCTATCTTTAAAAGAAAGAGGACTTGGCGGGCCGCAGCGCGACGCTCTACCGAATAAGCCACGGACGCGACGCTGATATCGGTTTCAGTAACGCGCCTTATACCCCCTCCCCCTTCGCTCGCTCCTCCGCTCTCCTCGCTCGCTGCAGCTGCGCGCTCACCCCTCTCCCTCGCGCACCCGCCTTCTCTCTCAGTCTCCCGTCAAGAGCGGGTCGTGAGGGGGAGTAAAGTTAAAATCCGTTGGCATTCGCCAGTGAGTTAACGTAAACTCCCCCGTGTGATCAAATTGCGATTCCCAGGAACCATTACACCATAAAGGCACCATAGTGTGATTAATAAATATAATAGTGCGAATTAATAAATACCCCTCATAGCATCACCCCGTGAATTCGCACTTAACCATGTTCACCCTCGGGGAAATGCTTGGGAGTTTTTTGTACTCATTATCTCTCCCCTGCACCAATTCTTAGTGTGCAATTAGTTTTTTTTTTTTGTTGCTTGCACGTAGTAAGCAGCGCAAATGAATGTCTTGCCGTTTCCTCTAATTATATCCATAAAAATCTATAAATATTGCGTGTTGCCACTCACTCATATGCTGGAAATTGTATGAGCATATTGGAAAATGAGTTATGTGTTTCAATGACCGATGGTGAAGTATAGCACTTGCAACACTTGCACGTGACGACGCTAAAAGTTTGAATGGCTAAAGTTCTCGGGCAGTAATTGTTCATTCAGTCTAATATATGGAGTAGCATTGCGGCCTATGAATACATACTATTGCGTCTGTCAATTCATCCTCGCACTATTAGAAGCATTGCATAGGGTGTGGCACAGCAAGTGCCAGCAAATTTGGCGAATAAAACACTTTTTTTTTATACACAGGGGGCAAGCATAGCGCAAGCTCTATATAGGTTGTAAGTTGAAGGGAATCTACCAAAACGCCGGTCCCCCATGCAATTTCAACTATAGGAAAACTAATTTATCCTGAAAATTGTAGCACTGTCTGCTCTACCAGGTCTATTTACATATGCCTGTGGTAATATCGGCGGCGTAAAAGTACGCCGCTGCGTGACATAATGCTCAAGTTTGGACTCGCTGGCACTTCGACGCAGTACACAGGCCTTCGATGACCGGTCCCATTGGGCCTTCCGTATTTATGGCGTCCCACGTGGTGATCACAGCACGTCTTTTCGGTCACGGGCAGAGCCCATCTAGGGGCACCGGCATCCGGGCAAGAGACACCGATGCTTCTGGCAAAGAGAGTAGGCCGTAACAACAAGAGATCTTGGCCGAGCCCCCAGAGAGGGACGCCTTTCCTTACCAGCGCGAGCGAAGAGGAAGAATAGGTTGTGATGGGGCGCGCGCCTCTAATGGACGGGAAAAAGCTTTCCTTACCGCCCACTCTTTCACCCGCGAGGCTGCTGCTCGGCCAGTGTTGCTGCCAGCCGAAGAGGTCGCGGCGCGACAGTCGCGGTCCGGTCGCCTCACTGGGTGCACGATCCGCAGTCTGCGCGGCGAATTATTCATGGCGGAATCTGTGCTGTCGCGCTCGGTTCGTTTGCCTTGGCCGCGTAATTTTTTCTTCTCCAGCTCTCGTTGGACCACCGTGCCACACCAATTACGCGCGCCGAAGTGTCATCCGCTGCCAACTGCGCAACTGTCGCGCACCGGAACGGCCGCACACGGAAAAAATTTGTGCAAAATGGGTATAGATAAATGTGCTTTCCTGCCTAAGCACATCTGGGACTGTCTAGCACTTCGAAGCCGAGACCTCCTCCTGGTCGTTTCGCCAACACGTATACTGCAGAAAAAGCGAGATCGTACTCTCGCCCCCACTTACATTCCGACATCCCGTCGTTGTTGAAGTGTGTGTGTGCGGATCATTATCTGGTGGATTAGAGCTTCTCTAATTAACTTCAATGTACGACGAGAGAACTGGGTCGTCCGCGTTCAGAGAAGCATGTAATGGCTGCTTTGATCATAACTTCGCGCAACCTTAAGAGCCCACAGCTCCTATTCAAAACAAGAACAAAAAAGCAGGTGATTCAGTAAGCACAATTTTTTTTTTGAAGTGAGCTAGTAACCTTAAGCAATACCACACTCTATACATCTCAAATGACTGATAAAGCCTACATATCTTCAAGTAACAAATTTTCGTTGCTTTTATGTAGTACTATACAAATCTTTTCCCTTCTCTTCCCTTCTTTGTTTTTCTCGTCTTTCTATTCTCCTTTCTGAATCCGAAAGTCTAAGGTGGCCAACCGGAAGTTCTTGCGGCTATAGCCTCCCCGCCTTCCTACTTTCTGTTTACTTTTTTCTTTCCCTTTTTTTTCTGTCTTTATACTGTTCGGTTATTCCATACCACTGACTAACCGTGCCATGATTTCAGGCAATACGTGTATTCGTAAAGCTATTTTGAACGAATTGTTTTAGAAGATATAAATAATTGATGTGGTAATAAACATAACTAATTATTTGTGCGTCATTATCCTTGTGAATCGAAATGGCGAAAAACCCTTTTCGCGACAACTGTGGTAGCGAGAAAACGTTACAGCAGAATTTCTGTGACGTTCCTCTCTACAATGCGCAGAGAACATCTCCAGCAGCCTCTCTAGCTTGCATTGATCAGAGAACCATTATGGAATGACGACCTGAGAGGCCATCGCTGGTGAAGGCGACGAATGTGGTGGTCAACTTCTTGAAGGCAACAGGCTTGCACCGGTGACTATCGACTTATAGTGTTATGATGACGGTGGGGTGTGGCTTCGTGTGCATGTGAGCTCTCTCCTTTCTCTCTCTCTCTTTTTCCATCTTTGAAACTCTCCCACCTTTTTCTCCTGTGTAGGGTAGCATGCCAGTCTTTCTAAACTGTTTACCAACCCTGCCTTTCCTTCCCTACCCCCTGTTCCATCCTTTCTTCTATGCGTCAATAAATGCTGAATAATGCTGTGGCTGGCGAGTAGCTCTACTAAAACAATTAACTTTTCAATCAATGTCCGCTGTGTGCTTAAGTGTACACGAGCATGAGGCGAATGGCTCAAACGTTGAAGCACGCTGTCAACAAAACGATTGATTGATTTGATTGATAAGTGAGGTTTAACGTCCCAAAACCACTATATGATTATGAGAGACGCCGTAGTGGAGGGCTCCGGAAATTTAGACCACCGGGGGTTCTTTAACGTGCATTCAAATCTGAGCACACGGGCCTACAACATTTTCGCCTCCATCGGAAATGCAGCCGCCGCAGCCGGGATTCGAACCCGCGCCCTGCGGGTCAGCAGCCGAGTACCTTAGCCACTAGACCACCACGGCGGGGCAACAAAACGTACTAAGGAAAATACAAAATGCGAAACGTAGTGTATAACAGATTACAAAAAACTCATCGTTGTTACCAGAGATTTTGACAGCGAGGAATTCATCTTCTGCAGACAAAAAAAACGAGCATTTTTAGGCTTTTGGTTTAACGACACAGGCATATTGGACGGGTAAGCAATTAGTTGTAGGAAAGCAACCATGCTGAGGGCACCTTTAATGCGCTTAGACGTAGCCCTGGATGCGAGTTTTTATTCGGCTAGTACACCCCTTACCAATTACCTATATCTTCCCTACTCCGCATGCATTGCGCTTTGCGCAGCTACAGGCAATCTCTCCGGGAGTAAATACTGCGCAGATATTACAGACACACGTTATAGGTATGGCAAGCCACTCTGCATAATGTCAAAACATCTTTGAAAACGCAATATGCACTTCGTTATCCTATTTTTGTTGTTTCTATTCTCAGTTTGAAAAGCGTGGGTGAACTTCCGTAAAATTGGACTATTATAGTCTTGATTGTACTAACAGAAACTTGCAATCGAATGTTATATTTTGATCATCGTCGTTGTAGTAATTTCTATTATTGAGACTGTCTTTGTTACATCAATAGGTAGGCCCTTGTTTGCTAATATACCTTCCTATTTGTTTGTCCCGAAAGTTGTGTTTCTTCCCTGCACTTTATATATATATAGGGTGCACTATCAGGGCTTGTCAGCTTGTTCGAATATTTTCACGTCTATGCGTGTCACCGGAATGCGGGATCGTACCCGCGAGTGCTCGGTCCTTTACGGAACATAGGCACGCTTTCACGGAACGTAAACTACTGGCACGATTCGTTTTACGTTTGCGACAATATCTGGTCCATTCGCCTCCGTCGTGGCTACACGCTATACACCCGTTTTAATGATACTTCGGATAATATATCAAGGTAAGCCGAAGTGCGAGCGCCGATTGCAACCACATTGTTTGAGCCGTATTATACTTAAGATAGAGTGATATAGAATACCGAAGCTGAAAACATAAGATGTCCAAAGCCCTCAAGAGGCCTGGTAGTTGGGGCCATCTGACGAACCAGGCAAGCACGAAATTGTTATCGCTGAAGCATGGTGCATTACACTCGAGGTGTAAATGCTTTGCCGCAGTGCTATTAGGAATGAGTGGCCTTCTTAATCTGCCATCGAGAACACTAAGTGAAAGCTACGGTGTCTGTCATAGTGTTTGCACGAAGCTTCGCAAGATGCCTATGCCGTCATCCGGTAACCCTGTATTTCATGCCTACCTTCATATCTGAATATCATGCATGTTAAAGGCATCCTATGATTCTGCTGGGGCACTTATTTAATCGTATCCAATATAGGTATAATTGAAATGCCGTTATCGCGTGGTGGTTTGCGCAAACGTAAATGTATACGTCTACGTACGTACTTAAAGAAACTTTCCTAGAACATTTGATCTGGTAACTCGGTAAACGCATCCTGGTATTTCGGTAGCACGGTAGCTTATAAGAAAGTCTGCGAACAAGCTGGAAACCTCTAATCGTATTTACACGCACTGTTTGCGTTTTGGGGCAAACTTGGGTCCCGTCGTTCATCCGGCCACCGTTGTCGCAACCTGCCTCGGAGGTTCAGCAGCGAGCTGGGCGAAGGAAAACCGAGAGAGGCTGCGGGCGGCACGCAAATCCCATCGATCAGCGCAGTATTACCGAATGGCGGCGGCGGGTGACACCGCAAGAGGGCCCAGCGAAAGACAGGGAGAGACAGACGCCGATAACGCGGACAAAGTGCGTCCTCCTCTGCCGAACCTTTGCTCGCCGCTGTGCACCGCAGAGCAGGTCCTGCCAAGATTAGTGCCGGCTGCCGGCTCCATTGGGCCCAGTCGGCCAGGCCTGGCTTGGTGTGGAAATTAATTTTTTGCTCCCCTGGCGACGCCGGACCTCTTCGGCCGGTAGGCTCATCGCCTCACTGCGCCAGAGAGAGCGCGACGACCAGCAGCCAATGACGGCGTGTCTGCCTCTCGTTTCCCGACCGAGAGATATCCGCCAGAATTGTTCGTGCCTCCTGAGCGCAGCAGTGCACCTTACCAATCGGGCTCTTCGAGGCTGAGATGCTCCGTCTCTGTTAATGCTGCTGCCCTGCAGTATCGTCTCCTTCTGTCCGCCCTCCCGACCCTTTCTGTCCCGTCTTTGATTTTGCTTTTTCTTGTTTCGTGAATCTAATTGGCGGTTCCTTGCTCGCCCTCTGGACGGCACCTTTATAAGGATGGATATCTCTGTCTTTCTCGGCACTCTGTCATAGGTTTTCATTTGTCAGCGTTCCTTTCCGCGAAATCTCGATTGCATCTATATTGTAACTTTGAGTCTTCAGACGAGTTTTATGCAAAAATTGTGTTACGTTTTTTTTTTATCGATGCTACTCAACATAGGTATTCCTACGATGGTACCACTTTTACATCGCTCTGTACAAAGTTGGGCCTGCCATCACTGCATTTTACTTACTTGAACACGTGAGCACCCCGGCTAGCGTTCCCACACGAGAAGGCAAGCGAATCAGTCTTCATGTGAACGAAGATAAAAATGACCGCCTCTAACCTGCATGTTCTGTGGGTCACAATAACGTTAATTCAACAACAACAACAACAACAACAACAACAACAACAACGACGACGACGACGACGACGACGACGACGAAAACAACAACAGCCTCATTCAATGCTCGTCTGCAAAATAGGCTAGAAAAGCACCGTCTATTTGCCGAATGCGAATTTAGAAGGCATGTAAAGGGCAATGCGATCTTTCAAGCAGTTCACTTTAATACTTTATAGCGTGTTTGTCATAAACGAAATAAGCATGCTTTTGTAGGATACTGCTGTTCATCACTAGCGGGTGCAAGTTAGCGCATACTGCTTGCGCATATTGAAAGAAATGAAAAAAGACATGCTTACACCACGGATGGTTCCGGAAGAGGGTTAAGTAGTTTCATGGACGGCTGACTAATGCAACGATCTCTGTCATATTTGATAAAGAAGACATTGAGAGCCACTTTGTGAGCGTTACCGTTCCGGCCCAGACTAACTCTTTCTGAAAGCCGAGCACCACATCCACACGCGGTATCATGGGCAAACGAATGTTCGGTCTTATCTTCTTATTTTTCGCGTGAGTTCCCACTTGGTCTTGCATAACCAACGGTGGACTGTACAACATCAACTAACACAATACTAACTTATTCTGTCAGTCGGCCTTACGTATTCATGTTATGTAAAGTATACCTCTTTTACTAATGGCTTTCAGATGTATAGTTTGTAAACCAAGCATACACAACAACGCTATATCCACACAACTTGGTGCCTCGAATACTGACGTGTGCTACCAAAAATAGGCACGTGTGCTGTATTTACATTACGATTACTTATAATGACATTCTCTATACCTTCCTTAGCATAATTGTCTGTCAGTTCTCATTAATATTGTGTCTATCAAAGAAAACACGCCCTTAAATTTACCCTTCTTTCCTACAGCGCTGAATTTCACTAAAGTTTTCCCGACGTATAGCAGTATTTTACAACATTTCATCCTGTGCAAATCACTTTGAACACATGTTTATCGAAGCCATATTTATTAATACATTAAAAGTAAAGTTAGAGAAAGGTTTAATGGGGAAGAAAAAATGAGAGGAAGACCATGAATCAACATCGTGGCCTGCTACTCAGCTTTAGAAAAGGAGAACGGGTACTGTAGAGAAGGTGTAGATAATGATGAGTAGGAAGGTGTCGACGAAGCAGAACCCTGAAATATGCAATTACTATTTAAACATATACTACTTTTAATAAATGAAAATATTCTGATTGATTGATTGATTGATTGATTGATTGATTGATTGATTGATTGATTGATTGATTGATTGATTGATTGATATGTTAGGTTTAACGTCTCAAAAGAACCATATGATTATGAGAGACGCAAAAGTAGAGGCCTTCGAAAATTTCGACCACCTGGGGACCTTTAACGTGCACCCAAATCTGAGCACACGGCCCTACAGCATTTTCGCCTCCATCGAAAATGCAGCCGCCACAGCCGCAATTCAATCCTGCAACCTGCGCGTCCACAGCCGAGTGAGTACCTTAGCCACTAGACCACCACGGTGGGGCAATGAAAATATTCTGAAACCAGTGCGTTTTGAAAAAAAGCCGGTGAGGTCTTACAAGTGTCGTCAGCGTAGAGTGGGCCAGAAACTGACAATATATTGTAGTTAACCTCTAAAGATATTAGCAGCATTGGTATCACAGATCCAAAAAAATTGAGCCTCCTGAAAGAACTGGAATCGGCACTTAACCTAACGCGTTCCGGTCAACCTAACGCGTTTCTAATGCGTTCCAGTTTCGTTGCCAACTCGTGTAAATACGTGACCTCAATTGATCCTTATTTTTTTACTTAATGGTTCATTTCGCTCTACTAGTACTGTTGGATTTAGCTATGAAGAGTGGTTTCTTACGCCGTTTGCTGGACTCATATCGGTGGACGTTCGTTATGAGAATAAAAATTGCAGCTTTTTTGCCGACACTATTGTTCCGCTGAATTTTCAGAAGAAACCTTCACAAAAAGTATACTTAACGTGAACGCATTACTTGGCTACGTTAGCGAATTTGTTCGCCCACCGGCCCACGGAAAAGGGGTGTCCGCAGGACACGCTACCTTTCCCACCAAAACTCACATGGGTGCCTATATAAGACGGTGTTTCTGGGCTAAGTTGGCGAAAGCACACACTCCGCTCGCGTCACCGCACACACAATGGGTGCATTCTCTAGTATGCTGCAGTAACCAACTGCAGCCACGACGCAGCAGCCCCGCACCAGAAGGGTAAGTCCCGACCCGAAGGGGAAAAGGTAAATGCATAGCCGGCTCACTTCATCGGAAACAACTTGACGCTACAATTTCATCTGAATATACTTAGCGGCAACTTTGCTTTGCAAACTTTGTCGTTGTGTTTCTTCAGCGACCGCGTTGCACACGTCCAAATGTCCTGCCTCCCAGCGGCGCGTTTGTGACAAAAGTAAGACGCTGAATTCAAGTGCTAAGACCAATCGGCGGTATACCTGTCGCGCAAGATCCAATAGGCACGCCGCGAAATTTCTGCTTCGCCTATCCTCGGCTCCGCCTCCACTCCCGTGACTCGAAGAGAGGCAGTTGCCGCCTGCCATACTTGAGATCTTCGCTTTTCTTTCCCTTCTCACTCGCCGAACAGAGATGAAGCGCCTTGGTGATTAATTGCTGCCTGCAACAGCCGCGCTGCCGAGATGAAAATAAAAGAAAAATTGCCAAACTTCGTCGCACAATTCATCACTTGTAGACCTGCTTTATAGTTGCGTCCGAGGGTGCTTCTCTTTCGTGACAAGCATTTCTTTTTCTTTTAGATATTATGAAGCGACGAGAAGAAAAGTTGTTTTTCTGCTTCAACAAGTTTGAAAGCATGAAAGCGAAAGAAAAAATAAAGCACTTCGCAGTCGAAAATTAGTACGTCGGACGCACTTGAAACAACATTCAATGTCCTCATTTATTGTCTGCAAGAATAGACTTTTCTTTCTCTGTTCGTTTCTAAGGCCTCTCGTCTTCATAATAAAGTTTCTCATTACCAGGAGAACATTTACGCTTTTAGCGGCACCGTTATCCGCCTGAAAATAACAGAATGCTCAAAAACACTCGCGAAATGCCAGAAGAAAGAAAAACTGAGAAACCACGATGAAACCAAGGGGCGAGCAGCCGAGTTCTTACAAGTGCACAATCTATCTGCCGCTTTCTCTCGTTTGCAATATTCAACATTTTTCTCTCGTTAATGAACATCTGGACGAAGCTTTGTCGCCTTCTGGAAGGAGGCTTTATGAAGCACTCACGACAATGCTGCTCCACTCGTTACACTCTGTTACCACTTCATTTCATTTTCTTTTGCATCTGCTGCTTTTATAACGCTGTACTGTTCACGTCGGTGCCACTCTTTCGAAGCGTACTTTGCGAGCCTGGCTTAATTGTGGTTTTTATATATGAAGAGGACAACGTACTATAGGAATGAGAATCATTATCCTAATAATACTCATCGTGATATTTCCACAGACGCTTTGACCGGGTGAGGCATTAGTAGCCACCTGCGCACGTATACTTAATGATGGCGCAAACCTTCCATGCCTCGCTAAACTCAAAAATTCACTGTGGGCATCCCGCGGCGGCGGCTGCCGCAACACGAGTGATACAATAAATAATCGCGTGGTGACCATGTGACGTCGTCAGGACGTCACAGTTCCCCGGAACTTTCAACACATGATGAAGTCACAACGAGATATCGTCATTTCGTTGAAGATCGGTTGATTGGCAGCGGAAAACCAGGTTTTGTGCAGAAATCTTTTGGGGCCATGCGGGGCAGGATTCATACATTGACTGAGAAGAAAACTGCGTTGGTGTTTTCCTTCCCTAATAATCATAATTTGGGAGGTTTAACGTCTCGAAACCACGATATATAATTATTCTAGGTGCAGAAGTGTGGGGCAACGGAAATTTAGACCACCGGGGGTTCTTCCACATGCACCTAAGTTTAAGTACAAAGGTCTCAGTGCATTTTCACCTCCATTGAAAATGCGGCCGCTGCTGCGGGCATTCGATCTCGCGACCGGCGCTTCAATAGTCAAGCCCCATAACCAGTAAAACACCGTGGCGGGTGTAGCGTTTCCCTTGAGATCGTCTTAATCGAATGCATCTACTGGAAACCTCTAAGTTTTATTACCGTGGCCATTTTATGCACTGATGTGAGATCGTGTACCACGGCGTGATATATTGAGCTATGCATTGTCATTCATTAACTTGTATTAAACGTTACTTTCATGTTTACACACATCTTTGCAATGGCCTTTGCCTCAAAAGCAGGACGAAACAGTAAATAGCTAAATGAGTTCGCGTTAAGTTGTCGGCGAATGGCCTCATTCCTAAATATGAAGGTAATTTCATGTTCGACGCGAACGCTCTGAATAGACTGATTTTGAAAGGATACCCGACCAATCCTTTCTTGATCACTTTTGTTTTCCTACGCAGCTGCGCACTGTGCTGTTGCGGTGATTAATGATGATGATGATCATCATGATGATTATCGTGATCATAATGATCATGATGATCATGATGATGCTGATGCTAATCATGATGACGAATCCGGTGACGAGGGGGAATCGGGTGAATTGTATTGTCATGAGTGGGTTGCCTTAAACTATATATACCGACGCGCTGCGCTATAGAGATGGTGTTAAACCTGGTGCGGTTTTATGCTTCTTCAAAGCAATATAAGATATGTTAACGTGATTCCAAGACCGATGTGCACCATTACAGGGTCTTTTTTTTTTTCAAAACTCTCTGGTAGAATGATCGACTGTTACACGGGGTACTTGGATTCAATTATGGCGGGAATTCTGTTTTTTGTTTTCATTTTTTTCACTGCGTAAGGTTAAATGAGTTCTACGCGCCACATTCAGTGTCTTATGAGGCACTTAATGCATTCGTCTTAATAAATTAAGTTCGGGCTTGTCAATATTTTATATAGTTGTGTTCAGGGCCAAAACGAGGCACAACAGACGAAAGTTTTGTATTTTGTTTTTTACTGTCATTGTGTAAGCTGCGAGTTCAAAAAGTAGACTTCTTCGTACGATTTGTTCCTGTGTTCTACAATGTCAAGGGTATTGCTTTCCTCGCCCGGTACTGTTCATGATGCTTCTCTTATGTTGTCTCCTTAAAGACCTATGTAAAACAAACTTGCACTGTGATACCACGTTGGTGGCTGACAGAAAAAAAAAATTTGTCTTCCGTACCCTTACTTACAATTGCACAAGGCTGAATGCAGTGTATAGGCGCAAGATGTTACGCTTCTTATTAACAGTGCTCATAAATGCGTGCGCACGTTTTATGCGTGAAAGAGCACATGCGTAACAGCATGGAATTACAAAAAGTGCGAACTTTTTCGGAGGAGCAACGGAGCCATCATCACCTCATTTCATGGCGAGACTTAATGAAAATGAAAAAAAAAACACCCGCAAAGGTTGTCTGTGCACTCGCATAATACGACTCGAAGGCGAAAGCCTTCTTCTACTTTTGCTCCTCAATCGATTCATTGATCCTCACCACTAGCCTCCAAAAGCTTTGTGCATCTAACGTATCTTCACACTGCCTCGAAAATCGGAGGCACCATAAGCTTCCTGCAACGCGACTAGTTTTTCCCTGTCTCCGCGATCGGCCCACTTTTCACCAAGCGGTGGTGCCATGTGGTCACGTCCATCATGTGACGTTACGTCGTGCGACGCCATGACGACATATCAAATTTTATTTCTTGGCGACGTCACGATGATTTCTTCTGATGACGTCATCCCCACAAAAAACCGTCGACACCGACAATCCACCTGCGCGTTTGGTCAATATGTTCCTTTTCATGTATTGCAGTTTGTTGGCTTTTTGGCACTACACGTGTTCTTGCAGAGAAGCACGCTTTACAGGCAAACTCTATTCGTTTTTAGGTGACACTTGTAAATGTGAGAGCATTCAAATATTCACATAGAAGTCATTCAAACAGAAGCCTCATGCGCCGAGCATCGGACACTGAACAGCAACGTGACACAGCTTTCGCGCTATAGACACTTCAAACATGGCGTGTGGTCATACTGACGCTCCTTTTTTCTGGACTGTTTCGTGTATCAGCACCTCTGACGTTGAGGCAGATCAATTAACGCACTTTTGAGAAGACATTTGGACGTCCGTTGGAGACACGCCGCCCATAACCACCGATATAGATTGCATCATTTTGTTAGATTCATTACCTGAATCAATAACATCTGTTTAGAGGAACCACGATGAATGGGTGAACTGCAGTAAGGCTTTCCGTCTAGCTGAATGTAACTACGGTTCGCCACAACTGTGGTTCGTCGTAACTGAAGTTGACAAGCCCGTTTACCTGCGGTGTGAGATGCTGAGCAGCAAGGATTGCACTGGGCCCGCAACTTTAGCTAAAACTATTTGCAGCTGTCAGTTAAAAAGAGAGAGCGAAAAGGTTCTACACCATGATGCGAGGCATCGTAACTGTAGAGATGTGCGTAAATTTCTTGCCTACAGGCATTGCGCAGCTTGCCGTGCCTTTGTGAAGGTTGCAAGAGACATATAAGACGCGGCTCCTGTGATAAATTCTATGCTTGAGAAATTCAAAAAAATTTGGTGGTAGGAGATTCGTGAGGCAAGATTCCCAAAGTAGCTTCGCTCTACTCTAAAAAAAATTACCTGTTTCTCCTTTTGGTTGGTTTCGACTTGCTCCATGAATATTACTCTCTTTAAAGATGTGCTAATGATAATAATGACAGGAGTTTTATGTCACAAAACATGATTATTATAACAGGCGCCGCAGCGCAAGGCTCCGCAAATTTTGACCATCTGGTCACGGGGTTCTTTGACGTCCACTGAGATCACGCAGTACACAGGCCTCCGCCATTTCGTTTCCACCTAAATACGATCGCCACGGCGGGGATCGAACCCTGCACCTTCGGATCAGCAGCCGACCACCGTGACCACTGATCTACCACGGCGTACTTGCAAAGATACACGTTAACACTCTTTGGAGATTCACGTCTCTTCGAATCTCGCAGAGAGAGTTACAACGTGTGTCTCTAAAGATTGATTGATTGATATTTGGGGTTTAACGTACCTAAAGCACAATATATAATTATGAGAGATGCTGTAGTAGAGGGCTCCAGAAAGTTTTGACCACCTGGGTTTTTTAACGTGCAACCAAGTTTGAGCACATGGGCTTACAGAATTTTCGCCTCCATCGAAAATGCTGCCGTCGAAGCCGGGATTCGATGCCAATACCTGTGGGTCAGCAGCCGAGTACCTTAGCCACTTGACCACCGCGACGGGGCGTGTCTCTATGGAAAGCTATGTGAGGAATAAATGCTAGCTAAAGAGAGCAACAGGTAACCGTATTTTTTATCGGTATTTATGATAACATAGAAGTATTTTAACAAGCCGATCCTAAATAAATTGATAAACAAACTCCAGTTCAACAAAATGAGAAAGTACAGACTGTATTGAATACTCAGCGAAAAATAAGATAAATGTGCAGTTTGTGAAGGCATCTAAGCGAGAAAAGTTTCTGCGAAACGCACCCATAAAAGGGCAGTAACAAGAACAAAATGAGAACGGACAGTAAATAAAAAGTGGGATTACACAAACAGATAGAAGTGATGTGAGAGTGCAGCTGGGTGAGAAGAAGAAAAAATAAATATTGTGGGCGTGAGAGAGAGCGGCCTTTGGGCGATCGACAAGTGGCTGGCAGCCGCGGCTGGCCTCCTTTTTTCGGGCATGCATGCTTGAAAGAACACCTGCGGCGGTGACGGCGCCCTCGGTGTTCCTGTGCTCTCATCGGTCCTGCTTCATCTATGATTCAGCGATTATTGAGCTCCCGCTGTATCTCTGGCCCTTCCCCTCCCGCATCCATTCACCCGTCCGTTGCTGGTCGCTTTCCTCTATATTCCGTTTCGTTTTGTCGTGTCTTCAGGCGGGCGTGCGCATTCGCTTTCCGCGCGCGTCCAGCGTTCGGCCCACCGGGCGTGGACATGGAGCTCTCCCTCCTGTCGACCTCGTTTTTTCAGCAATTTCGTTCTCACGTTTTCAGTTATTTTTTTCTTTTTTTTTGCAAATCTGCGAAGTTCATTGATGCAACGTATATAATTCGGCATTCACAGCGCACTCGACGCATCGCACGATTTCCAATACGCGGTGCCACTGCACTTTTTCATGACACGCTTCCTTCTTCCTATACGAACGCTCTCCCGTATATACAAAAAAAGTGAGAGAGAGAGAGAGGGGGGGGGGTGCCACAAGGAACGCACTTGCGGCACGGAGCATCTGTTTGAAGTTCCCACAATCTCGTTGCCGCTCAATATCACCAGCTATTTCGTTTTGGCTTAATACAGATTCTACGAAGATACCCGCGCGAAAAGTACACAGCGTTCAATGGTGATAGATCGATTTTTTGCGATTAATTTATATTCGCAAAACACAGTTCTTTTCCTTGTGCGAGTGCCACAAGTTTCTTTGGATTGCTTATTTACGCCGCGTACGCTACAATCAGATCAATATGATCAATACGATCAGATAAAAAAAAAACACACAGTAGTACTTGGTGCCCGACAAAGGAGTCGGCATTGCACAACCGTTACATCTCCCCAACCATGCGCTTTTGGGAGCCTCGCAGTTGAGGCGCTGGCCTAACAGTTTACATTAATTTCGTGAGTTTAGCGTCACTATTTTGACAATTTGCAAATCTATTATTTTATGGGATGAATTGATTAGGTCGATTAAATTACAGGTGAACATCCGTTGTGAACGATCGTTTTGGCAGACACTTTACAGGGATTTTTTCGATGAATCGTTCATTGATTAGACTATCACTAACATGCTCCAAGTGAGTGATATAGCGCTTCCAGAAGCGTTTTCTGCCGCTACATTTGTGCTTAACTTTTAATTGAAGTGTGCACAATCTTTCTCGCTCCTAAAAATTCTTACTAAGGCATGATAAGGGAGAATAATTTTTAGCTATTGCAAACAAAAAAAAAGAATAGTTATTTCGAATAAACAAAAACAGATTATCTTCTGTATGCAATTCAGTTCGGCTCAAGTGCATATCGGACATTGAGAATCCATTGCGTGCTCACGTTGCGTCGCGTAAATGTACGTAGTCTAGCATAATAGTTTGTACGCGAGATGCCAAGTTGTGGCCCGAATGTACCAATGTTGCGCATCTATATTTTCTCGCAAACCACCATTATCAACGGAGTGACGTGGTGCAGCCTCACTTTGTATCATATTAGCAAAAAAAGGGTTCCCCCAGACGCGTGGTAAATTCATGCACGTGGATTCTCCATTGTGGCCCTGTCACTTATTAATTTTTTTTAATAAAGCCACTTGTCACGAAGCATTTCTGCAGAGAAGTAACAAAGCATGAATAGAAATAACCTGATATTCTGATTCGTCCAGTGATATAACGTACAGTTGTGCGCAGAAACAATAAGCTTTCTTTTGTGTATGTCTATTTGATGTTTTCATTAAAAGGTGCCTAAAAAGATACTCTGAGCATTGGTATGTTGCTAGCCACGCGTTAACTACGGTTTTTAAGCATACCGTAATTGCTAGCAAACTGCACTAAATAGTTTTACAATTACTTGAGAAAATTGACGTACTCTCTTTAATTCTTCTATTTTCAATAGGTTTTGGTAAATATTCCCGTATTGAGCTTTCCTTTAATGAAATTATATTCTATCAATGTATATTATGTGCATAGTTGGTTTGAATTGTCTTTAAATTTGCCTTACTTTTGCTGTCGTATTGCCACAGTGAACCTGGAGACGTGAGGCATTGTCAAGCTGTTCATGCAGCTTTATTCTTTTGCTGTCCCAACCACTTAACGTAGAAATATTCGAGGTAAATAAACTGAACTTAGCTCGACATTTACCATGAGATATCACCACCTCCCCATTCTTCTTCATGAGAGTAGTTAGCTATTCGAAAGCACTACGCAAGTTGCTCGGAAATATATTGTACGATAACGCACGATAGGCGTATTTCATAGCAATGTTGGAGCTTCCAAATGAAACCTCCTCAAACTTAGAGCAGGAAAAACGTGGCACGGTTGGTCCTTCGCTTGCTAAGCCTAAATTGATTCATGCCAACGGCCTTCATTTCACCATACCATTCTCATATCCAACTTGCGGACGGCGGTTTTCGCCTGGTCCTTTTTTATGGCCCATTCGTCACGTTTATTCACGATGTGTGCTGAACGCGGGCGCGTTATGGGTGGCATTTTGTCAGCCGCGATGAAAACCTGGGTGCATTACGTCTGGGCTACCACGCTGAATATGCAAAAAAAAATATAGACCTGCTCTCAATGGTGCGCTATCACGAGAACTCTGCTCGCCCGTTTCGGGTTTCATTATTCTTGTTTAGCGGCTCAAGACGGCAGGAGAGCAGTTAAACGTACTCCTTCCATATCTATTCAAAAGCCAAAAATTTGGAAGTTTTGATCTGATGGCATAGGCCTTGGTCAGTATGATACCTAAAGGAACTAGTAAGTAGCGGATGATCAATCATACTCTATCTTTAGGTCGAAAATCTTAGATGCCTCGTAAAACGTGAAATTTGACCGTGGGCGTTGTCATCACGGGTGATGCGAAGAATCGTCGCACATGATTACGCCACTACCTGACGTCGCCATGGCATCGCAGATTTCGAAAATTCGTGATGTTAGTATGACGTCGCTATGATGTCATCAAGATGTCATATAATGTGACGTCACATGACGACGTAATCACACGATGCAGTCGCTTAGTCAAGAGTGAACAGAACACGAAGGCAGCGCTAAAACCAGGCCATCCGCAGAGAGCTTTCTAATGGGGATTCTCCAACGTCACTAAATTGATGGAAATGGAAAAGAAAATGAAATGTTCAATGCCCCGCAGTGCGTGTGATCCAGAGTTATTAGTTGAACAACAACAACGTTAACGACGGTGACGACAAAATTAACAACAACAACGACAATGACGACGACAAGAACACCAACAGCTTTGGCCTTCGAGTCGCCTCTGCCACAGTGATAAAAACGCACGTAAAGGTAATTTTGTTTCTATACAACAGAAATCCAACTACATGCAGGGCTCGCCGAAATGTAACGGTGGTTCTTATAGGATAACTTTTTATTACAAAAAAGTAGATACGTGCAGTAATCATTAGATTTAGTTGCTTGATTGTGTGTGAATGGGGCCTTTTTAATGACTTGTTCTGGCAAGCTTGGTTTCGTTGCTAGCATGTTTTCATATATACCATACATCACGGCAAAGTTGCGAACAGACATCACTTTTTCTTTCTTCGGTAGCCCATGCGTAACTTATAGTGAAGTATAATATTTAATAATTATTTTTTTTGCTGAACAAGGTGGATCACGACCAGCATTAAGGCCGAAGAAAATTGAGGGCCGAACCCATGAAGCAGCCGGGTGAACACCAGCACTACGATTGTCGGGCTAGAACTTTACAAGCGGTGTATGTTGGCTCTTACAACAATTGCTGCACTTTCAATGTGTCTATTAGACAGATGCGAGAGGGCGCCTACATAGCGCAGAATTCAAGTGAGATAGAAAACCAGCGTCTGTTTCAAATGACTAATTGAATCAACTCCTAGCTACACTGAAAATGCAACCTGCAATGAAAGTTGTATTGAACTGTTGAAGTGTATGATCGGTTTACTGAATCTGCACATATCGCCCATATAAAGAAATTTGCCGCACTTTATCTGCCCCGTCGGTCTGTGAATATAAATTAAGACAACCTCCACAGCTCAACAAGTAAAGCCTCTTGCTGCTGAGGATGGGCTTCCCGGCGATGGCCTCCGCATTTCGCTGCGGGTGGAATTGTGAGAACACTCATGTGCTTATATTTACGTGAAGGTTAACGAACACTAGGTGCCCAATATTATTTTAATTCAATAGCCCCCACTACTTCATGCCTCATAAATACTTCTTGGCTGTGGAACATGATTGAATTTCAACAGTTTTAATTATTCATTAATGCGGCGGTAATCTGAGAATGCTTTTATGCGAGTATTGAGGTCTAGCAAATTCGGTGAACCAAGTAAGTTGATCTCATCACCTATTAACTTTTTTTTTCGTGCTGCAAATATAAACAACGTTTAAATTGTCAAAAAACATTTTTTTACTGTCCAGAAATATTTCTTACTGCCCTAATCCCTGCCGTAAGAATAAGTCAGATGTTCTTGTATTCAGTTGTTGAGCCGGATTGCTTACTCGAGTTTAGTGTCTCAGATCCCATAAGCAGCTGCCTGCTGTGCAAGCGAACGTTGCGTAGCTGACATTGAATTTTTTTAAAATCTTACTCTCAGTTTAACTTCGAACACTCTGTTTATTGTCCCTCAATTACGGTTAGCTCAGATTATGTGTCGACTAAGCACAGTACTATACTTCACTGGTTGCTCTGCATTCAAGCCAGTCGTAGGAGCGTACAATTATATTTACTTCTTTGCAACAAAAACAAAGCAAGGGTGGTGTTCCTTCTGCGCCGAAACTAATTAAGAAGGACAGATACTGTCTTCTGTGACAAAACATGCCGTTGTTTACGAGATAGAGAGATTAAAAGAGGGGGCACCAATTACGACGAACTTAATTTTGGCTCTGAAAGAACGCTTATTTGTTAGTACACAAATTAGAAAAAAAACACCAAAGAAAAGCAGGATAAGACGTTTAAGCATAACACGAACGTCGGACGGGGTTGTACGCCACTCAAAAAAGACTTCTCGAGTTTCCTTTCACGCGCTAAACGGCAATTAAGCATATTGAAGTTCGTTGAGACCCACTGCCTCATATCCGCCGAGATTGTTGGACTGGTTTTGTATTGTTTTGGCTGGGCCGATAGCTTACGACCCGAGAGTGTGGTGTACTTTATGGTCGAACGTTCTCACGTGACCGCGCTGCACTGAGACGCTCCCGCGAGGTTCTACGTTGTGTTTCTCTGCACACTTCTTAGATGGCGGTGCCCTTACTGTCAAAGTGACAGGCGTACATACTTATTGTGAACGAGCAGACAATAATAACAAGGAAGCCCCGCCGCGGTGGTCTAGTGGCTAAGGTACTCGGCTGTTGACCCGCAGGTCGCGGGATTGAATCCCGGCTGCGGCGGCTGCATTTCCGATGGAGGCGGAAATGTTGTAGGCTTGTGTGCTCAGATTTGTGTGCACGTCAAAAAACCTCAGGTGGTCGAAATTTCCGGAGCCCTCCACTAAGGCGTCTCTCATAAACATATGGTGGTTTTGGGACGTTAAACCTCGCGAATCACTCAATATTAACAGGAAAAATGTAGAGGATGTTTTTAGAAGCAATTTCACTGTAATTGCGAAGAAGAAAAAGATGACGAAACGGTAACTTGCTCCCGGCAAGATTCGAACCTACCAACGTATGCTGTCTTTTTTGTTTTGCCTGCTGCAGTCTTTTGCAGTTGTATACCAATGTTCCCAATTTTTCTACGCAGCTCATGGGTAGAACATTGGACATGTTATTCGATGGTCGCAGGTTCGGATCCTGCCGGTGGCATGCTACATTTTCGTCCACTTTTCTTTCTTCACGTTTACAGTACAATTCTTTCTTATAATATTATCTATATCTGTTTTGGTGCTATCGTCTGTTAGTTCTCGTTAGTATTGCCTCAGAAACAAAAACGAGCCCTGAAATTTACGTTTTCCTTCAAGCATACATTCTGCATTTCACCTGGGAACCTGCTAGCGTTTGTGGCGTAGTGTTAGTGCATCCTGGATTGTTTGCTTGATAGTCGTAATGTTGGAGGTTCAAATCCATGATCGAGGGTACTTTCTGCATTCTTTCTTCTTTAAAATTTCAAATCGTGTAACCGCGCGACAAAAAAAGGGGGGGAGGGGGAGATTAGAGACAATGTCTTTGTCTTTCTTCTTACCGTTTTTTTTTTTTCGCTATGTTGCAAACAAACGACCATCCAAGCAGGGAACCTTTCCTTTCCTAATTTATTTCTGACCTACCCGTGCGCTCTTTTACTTACGCCAGTTCCGGGACAGAAATTGTGTGCGTCAAACATTGGTGAATTCTGACATAAAACACTCTGAATTAGGGTGTTTCCGCGGAAGTTGAGCGCCTCCATAGACGCAGAAAATTTGTGACACGTAAAAAAAAAAGTGTAAGTGGCCTACACACGGTAAGCATTCACATCGTCTTACTTCGTATCTTGTTTTACTTTCTTGCTTTTGAGGACGAGATCTCCCACGGCGTGTCAAGTACACACGAAGGTAAGGACTGGCGTAAAAGAAGAAGAATAGCTACAAACTTCGGCTAGTTTATCGGGCTGAAGCAATTGCCGTTCCTGCCCCCCCCCACGCAATGAAGTGCCGAATTTCACACCCAGGCGGGACACGTTTCCGGCAGCATGCAGGGCCGTTCGTTCTTTTGCCACGCTGCCTCTTTCGAGAGCGGCCATTGCGGGCATTCATCGAGTATCTCGCGCACACTTGCGCCAGGCACGGGCGCGAAAGGAATGTATCGCGGCAAGGAGAGTGGTGGTGGTGGGCGGCAGCGGCTCGCGATAAAGATGATGTATGCCTCTGGGCAAGCCGCCATTGTTGGAGGCGGTGCCAGCGCGAGCCCCCCCGCACTCCCGATAAGGGTTCTCTTCTTCGCGCCAAGCAGTGCGCGCTTTTTGCGGGTGGTCGTCGTACTACTACTATATGCGGTGGTGGCCAGCCAGGTAGAGCAACGACGGATGCGTGGCGCTTCTTTCGCTCATAAAAAAAAGCGCCTACCGAAGAAAAGAGCGCGCTACCCGATTGTTCCTCCGAGAGTCCGCTGCTTCCTCCTCATCCTCCTCCTCCTCGTGTGTGCGAAGAACGCGTGGAAAGCACGCCACCCGGTACTTGTGCCGTTGGTGCTGCATCAGCTGTTCGTGCTCGTACGTTTCCCGCATTCGCGGTGTTGCTGCATCGGCGTCACATTTGTTCTCACGCTTCTTTGCGCGTGCAGCGCCACCACTGGCGCCTTCTTGCGCACGAGACTGCCATGATTTCTTTACTCTTCTTTTCTTTTCTTTCTTCGTGTATTTCCTTCTCTTTCTTTTTTTCCTTCGTTCTTTTCTTCTTTAGGAGCTTCCGTTCAAGTCTCCGAAACTTTCCGTATTTATACGTTCTTTACCTCTGTACTCTTTGACTTATTCAGTTGCATTCAACTGGTCACTTTAAATTTTCGTCCAGTCGGTGGATAGTTCTATCCAGTGATTTTCGCTTTCTCCTCTTCCTGTGCATCTACTCGCGAATCTCGAAGGACGTTGCGCCGCCCCTACGCGTTTCTGCTTCCGCTGCGCACTCGCTTCTGGGGTAACATTCTAGACAAAGAAACAATGTTTTCTAACAAATCGCAGCGAAGCTAAATTTGCGCACCCAGTTACAGCAACAGGCTTAGACGCCCGAAAATTAAAAAAAAAGAAAGAAAGTACTCACACGTAGCTTTCATTTGCTTTCAATAAGAGCGATCATAAATCTTCCTCTTTTCCGTCACTTCTCCGTGTGGCCGCGTTCGCGCAAGGATGTGGTGATGTAGGCGGAGCTTGAGCGAGAAGGAAATGTGTTCGTGACTGAGAAACGAAGGAGATGGCGTGAAGCGAGGAGGAATATGAACAGCCCACTCATGAGCGTCGCCAGTGAGAATTATCATCAGCCGTTGCAAGGTGGAAACAAATTTTCCTGGCCTCGCCAGCCAGTCTGTAATTACAGCGGTCCTCTGCCGACGCGTAAGCGTTGCCAGCGCGAGTTATGGAAATGAGCTTCTTATTGCGCGCGCACCAAAACACTTTTTTTTTTCCTGCGCTTCTTTCGCCGATCGCTTCATACGCGAGATTTATCTTCTTGCTTAATTCTTAATATCCGGGGAATACTTATTGCTCGAGAGATCGTCGTCGTCCCTCGGGTTAGTTTTTTTTTCTTTTTTCTGCCTACAATTCCTTTTTAACAGCACACACGTCTCGCACTTTTACGTACCTTGGTTACAGAGCAATCGTGGAGGGAATATATTGGCTGCTGTCACTCCCAACGTCGCCAATATGAGAATCGCTTCAGAAATAACTAGCGCCACTGAGATATCGCAAAAACCTACCTTCTGTCAGGCATTTCTTTTTTCTTGTTCGGCCCTTGTCTAGAGCCTCGGGGGAAGTATCGTCGGCAATAAGCAGTGCATTTATTTCTAATTACTCCATCTTGGCTTCTCGCAGTGAACAATTAACGGACATTGTCATTAACGGCCCCCGCGTGTGCAATTCTCTTCCTTCTATAGACCGTCTACCTGGAGACTGTAAATTACAGGTGATTCTATGCATGTATGCTATGCACCGTACGCACCAGTCATAATACGTCTGCAGAAATGTACTTGGTGACGTAATAGCGTGATACGACGCAACCAATTTCATGTATGAGAAATTTCGCCCATCCTTTATGGCCAATCTATAGTTGTGCTTCGCTACGTGTGGTAACACCACACAGCCTATATTAGGAGGAAGCGTGTGAAAATTAAGGCGCCGAAATCAATAAGAAAATATCGCGTACGTGCAAGCACGTGCTTTCAAATACTGAAGTTGTGGTGCTCGAGTGTGTCTGAATGTTTTCCATTGCTGACTATGCCATTAGTGTTTTAGCTGGACAGTGCTTTTGTATGACAGTGGTTAAACTGTAGTCTTTAGAAAATGGATCTTTGAAAAAGTTTAACAATCCAAGCACAACTGAATATGGCAGCAGAGTTTTTGTTTTGATCTTTCTTTATCGATATCACAGATTGTAGTCTGTTTTGTTTAGCATCTTGAAGGAAAGCGTGCTGCATTCTGTAGCCGATCTGCTCACTGTCAGGAACTATGGTAGAGCTGACTTATGTTTAATGTATCTATTAGGCGTAGAACACAAGCAGCTCAATATAAGATACCCGTTGTGAAAAATGCAGCATGGATTATGAATTTGCATACTGTCTAATTAGATGTAGGCTGAAGGGAATGTTTATTGAGTGAGTAAACAAGCATAGTTTACGGATGAAGTGAAAAATAAACGTAGTCAGCGTTTGTGGTGTGCTGACTTCTCTCTTGTGCTCGTGCTTGCGCGCACTATGGAATGCAATCCTTCTTTCCAACCTTCTCGTCCATTACACTCGTACGGGGACAGCGTGTGCGTGCCATTCTTAAGACGCCACAGCCCTGCTGTTTATATTTTCTGTTTCGGGCTGGTAAATGTAACTGCTCTTAAGTTTAACGACAGTAAATTGAAGTTCACTCCTTTCGTACACCTGCACATAGGAATGGTACGAACATGCAATGTATGTTTTCATCAAAAGCGATCTCGAGTGTACACAACTTCGACCATATAATGTTGACTCATTCTCACTTCTTGTTTCCTCTTTCTTTTTTTCAGGTAAGTGCCACTGGAAGTCCAGAGCAATAGACAAATGTGAGAGTATTTTTTTTATAATTTGCTCACGTGCCAAAAGATATCATTCTTAAGCCCAAAACGCAAAATTTTTAGACATTGGTATAGCAGGCCCGCAAATGGAAAGGCAGATGTAGATATGTCTACACAAAATTCAGTGAGTGACCGTGAGTATACATACGCAAGCAAAAGCATTACGTTGTACGCGTAATGTATGTATGTATATATATATATATATATATATATATATATATATATATATATATATATATATATATATATATAAAATAAGGGAAAGAAGTGTATACCTAAGGGCTCGTTTTTCCGTGTTTTTAACACAATATTAATGAGATATAACAGACAGTAATGCCAAGGAATGTACAGGGGAAGTTATTAACATTAATGGAATGTAAATAAGAAGAAAGAAAAGTGGATGAAAAAATTACCAACTGTAAGCAGGAATCGAACCTACGACCTTCGAATTACGCGTTCGATGCTCTAACCACTGAGCTATTACAGCGGCACTCCCTCCATCCACTTTTTTGGGTTTATCTGTGAATTTAGAAGTAGGAGCGACAGTCAGCGCCATCTATAAGCCAAACAACGAGTGTGAAAACACTCTTATGCGCATGTTTTGGCGTCACGTAGCACGTGAACTTATTATGAGCGGGCAGCTGATTAATTGTCCCTCTTATACAACCTAAACACACCAAGTCTGCCAGTACGAGACCCTCGTTCAATGAAATAAGGGAAAGAAGTGTATACCTAAGGGCTCGTTTTTCCGTGTTTTTAACACAATATTAATGAGATATAACAGACAGTAATGCCAAGGAATGTACAGGGGAAGTTATTAACATTAATGGAATGTAAATAAGAAGAAAGAAAAGTGGATGAAAAAATTACCAACTGTAAGCAGGAATCGAACCTACGACCTTCGAATTACGCGTTCGATGCTCTAACCACTGAGCTATTACAGCGGCACTCCCTCCATCCACTTTTTTGGGTTTATCTGTGAATTTAGAAGTAGGAGCGACAGTCAGCGCCATCTATAAGCCAAACAACGAGTGTGAAAACACTCTTATGCGCATGTTTTGGCGTCACGTAGCACGTGAACTTATTATGAGCGGGCAGCTGATTAATTGTCCCTCTTATACAACCTAAACACACCAAGTCTGCCAGTACGAGACCCTCGTTCAATGAAATAAGGGAAAGAAGTGTATACCTAAGGGCTCGTTTTTCCGTGTTTTTAACACAATATTAATGAGATATAACAGACAGTAATGCCAAGGAATGTACAGGGGAAGTTATTAACATTAATGGAATGTAAATAAGAAGAAAGAAAAGTGGATGAAAAAATTACCAACTGTAAGCAGGAATCGAACCTACGACCTTCGAATTACGCGTTCGATGCTCTAACCACTGAGCTATTACAGCGGCACTCCCTCCATCCACTTTTTTGGGTTTATCTGTGAATTTAGAAGTAGGAGCGACAGTCAGCGCCATCTATAAGCCAAACAACGAGTGTGAAAACACTCTTATGCGCATGTTTTGGCGTCACGTAGCACGTGAACTTATTATGAGCGGGCAGCTGATTAATTGTCCCTCTTATACAACCTAAACACACCAAGTCTGCCAGTACGAGACCCTCGTTCAATGAAATAAGGGAAAGAAGTGTATACCTAAGGGCTCGTTTTTCCGTGTTTTTAACACAATATTAATGAGATATAACAGACAGTAATGCCAAGGAATGTACAGGGGAAGTTATTAACATTAATGGAATGTAAATAAGAAGAAAGAAAAGTGGATGAAAAAATTACCAACTGTAAGCAGGAATCGAACCTACGACCTTCGAATTACGCGTTCGATGCTCTAACCACTGAGCTATTACAGCGGCACTCCCTCCATCCACTTTTTTGGGTTTATCTGTGAATTTAGAAGTAGGAGCGACAGTCAGCGCCATCTATAAGCCAAACAACGAGTGTGAAAACACTCTTATGCGCATGTTTTGGCGTCACGTAGCACGTGAACTTATTATGAGCGGGCAGCTGATTAATTGTCCCTCTTATACAACCTAAACACACCAAGTCTGCCAGTACGAGACCCTCGTTCAATGAAATAAGGGAAAGAAGTGTATACCTAAGGGCTCGTTTTTCCGTGTTTTTAACACAATATTAATGAGATATAACAGACAGTAATGCCAAGGAATGTACAGGGGAAGTTATTAACATTAATGGAATGTAAATAAGAAGAAAGAAAAGTGGATGAAAAAATTACCAACTGTAAGCAGGAATCGAACCTACGACCTTCGAATTACGCGTTCGATGCTCTAACCACTGAGCTATTACAGCGGCACTCCCTCCATCCACTTTTTTGGGTTTATCTGTGAATTTAGAAGTAGGAGCGACAGTCAGCGCCATCTATAAGCCAAACAACGAGTGTGAAAACACTCTTATGCGCATGTTTTGGCGTCACGTAGCACGTGAACTTATTATGAGCGGGCAGCTGATTAATTGTCCCTCTTATACAACCTAAACACACCAAGTCTGCCAGTACGAGACCCTCGTTCAATGAAATAAGGGAAAGAAGTGTATACCTAAGGGCTCGTTTTTCCGTGTTTTTAACACAATATTAATGAGATATAACAGACAGTAATGCCAAGGAATGTACAGGGGAAGTTATTAACATTAATGGAATGTAAATAAGAAGAAAGAAAAGTGGATGAAAAAATTACCAACTGTAAGCAGGAATCGAACCTACGACCTTCGAATTACGCGTTCGATGCTCTAACCACTGAGCTATTACAGCGGCACTCCCTCCATCCACTTTTTTGGGTTTATCTGTGAATTTAGAAGTAGGAGCGACAGTCAGCGCCATCTATAAGCCAAACAACGAGTGTGAAAACACTCTTATGCGCATGTTTTGGCGTCACGTAGCACGTGAACTTATTATGAGCGGGCAGCTGATTAATTGTCCCTCTTATACAACCTAAACACACCAAGTCTGCCAGTACGAGACCCTCGTTCAATGAAATAAGGGAAAGAAGTGTATACCTAAGGGCTCGTTTTTCCGTGTTTTTAACACAATATTAATGAGATATAACAGACAGTAATGCCAAGGAATGTACAGGGGAAGTTATTAACATTAATGGAATGTAAATAAGAAGAAAGAAAAGTGGATGAAAAAATTACCAACTGTAAGCAGGAATCGAACCTACGACCTTCGAATTACGCGTTCGATGCTCTAACCACTGAGCTATTACAGCGGCACTCCCTCCATCCACTTTTTTGGGTTTATCTGTGAATTTAGAAGTAGGAGCGACAGTCAGCGCCATCTATAAGCCAAACAACGAGTGTGAAAACACTCTTATGCGCATGTTTTGGCGTCACGTAGCACGTGAACTTATTATGAGCGGGCAGCTGATTAATTGTCCCTCTTATACAACCTAAACACACCAAGTCTGCCAGTACGAGACCCTCGTTCAATGAAATAAGGGAAAGAAGTGTATACCTAAGGGCTCGTTTTTCCGTGTTTTTAACACAATATTAATGAGATATAACAGACAGTAATGCCAAGGAATGTACAGGGGAAGTTATTAACATTAATGGAATGTAAATAAGAAGAAAGAAAAGTGGATGAAAAAATTACCAACTGTAAGCAGGAATCGAACCTACGACCTTCGAATTACGCGTTCGATGCTCTAACCACTGAGCTATTACAGCGGCACTCCCTCCATCCACTTTTTTGGGTTTATCTGTGAATTTAGAAGTAGGAGCGACAGTCAGCGCCATCTATAAGCCAAACAACGAGTGTGAAAACACTCTTATGCGCATGTTTTGGCGTCACGTAGCACGTGAACTTATTATGAGCGGGCAGCTGATTAATTGTCCCTCTTATACAACCTAAACACACCAAGTCTGCCAGTACGAGACCCTCGTTCAATGAAATAAGGGAAAGAAGTGTATACCTAAGGGCTCGTTTTTCCGTGTTTTTAACACAATATTAATGAGATATAACAGACAGTAATGCCAAGGAATGTACAGGGGAAGTTATTAACATTAATGGAATGTAAATAAGAAGAAAGAAAAGTGGATGAAAAAATTACCAACTGTAAGCAGGAATCGAACCTACGACCTTCGAATTACGCGTTCGATGCTCTAACCACTGAGCTATTACAGCGGCACTCCCTCCACCCACTTTTTTGGGTTTATCTGTGAATTTAGAAGTAGGAGCGACAGTCAGCGCCATCTATAAGCCAAACAACGAGTGTGAAAACACTCTTATGCGCATGTTTTGGCGTCACGTAGCACGTGAACTTATTATGAGCGGGCAGCTGATTAATTGTCCCTCTTATACAACCTAAACACACCAAGTCTGCCAGTACGAGACCCTCGTTCAATGAAATAAGGGAAAGAAGTGTATACCTAAGGGCTCGTTTTTCCGTGTTTTTAACACAATATTAATGAGATATAACAGACAGTAATGCCAAGGAATGTACAGGGGAAGTTATTAACATTAATGGAATGTAAATAAGAAGAAAGAAAAGTGGATGAAAAAATTACCAACTGTAAGCAGGAATCGAACCTACGACCTTCGAATTACGCGTTCGATGCTCTAACCACTGAGCTATTACAGCGGCACTCCCTCCATCCACTTTTTTGGGTTTATCTGTGAATTTAGAAGTAGGAGCGACAGTCAGCGCCATCTATAAGCCAAACAACGAGTGTGAAAACACTCTTATGCGCATGTTTTGGCGTCACGTAGCACGTGAACTTATTATGAGCGGGCAGCTGATTAATTGTCCCTCTTATACAACCTAAACACACCAAGTCTGCCAGTACGAGACCCTCGTTCAATGAAATAAGGGAAAGAAGTGTATACCTAAGGGCTCGTTTTTCCGTGTTTTTAACACAATATTAATGAGATATAACAGACAGTAATGCCAAGGAATGTACAGGGGAAGTTATTAACATTAATGGAATGTAAATAAGAAGAAAGAAAAGTGGATGAAAAAATTACCAACTGTAAGCAGGAATCGAACCTACGACCTTCGAATTACGCGTTCGATGCTCTAACCACTGAGCTATTACAGCGGCACTCCCTCCATCCACTTTTTTGGGTTTATCTGTGAATTTAGAAGTAGGAGCGACAGTCAGCGCCATCTATAAGCCAAACAACGAGTGTGAAAACACTCTTATGCGCATGTTTTGGCGTCACGTAGCACGTGAACTTATTATGAGCGGGCAGCTGATTAATTGTCCCTCTTATACAACCTAAACACACCAAGTCTGCCAGTACGAGACCCTCGTTCAATGAAATAAGGGAAAGAAGTGTATACCTAAGGGCTCGTTTTTCCGTGTTTTTAACACAATATTAATGAGATATAACAGACAGTAATGCCAAGGAATGTACAGGGGAAGTTATTAACATTAATGGAATGTAAATAAGAAGAAAGAAAAGTGGATGAAAAAATTACCAACTGTAAGCAGGAATCGAACCTACGACCTTCGAATTACGCGTTCGATGCTCTAACCACTGAGCTATTACAGCGGCACTCCCTCCATCCACTTTTTTGGGTTTATCTGTGAATTTAGAAGTAGGAGCGACAGTCAGCGCCATCTATAAGCCAAACAACGAGTGTGAAAACACTCTTATGCGCATGTTTTGGCGTCACGTAGCACGTGAACTTATTATGAGCGGGCAGCTGATTAATTGTCCCTCTTATACAACCTAAACACACCAAGTCTGCCAGTACGAGACCCTCGTTCAATGAAATAAGGGAAAGAAGTGTATACCTAAGGGCTCGTTTTTCCGTGTTTTTAACACAATATTAATGAGATATAACAGACAGTAATGCCAAGGAATGTACAGGGGAAGTTATTAACATTAATGGAATGTAAATAAGAAGAAAGAAAAGTGGATGAAAAAATTACCAACTGTAAGCAGGAATCGAACCTACGACCTTCGAATTACGCGTTCGATGCTCTAACCACTGAGCTATTACAGCGGCACTCCCTCCATCCACTTTTTTGGGTTTATCTGTGAATTTAGAAGTAGGAGCGACAGTCAGCGCCATCTATAAGCCAAACAACGAGTGTGAAAACACTCTTATGCGCATGTTTTGGCGTCACGTAGCACGTGAACTTATTATGAGCGGGCAGCTGATTAATTGTCCCTCTTATACAACCTAAACACACCAAGTCTGCCAGTACGAGACCCTCGTTCAATGAAATAAGGGAAAGAAGTGTATACCTAAGGGCTCGTTTTTCCGTGTTTTTAACACAATATTAATGAGATATAACAGACAGTAATGCCAAGGAATGTACAGGGGAAGTTATTAACATTAATGGAATGTAAATAAGAAGAAAGAAAAGTGGATGAAAAAATTACCAACTGTAAGCAGGAATCGAACCTACGACCTTCGAATTACGCGTTCGATGCTCTAACCACTGAGCTATTACAGCGGCACTCCCTCCATCCACTTTTTTGGGTTTATCTGTGAATTTAGAAGTAGGAGCGACAGTCAGCGCCATCTATAAGCCAAACAACGAGTGTGAAAACACTCTTATGCGCATGTTTTGGCGTCACGTAGCACGTGAACTTATTATGAGCGGGCAGCTGATTAATTGTCCCTCTTATACAACCTAAACACACCAAGTCTGCCAGTACGAGACCCTCGTTCAATGAAATAAGGGAAAGAAGTGTATACCTAAGGGCTCGTTTTTCCGTGTTTTTAACACAATATTAATGAGATATAACAGACAGTAATGCCAAGGAATGTACAGGGGAAGTTATTAACATTAATGGAATGTAAATAAGAAGAAAGAAAAGTGGATGAAAAAATTACCAACTGTAAGCAGGAATCGAACCTACGACCTTCGAATTACGCGTTCGATGCTCTAACCACTGAGCTATTACAGCGGCACTCCCTCCATCCACTTTTTTGGGTTTATCTGTGAATTTAGAAGTAGGAGCGACAGTCAGCGCCATCTATAAGCCAAACAACGAGTGTGAAAACACTCTTATGCGCATGTTTTGGCGTCACGTAGCACGTGAACTTATTATGAGCGGGCAGCTGATTAATTGTCCCTCTTATACAACCTAAACACACCAAGTCTGCCAGTACGAGACCCTCGTTCAATGAAATAAGGGAAAGAAGTGTATACCTAAGGGCTCGTTTTTCCGTGTTTTTAACACAATAATAATGAGATATAACAGACATAATGCCAAGGAATGTACAGGGGAAGTTATTAACATTAATGGAATGTAAATAAGAAGAAAGAAAAGTGGATGAAAAAATTACCAACTGTAAGCAGGAATCGAACCTACGACCTTCGAATTACGCGTTCGATGCTCTAACCACTGAGCTATTACAGCGGCACTCCCTCCATCCACTTTTTTGGGTTTATCTGTGAATTTAGAAGTAGGAGCGACAGTCAGCGCCATCTATAAGCCAAACAACGAGTGTGAAAACACTCTTATGCGCATGTTTTGGCGTCACGTAGCACGTGAACTTATTATGAGCGGGCAGCTGATTAATTGTCCCTCTTATACAACCTAAACACACCAAGTCTGCCAGTACGAGACCCTCGTTCAATGAAATAAGGGAAAGAAGTGTATACCTAAGGGCTCGTTTTTCCGTGTTTTTAACACAATATTAATGAGATATAACAGACAGTAATGCCAAGGAATGTACAGGGGAAGTTATTAACATTAATGGAATGTAAATAAGAAGAAAGAAAAGTGGATGAAAAAATTACCAACTGTAAGCAGGAATCGAACCTACGACCTTCGAATTACGCGTTCGATGCTCTAACCACTGAGCTATTACAGCGGCACTCCCTCCATCCACTTTTTTGGGTTTATCTGTGAATTTAGAAGTAGGAGCGACAGTCAGCGCCATCTATAAGCCAAACAACGAGTGTGAAAACACTCTTATGCGCATGTTTTGGCGTCACGTAGCACGTGAACTTATTATGAGCGGGCAGCTGATTAATTGTCCCTCTTATACAACCTAAACACACCAAGTCTGCCAGTACGAGACCCTCGTTCAATGAAATAAGGGAAAGAAGTGTATACCTAAGGGCTCGTTTTTCCGTGTTTTTAACACAATATTAATGAGATATAACAGACAGTAATGCCAAGGAATGTACAGGGGAAGTTATTAACATTAATGGAATGTAAATAAGAAGAAAGAAAAGTGGATGAAAAAATTACCAACTGTAAGCAGGAATCGAACCTACGACCTTCGAATTACGCGTTCGATGCTCTAACCACTGAGCTATTACAGCGGCACTCCCTCCATCCACTTTTTTGGGTTTATCTGTGAATTTAGAAGTAGGAGCGACAGTCAGCGCCATCTATAAGCCAAACAACGAGTGTGAAAACACTCTTATGCGCATGTTTTGGCGTCACGTAGCACGTGAACTTATTATGAGCGGGCAGCTGATTAATTGTCCCTCTTATACAACCTAAACACACCAAGTCTGCCAGTACGAGACCCTCGTTCAATGAAATAAGGGAAAGAAGTGTATACCTAAGGGCTCGTTTTTCCGTGTTTTTAACACAATATTAATGAGATATAACAGACAGTAATGCCAAGGAATGTACAGGGGAAGTTATTAACATTAATGGAATGTAAATAAGAAGAAAGAAAAGTGGATGAAAAAATTACCAACTGTAAGCAGGAATCGAACCTACGACCTTCGAATTACGCGTTCGATGCTCTAACCACTGAGCTATTACAGCGGCACTCCCTCCATCCACTTTTTTGGGTTTATCTGTGAATTTAGAAGTAGGAGCGACAGTCAGCGCCATCTATAAGCCAAACAACGAGTGTGAAAACACTCTTATGCGCATGTTTTGGCGTCACGTAGCACGTGAACTTATTATGAGCGGGCAGCTGATTAATTGTCCCTCTTATACAACCTAAACACACCAAGTCTGCCAGTACGAGACCCTCGTTCAATGAAATAAGGGAAAGAAGTGTATACCTAAGGGCTCGTTTTTCCGTGTTTTTAACACAATATTAATGAGATATAACAGACAGTAATGCCAAGGAATGTACAGGGGAAGTTATTAACATTAATGGAATGTAAATAAGAAGAAAGAAAAGTGGATGAAAAAATTACCAACTGTAAGCAGGAATCGAACCTACGACCTTCGAATTACGCGTTCGATGCTCTAACCACTGAGCTATTACAGCGGCACTCCCTCCATCCACTTTTTTGGGTTTATCTGTGAATTTAGAAGTAGGAGCGACAGTCAGCGCCATCTATAAGCCAAACAACGAGTGTGAAAACACTCTTATGCGCATGTTTTGGCGTCACGTAGCACGTGAACTTATTATGAGCGGGCAGCTGATTAATTGTCCCTCTTATACAACCTAAACACACCAAGTCTGCCAGTACGAGACCCTCGTTCAATGAAATAAGGGAAAGAAGTGTATACCTAAGGGCTCGTTTTTCCGTGTTTTTAACACAATATTAATGAGATATAACAGACAGTAATGCCAAGGAATGTACAGGGGAAGTTATTAACATTAATGGAATGTAAATAAGAAGAAAGAAAAGTGGATGAAAAAATTACCAACTGTAAGCAGGAATCGAACCTACGACCTTCGAATTACGCGTTCGATGCTCTAACCACTGAGCTATTACAGCGGCACTCCCTCCATCCACTTTTTTGGGTTTATCTGTGAATTTAGAAGTAGGAGCGACAGTCAGCGCCATCTATAATCCAAACAACGAGTGTGAAAACACTCTTATGTGCATGTTTTGGCGTCACGTAGCACGTGAACTTATTATGAGCGGGCAGCTGATTAATTGTCCCTCTTATACAACCTAAACACACCAAGTCTGCCAGTACGAGACCCTCGTTCAATGAAATAAGGGAAAGAAGTGTATACCTAAGGGCTCGTTTTTCCGTGTTTTTAACACAATATTAATGAGATATAACAGACAGTAATGCCAAGGAATGTACAGGGGAAGTTATTAACATTAATGGAATGTAAATAAGAAGAAAGAAAAGTGGATGAAAAAATTACCAACTGTAAGCAGGAATCGAACCTACGACCTTCGAATTACGCGTTCGATGCTCTAACCACTGAGCTATTACAGCGGCACTCCCTCCATCCACTTTTTTGGGTTTATCTGTGAATTTAGAAGTAGGAGCGACAGTCAGCGCCATCTATAAGCCAAACAACGAGTGTGAAAACACTCTTATGCGCATGTTTTGGCGTCACGTAGCACGTGAACTTATTATGAGCGGGCAGCTGATTAATTGTCCCTCTTATACAACCTAAACACACCAAGTCTGCCAGTACGAGACCCTCGTTCAATGAAATAAGGGAAAGAAGTGTATACCTAAGGGCTCGTTTTTCCGTGTTTTTAACACAATATTAATGAGATATAACAGACAGTAATGCCAAGGAATGTACAGGGGAAGTTATTAACATTAATGGAATGTAAATAAGAAGAAAGAAAAGTGGATGAAAAAATTACCAACTGTAAGCAGGAATCGAACCTACGACCTTCGAATTACGCGTTCGATGCTCTAACCACTGAGCTATTACAGCGGCACTCCCTCCATCCACTTTTTTGGGTTTATCTGTGAATTTAGAAGTAGGAGCGACAGTCAGCGCCATCTATAAGCCAAACAACGAGTGTGAAAACACTCTTATGCGCATGTTTTGGCGTCACGTAGCACGTGAACTTATTATGAGCGGGCAGCTGATTAATTGTCCCTCTTATACAACCTAAACACACCAAGTCTGCCAGTACGAGACCCTCGTTCAATGAAATAAGGGAAAGAAGTGTATACCTAAGGGCTCGTTTTTCCGTGTTTTTAACACAATATTAATGAGATATAACAGACAGTAATGCCAAGGAATGTACAGGGGAAGTTATTAACATTAATGGAATGTAAATAAGAAGAAAGAAAAGTGGATGAAAAAATTACCAACTGTAAGCAGGAATCGAACCTACGACCTTCGAATTACGCGTTCGATGCTCTAACCATATATATATATATATATATATATATATATATATATATATATATATATATATATATATATATATATATATATATATATATATATTGTTAAGGCTAACTACTGCGGTTTTACAATGCGAAAACTTACATGGGTAAAACGAGCTCTAGATGTCCTTTTTGAAGCATCCTGCGAACTTCGATTGTATATATATATATATATATATATATATATATATATATATATATATTTCGTTAAGGCTAACCATTGCGGTTTTACAATGTGAAAACTTACATGGGTGAAAACGAGCTCTAGATGCCCTTTGTGAAGCATCCTGCGAACTTCCATTGTACTTTGATGCACAGGCAAGACAATATAAATAGGCAGATATGATGCACTGTTGCCTTTGATGTTATGTGAAATAGACGGCGAAAGTTTTCAATGCCGCAATCGCCACATTCAGTCATACGTTAACAGGTGGACGATGGCTGCAAACACAGTGTTTCGATCGTCCTCCCACTGTAAGCGTACACCCCAGCGTACCGGAGCACCTTCCAAAAATAAATGTTGTCCAGGAAAAAGCTGGTCTCGCCACGTTTTTCGTTCATGTGTATAGGCGTTGCTTGACCGATGACATTGGCTTGTGGGGTCTCAGTGAGGAACCAATGACGTTGCTATAGGCAAAGGGCCATGTCAGGAGGGAAAGTTTTAAACATAACTAAACAAAGGAAACAGCTTCACAGCTCTTTGATCATCGCATCGTGGTAAGCGTCTGCATTTTTCTCCTCGCTTGTCACCATGTACGGACTGCTCCGTTCGTGCGCATGGCAGATCGAATGTCTTTTCACTCATCGCATTGCAAGCCCGGGTGTAAATGTAGTAGTATATACGTCGCGGGGACATGAGGTTCGCTTAGAACTGCTTCGCGTTGAAAACACCATGAGCACCTATGATTATCGTCCGCCGTATGTGCTTTCGCGACACGCACTTTGTAATAGTAACGTATATGTTAGTAACAAGCGAGAGACAGTTTATAAATAGTTAGTTCGTCCGCAATCGAGAGAACCTTTCAGGATAATGCCCTGTCCTTTTATTTTTCCCTCATACAGCACGCCGCATACGTTACACTGGGCAAACAAACTTCTTCACACCCGGCAAACGCTCTGGCGCCTGCCCTCCTCGCGAATAATCGACGCACTTTATCTTCCGTGCGCCCATGAAAGATGAAGCCGAGAAGCAGAGCACGTGTTCCTATAGAACCCTCCGCGCACAGTGGCAAGGCTGAACAAGTTTCATTCGGGCAATCGATATGCAATCGTGGCGCCGCCATGTTCTCGAGCCTGTGTCGAGCTTGCGTACTCTGACAACGTTGCCTTAATTTCCTTCCTTACTCTGCATTCTCTCTTCGCTGCCGGGCTGAACGTCTAAAAGCATAAGCTTTCTTTCTTTTTTTTTTCTTTCTTTCTTTCTTTCTTTCTTTCCTTCTTTCTTTCTTTTTTTCTTTCTTTCTCTTCGTAAAAGATTTCCTCTCGCTAGTAACGTGCAGCGTCATGAAAGCTCGGCCACGGTTCACCTCAACGAAGGATCCTTTGGACGAGCTGCACACGACTACGATGAATCACGTACTACACCAGCCGCGTATACCTGATCGGTCGCTATGTAGCAAAACACGTTTACTAAGCCTGAAAAGAAAAAAAACGAGCAAATATCAACCGCTGCGCATTGCAAATCACTGCGACGTGTAATTTCGGGAATCCGAGCTCGTGGTTTTCCGACGCCAAATTGAGCTCCCGTAACACCGCACGGTTTTGTTAAGGGCCGGGCTAGACGGGGAGAGAGAGCTGCTACACGTGCAGCGAAAAAAGAAAGAAAGTAAGGTAATCTGACAGCGAGGACCAAAATTAAAGAAAAAAAAGCGGGGGCCCAGTTGTCGCTGCACAAAGAACGCATGCGGCGCGGGGAACACTAATCACCCGCCTGTTTGCCCCGAGTACACACGGCATAGCAAGCAGCGACCGGCGGAAAATATCGCGCCACGCGCAACACGAGCTTTCGGCGGCGCTTGCCTGCGCAAATAAGAAGAACGGGGCTTCGTGCGCAGTTTCTCTTTCTTTCCGCGGGCGGCGCCATTTTTCATCGGCGGCGTCCAATAGCAACAGCGCCGCTCACCGTGGCGAGCGGGTGCGCCGCGGCCCGTGTACTAACTAATCCTGCCGGGAGGCGGCGCTAATTAAATCCCTGCACGGCCGCCCGTGTTCCCTGTCGCTCGAATCATTGTCCGGCTGATATTTGTGCGGGCTGGCTGTCAATTATTGCGAATTCGGCGGCTCTGCCACTCTTTTTTTTTCTCTGCGCTTTGTCGATCGTATAGTTCTGTCGACGGGATTCGAGCGTGCAAAATCACTCGGCGCCCTTTGTTTCGCTTAAACTAGTACACGCACCACGAATCTGCTGTCGGCTGATTTTTTATGATTTGGTGAATAAGTGAGACTTCATGCCAGTTTAGTTTGTTTTTGTTTGCTTGTTGGCCGGTCGGAAGGACGCCTGGTTACGCACAGGATGGCTTAGTTTCGTGCGTCATCAACTGACGCAAGACACTCGTTGTTTCTTCTAATTTTAAGCCTATATTTATGGCAAACGTTCCTTATTGGAATTTACGGAACTCGTAATCTGGTCAACTTTCTCGCGTCAATTTCTCGCAATGAGAGCTTGATGGTCAACTTTCTCGCGATGAGAGCTTGATGAATTATTTGCGCAAGAAGCACGAGAGAAACTGCGATGCCGGAGATAGTTGGTCAACCACACGCGGATATTTCTTCTGAAGAAAAATAGTGTCGGTCATTCCACCACGTTTCTCCCGTTTAGCTCGTTTCTACGTGCATTCGCTTTACGACAACACAACATAATGATTCTATAAGGGCAAGCAACACGCGCTTATATATGCTATTTTGCTACAGCGCAATATTGAGCCGCTCAATTTTCGAGAACGCAGATTAGCCCAAATGAGCACTGTGTTTGTAGTCTGGAATTCGCAATTAGTCGTCTCGCACGTAAGCTTCCAAGTCTGGCGAAGCCATGCTGACGCCGCTCCGAATGGCGTCACCGGGGTGGCTTTGTTTAAGCGCGGCCCCGTTGTTTGCACCGGTATTCTTCGCTGCGAGGCAGACCCGTGTGTATCCAGTGACTACCTGATTTGCGATGCCTCGTCTGCCAGGCGCTCATGCCTTCACTCCTTCTGCGTCGCGAGTGGATTGTTCCTTATACATTCAACGTTGCGCTGCCGCATTTTGTCTGCACCTTCTTTGCTGCTCCATCCTCTCTCCAGCATTCTCCCAGCGACGCGTGCCACGTCTTGCGGGAGCGAGTTTGCTTCCATCGCATCGACTTTGTTCGTGCCGAATATACGCACCGCCAATCAGGGAGCGAAGCACAAAAGCGAGGAACGAAAAGAGAAGCGGCGTGTATAAATGCGCCCGTGCCTTCGCAGACAACGAACGGGACACACGAGTGGGGGGCCCCCGCGCGTGGGCTCTTTTGTTCCGAGCACGGAGAACGGCTTGCTCGACTGTAATGAGCAACAGGATACTACAGCTATACAGTGTTGACAATGCAAACGTTAGTGGCACGTGCCGCCATTGGACACCGCTCTAACGGGTGCCGCACGGAAAGAATATCTCGTGTTCGTGCGGGCTGTGTTTTTTTTGTTTCTTAAAAAAAAAGAAGAAATAAAACCTGCAAAGTTCTGCGCACACAACACGGTGCCAGTATTCAATAGTATCGGGTGTTCGGAACTCCTGCCTTTCCGAGCGGGTATAAAACAACGAATGGGGTTCCCTTAACGATTTTATTGAGTGGTTGTCTATGGCTCATAGGAGAGGCAAACATTATCGATGCTGTAGAGGCACATCAAATACGATCTTGACACGGGCCCATTCTTCTGGCTTTTTTTGCAGAAGTGTAACACTTGGCAAGGAGGTTAGGGTAGGCATGCACTGATTGTCCGATAATTTGTTAAACAACAACACATCAGTGAGTGTAAATGTTCCACATTCAAGCTATACACGACACGCATTTATTCTGACCTCCTTTATGCACCGCAGTGCCGTTGCCAAGGGATGGCACACTGGGCCCATGCCACCCCCCTGACACCTCCACCACACCGCAGAATTTTCTTTCGCAATGACGCAAAATATCCATTTGCCAGCCCAGCCCCCACTTCAGGTCAAGAAGGGGCCCCCGCACCCACTCCAAAAAATTTCAGTCTACGTCCCTGATGGGCCAGAAGGACTGCTATAATACATTATAATCAGTTCAGCCTCTCATCGTAGATCATGGTTTCTAGTCAAAAACTTTGGCAAGTAGGTTCTTTATTACACTGTGAGCCACGCACAGGGTTCGTTCTAACATTGGACAGCAAGCGCGGAAAAGGGGAAAAGAAAAAAAAAGTATGGTCAAGGAAGGAGGCTCCAAGTGACTATACGCAAGCGGATGCTGCTGCATCTGGTATGCCCCACTTAACGACGAACTTTTTTCCCGGCGCCGTTTTCTGGCTGCGAAGAGCTGTCGATGACTCCGCGAGGACAGTCCTTGAAGCAGTCGCCCAGCCTCCTGAAGACGTTCGGGGAACACACGCTCTCGTCCCAGGGCTGGCACTGGCCGCTTCTGGCGTCGTAGTAGTGGGTGTACACCTTGTCCTCCCAGATGCACGGACGCACCAGATCCTCTAGCGCGGCCAGCTTGCAGCGCGCGTCTTCCATCGTAGTGTCTGGGAGTTCCAAACATTCGCACGCATTATTGGCTGGTTGAAACGGCGTGTTTAGTTCGAGGCACTTCAACCATTTACAAATGTGAATGCCACGCGCCACGGTGGTCTAGTATAGTTAAGGCGCTTGACTGCTGAACTGCAGGTCGTGGCATCGAATGCCGGCTGCGTCGACCGGATTTTCAATGGAGGCGAAATTGTCCGAGCCCCATGTGCGTGTAATTAAATTTAGATGCACCTTAAATAACCCGACGTACTTGAAAGCTCCGAAGCCCTCTACTACGGCGTCTACCATAGCATGCCTGTCGGACGTAATATCCCATGAACTATTACTATTACAGTAGGAATAACTGAATAGTGACTTTTCAGATCGGACCGAGCCCCAGTGAAATGAAGCCAGAAGCGAGTGGAGCATAACATGCTTTCCGAACACGGAATAGACTGGCTTTTAATTATAGTATAAAAAGATACTAACATTCTAGTATTCATAGTGATAGGATTACAACCGCAAACAAGGCACCATGAAGGAATGAGTACATTTGCATCGTGCACAAGTGCGCTATGCAGAATCTAGATCAGTGTGACAACTGATGGACTGTCAAATGGACTGTCAAACGGACAACAAATGGACTATCAAATTATCGCTTGCGATAGCTCCTCTTTGTCGAGTCCCGAATTCATGAAAGCTGAAGCACTGTGAAGCCGATGTCCACAGCAGCGGCAGCACATTCCTCATGGTCAGGCACGGCTCTTTTTCTTTCGAAGCGTGCCCGGTAGCTTTGCATTACAGCCCATGAGTGCAGTTTCGAGGTTATGTATCATATTTCTTGGCCTTTCTTTGAACTACAGAGAAAAAAGATACCGCGAAAAAAATTGGATTGGTCGTCGTGTAATGACCTTTAGAACGTAACGAAACCTAAATGACCCTAAAGATCTTGAAGGTGACATTTAAGGATTTCGCTGAAGTGATCCTAATTAAATAATCAATGAAGGGTAGTATAAAGGATGCACTAATGACGCACATTGTTGCAAACGATGTGTTGTTGCATTCATGTAGTTGCAGTTAGCCACTTCTTTATTTATTGGTTCTTGTTATACGTTAAACACACGTATACATGTGGCGAGGCTAGCGAAAACAGTTACAATTTTTGTTTTTCTTAGAGTGTATTGTAATTCATCGTTGGAAAGCACAGCACTGCAGAACGGAGCGATAGTTTTTAACATAACTCCTGTTACTGGTATGCATGCTATACAACACCTTGGAGTAAATTTTTTTTTCTGTGTACATGATAACGGAAGGTCAAATATGCCTCTTTTTATCGTTTTCTCTATATCCTAAAACAAAATGAGTGTTTTACTGGTTCATGTGCAAAAATGGACTAAATACCCTAAATAGAGTTATTCCAAACAATACAAAGCACTTCAGCAAGGGTGTGAAGGCAAATACTTATACCTTTCAATTTATAAAAAAGAAACACACCCGAATAACTTAAGTCAAATAAACAGTTTTTATAGTTGGAGAACCGTTAGATGTGCACATATCTATGAGATATAGATTGAATCTTTTTAATGGCTTATGTTGTACCGAACGTTTTTCGTAAATTTTTCGAGCTCTGTTCACGCACTAGCACGCGCGAAATCATTTTCGGGCTCCCAAGTGCGCGCTCTTAAAAGAGCGCCAGTGCGTTAATAGACACCCACTCGTGTGAGTTCAAGCGGCGAGCTCAAAAGACCTGCGCCAAAGCTCACCACTTCCGCACGACTTCAGGCATTCGTCGTTGTCGGCGAACCCCACGTCCACCTCGACGCACTCGTGCAGCGGTATGAGGCGGCAGCGCTGACGGCGCATATCGTACACGTAGTTCACCTTGCGGTACAGGCCGGAACACTCGCAAGTCACTACCGTGCCACAGTTGTTGTCCCCTGTGAGAAAGCGGGATGGTTAGGCCACACAACCACCAGCTTCCAACGTGGCTTTCACTGGTTTCATTGCGCCCTGCCGTGGTGGTATAGTGGCTAAGGTACGCGGCTGCTGACCCACAGGTCGCGCGATCGAATCCCGGCTGCGGCGGCTGAGTTTTCGATGGAGGCGGCAATGTTGTAGGCCCGTGTGCTCAGATTTGGGTGCACGTTAAAGAACCCCAGGTGGTCAAAATTTCCGGAGCCCTCCACTACGGCGTCTCTCATAATCATATCGTGGTTTTAGGGCGTTAAACCCCACAAATCAATCAATCAAATCATCTGGTTTCATTGCCTCCTAAATTATATATGGTAAAGTGTCGGTAAAGAACTTGGGTTCGTTTGCAATGGATTAAAACGTGCATCGAGTTCTGCTACGTGGTTTCATTATCGTCCTTCGATATGGGAAGAGCTTTTACCGACGTTGCAAGCTGATTTGACTGCGTAATCATTTTGCGGTGCTCCTGAACATGATGACTCGGGTCAACAGGACTTCCACCGAAGCGGAAGTTTTTCGAAAATTTTTACAGTTTTGACCTGGAAGCATCCGAGTTGTTTTTAGCGATACTTGCAATAAGAAAGTCTACTGAACTGCGAGATAAAGCTCGGTGTTCATGGCTGCGCTTACTTCACTAAGCATCATTAGCAGAAGCACACATCGGCACGTCAATTAACACAAGACGCCTTTTTATGTTGATTGCTTCTCAATGAACCGCCACAACGCTATCACTTGTTATCTGACCTATTCGAATTCGAAGATGTAGGTTTTACTAATAAAGTACAAAAAATTAATTTTTAGAATAAATTCTTACTACGTTCTATGTATTGTAGCAAAGTGCGCTAGTCGGAACATAATACAGATGGTCAGCGCAAAAAAAAAACACGAATACACAAAAAAGTTACCACTACCGGAAAGTTCGAAGACTTAAATTTCTCTATAATATATATCACGGTAAGACTGGGCTAGATAAAGAGCGGTATTCAAAGACGCCTAGTTATATGTCCGAACGGAAAGATCACTTATATAAAATTAGAGAATATACCTGTCAATTTAATGTCCTTAAATACTCTTTCTTTCCAAATTCTATTAGTTACTGGAATGCGCTAAAAATACCAATATTCTCTGATTCTAATTTCCTAACAGCCATTGAAACAGCATTTTGAGCTGCTGAAATAACCCATATATTTAACGTTGGCTTTGTACTTCTCTTGGTTGTTGATTTTTTTATATGTATAATTACTGCTTTCGTTGTATAATCCTGTGTTTTGTACTTTTGTTCTAATGCTGTACTACAAGTGTTGATTTCTCCTGTATACTGTAACGCACGACTTATTTGCTTTTCATTTTGCTGTTTTGTATTCTATTTTCTACTGTGACCCCCCTACAACAATGCCCAATGGGCGATGTAGGTACTTGTAATAAATAACTAAATAAATAAATAAATAAAACACAAGCGCTACCGAACAAATGAAAGCTAAATGAAAAAAAAAACGTGGCACATGTAAACATAAAAGAACGTACTCAAGCAAACTTGTGATTCCACAGCAAGGCTAAACAGAACCGCTGTAGTGACCAGCGCACGAAATTGCTGAACCGTTTCAAATAAAATAAAAGCAAAAGACAGATGCGGTATCCGGCATGGATTGGCTCTCACAGATGCTAAGCTTACATCTGATTAGTTGCTCGGTCGGGGTTGATAATTATTTTTTTTATGTCTTGTCGTTTGTTTTCTGTTTGTTTTTCGCACTGACAGTCATGATTACGTGGCTTTAACAGCACTCTAGTGATCGCAGTCGTTCTTTTGCTTTTATCTTAAATAACAAATAAGGACCGCTACATCGCTTGCGAAACTTTTACAAGTTCCCATAAATGACATCGAACCATATAAGGCCTAACTTGCGTCCGTGTATTCAAAATACGCGGTCTCATTAGCTTAAGTAGGCGATCGCAGCTACCGTCGCCATCTAGACATGAAAGCTGCATCTTATTAGATTCCCGCTCCACACCAACGAACTGACACATCCTTTACGTTAGGATTTAGCCTGCCTGATCAAGCAGGATCGCTCATGCCGAGACCAATGGTCAGAGCAAAAGCCTTTTGCCCGGCAAAGCAACCCGACAAAGTTGTTCATTATATTATATACAAGATGGTTGCTAAAAAAATATTTACGCGGCAAAAAACTCGCTACGCTTCTAGTATTGCGTATGGTGGGTGACGAGGGTATTTTCTTTCAGAGGTACTCAATGAATACACCGAGCAGGAAAGACCCGGAACTCCACAACGGACAAGCGCAAACCATCAACTCAATTTTATTTGAAGAAACATGAATACTTATGCGTAGAAAACAAACTACATCGCCATCATCACATCATGAAGCCTTTAACAAGGCATAAAAGCTATCTCTTTCTTTTTTTTCTCAAGTACCAGTGACGTTCAGCTAATGCGCGAGTCGTGTTAGACGTTTCCAGGCGGCATCGTAGTGATATCTCTTTTTTTTTTTATCATGTGTCCTTGAATAGAATTCAGTTGATAGTTTGCGCTTGTTTCCTGTGCTTCCTTGTGGTCCTCGTGCTTTTTTTTAGTTTTTTTTTAGGTAGCGTATTCACTAAGTATGTTAATCCAGCTTGCCCATGTCAAGCTTCTCCTGTCAAGTATAAACAAAGTGAGAGCTAGGGGGGCTTCACAGCGTACGGGATTGCTTCCGTCCTTGTATCGGTGCTCACTACGCTGTGAAATAGCCTCACCCCCTATAGGGCTGCGCAACAGCACTTTTGCAGGAAGTGACCAACGAAATTACTTGATGAATTTGCGTGCAGTCGCTGCAGAGCTGTTCTGTGGGAGACGCTTTGCTGGCCTCACCATTGCAGCTGTCCTGACACTCCTTCAAGGAGCGGAATCGGTTCATCTGGCTCGTCAGGCAGAAACGTTGCGGTCGCCATCCGAAGCAGTTCCTCGTGTTGCTGTTGTTTAGACAGAGGTGTGACAGGAACATCTCTGGTTGCTCATTGCCTTCGCACTTGTAGAAGTTGTGACTGGTTGTGCAGTAAGGGTCTTCGTTGAACACTGCAACGAGATGAATTCAGCGTAGAATGAATAATCAGAACAAAAATGACGAGAACATAGCACAATTAAGAAGTAGTAAGAACTATCTGTTTACGGATAGGCTAAAAATGGGCTAAGAAGAATTCAAGTGATTAATTGATCAATTAGCATTTAGAGAAATATTATAAATGTAATTCTGAAATAAAAAGTCACAGCTTTGCCGCAAAGGCGAAGCAATGAATGCGATAGCAGCAAATTGGAAAGTTACGCGCAGAATGGCAACCAGATCGAAATGTGCCCCACGTTTCTCGTGCACAAAGTATGCACGAAACATACTCACAGGTACAGATTAACGCAAATAGGCGTCTCAGCTGTTACTTCGCTGTGTCTGAAAAGCGCGCCCTTTTCGCAAATGAAGGCTCCGCAACGATTGCGGTGATCTTTGTGCACCCGGTAACACCAACAGAATACGTACGAGACGTAAGATCCTCCCCATTGCAAGATAAGGGCGCGTGATCCAGCGTGTGCCCTTTTAATCTCTACGTGGTCCAAAGTACGCGTGAGAGATGAGAGCCGTCGCGCGCTCACTGCGCCATGTTGCGGATAATGCTGAAAACACGATAGCTCCCCCCCTCCCCCCGAGATGCCTGCCAACAGCGGTAAGTGGTAGATATGAATAGCTTGCCGTTTGAACGTTGAAGGAGGCACCCCTCGGTGACTCAGTAGTTAGTGCCACGCATTCATGACGCGGAGGTCCCACGTTCGATTCTGCGTGCCGGAGTCTCCTTTTCTGTTTTATTCTTTCTTACGTTTTCATATATACATATAGCTACGTATACATATACGGTGCATGACATCAACGCCGACGCCAGCGGCAATAATCAACCGAGAGTGTTCATATAATTGCTTTTGCAATAAAGATAAAATAAAATGCAGGATATGTTATGCGTCCAACTAAGATGACTTGAAGACGAAAAGAATATTCTTCTTCTTCTCAGTTCATATATTTACTCAGCCCAACCCCTCACCGTAAGCTTTACCCATCTAATGTGGGTTTGCCCTGCCGCCAGGATCAGATGCACGTGACCTGGTTTAACATGGCCTCCATGATCGGCATACTTTGAACAAGCAATGATGCCGTGCAATGACAGCTTCAGGTGGCGTCACAATGACTCTATGACGACTCCCAATTATCAGAGAACTGTTACGTCATTATGACGTCGTACTGTTATGTCATCACGTGATGATGGCACGGAGTCGCGTTGGGGGCGACACCGTGAAACGCTGATCAATTTTCACCTTTGATGAGGCCTTGAAGCCTTTCGCCATCAAAGATGCACAAGGAACAAAAAATATTCGCCTGTACGCACAACTATATGTCGGAAAACCCCGCTCTTGCATACCTCAGTCGACATGTGCGATCGAGGTTCCTTGGTTCCTTTGAATAAAATTAAGCTGTAAAAAAACACGCAGGTGCGCAGAGCGACCGAGACAGATAGTGTAGGAAACTTGCTCATAAGTCGTGTTCAAATACACTCTGAGTGACGCGTCGACCTCGATTTCGAAGACTATAGGCTGTACATAAATCACAGAATAGTCCAGGACTAAAGTGACCCCGGGCTCACGTCGCGTATTGTGAAAAATCGGGGTAGTGCACGGGGTTGCATTAATACATGTTTACATGTTTAAATGTCTTGGCCAAACACTATACTGGTGGGTGACCATAATCTCGTTACAATAGCGTTCCTTTGTGATCGTTACAATAGTGTTCCAATAGTGATAAAAATCATTCCTTCTGTCCATCGCGTAAGATTACTCGCTATAAAAAAAATTAAATCATGAAACAATGTAAAACATAGTGCGCTACAGGGGGCCTAGCCAAGGGCCTTAGCGACTTCAATCTGTAAAAAGGTACCTATTTTTCCCACAATAATCGTCATCTGCGTAGCGCGCCTGTCCTTGCATTTTCGCCCCGCCGCGGTGGTCTAGTGGCTAAGGTACTCGGCTGCTGACCCGCAGGTCGCGGGTTCGAATCCCGGCTGCGGCAGCTGCATTTTCGACGGAGGCGGAAATGTTGTAGGCCCGTGTGCTCATCTTTGGGTGCACGTTAAAGAACCCCAGGTGGTCGAAATTTCCGGAGCCCTCCACTACGGCGTCTCTCATAATCATTTGGTGGTTTTGGGACGTTAAACTCCACAAATCAATCAATCAATTTCTTTGCATTTTCACCGCGTGCCCGAACCTTCAAGGTCAGACATTCTTGGAAACGTTTTGGCGTGCACACAGTGGACAGGAAAACGGAAGGCGAGAAGACAAACAAGCGCGACAGAGGCATTCTTGGTGACCAAAATGTTACCAAGAATGGCTTCAAATCAACTCGGCCAACTTTCCATCCTGTTACATTATATTTCAAGGACAGAACTGTGCGAGCAATCAGCGTGCCGAGACATTCTTGATCATGCAGCTCAGATGTTATACGGACGACTATCCGTCCCGATTTGAGTCGTGTTTTCGGGCTCATCTAATGTTTCAAAATGCTACTCAGATTGCTCATTATACGGTATCATTTCTTCCGAAGTCGATTCTGAATTGAGAGTTAGTTTCATGCAGTCGTTGGTTTAAACTTTCGTTTGGGCTATGTTTAAATCAGCGGGAGAAGAGTGCCTGTGAAATAAGACAAATACTTTATCAAAATTTCTACTGGAAACTACATAAACATACTCCATCAAAATTTCTACTGGAAACTACATAAACATTTGGGCTGGTCTTTCAAAGCGACCTATCAAAGCCTTATCTTTCTGACAAACTTTTTTACGCCCTTCTTGCGATACTTACGTGTTCTAGCATTCCTCTCATCGTCAGCTGCGCCTGGAAGTAAAGCTCAAAATTACCGTTTATTATCGAGATTTGAGGATTTAGCACGCCTTCCTAAGCCAGTTAAGCCATGTGAATAACTTGACAAGGCGATTCGCTGTCTGTGCCGTAATGAATCAATGAATCACTGAATGAATCATTCGATCAATCAATCAGTCAGTTGAATTATTACGTAAAATTGTACTTACAATGCTTAAAATGTAGACACGACCACGGATTGTGCCTCAGCATCAATAAGCCACAGCATCAATGGTGCCAAAATGAGGTGTTAACGAGGCAAATCAAATGTCTCTCCCTCCGTATGAGTTGCTCTTTTTTTTTCATACACACGCCCACACACGCACACTGCTATCCGAGATCTTTCATTTATGCACGCCGGAGAGCCACAATGTGTTGGTGCTACTTACTCTGGTCGTCATCCGCAGTGGCAGTATCTTGCGCAGTATCACTGCCTGAAAAGTGTTGAGAGCAAGAACAAGTTGAGTTCTGCTGTGTTTCTCGTCACCCAATGTTGGGCCGATCATCTCATACGCTCGATTTACCGTGGGTGACTACGCGCACTTTTTTCATGCTAATTTTGAGAGAAACTGTTAAGATGTCTCATACGCATTCTTTCTTGAAGAATATAAGGTCAAATTCATGACGCGAATATCTGTAACTTTGCTTGCTTACAGAAGGAAGTCATAATAAGAATGGCTGGAAAGTGTTTGGCGAGTTAGGAACCGATATCCTGAAGATTGTTGTAGGAGCCCTGCTTTTTGCGCACCTCGATGAACATAAGCTGGTGCGAGCTTTAGTTCCCGTTTCCGTGAACATAACACGAATTTCTCTTTTTTTTTATTTAAACTGGATAGTCTTTCATATGATAAGATGGGAGACTGCGACGCGCACACATCAGTACACTATGGCTTGTCCGAACGCTTTCAAGTAACTTCGAATAGCCACTGCGGCAGTGCATGGTTACTGTCCTTGGCTGCTGACCCCAAAGAGATTGTTCCAATCCCAGCGGCAGTTGTTGCATTTTCGATGGAGTAAAAAAAAGAATAAGACCCGCGTATTTTAGGGGCACGTTGAAGACCCCTCGGTGACAGAAACTTCTAAAGCATTCCATTGTTGTTCTTTATTATCATATAAGAGGCATCGGAATGTAATAGACCAGATTTTATCATGCTTGACAAAGCACGGACACCTCGGAAGCTTTAGCTGCTACATCAGCTAATAGTTCATAAATGCAAGTACAATGAACTAGTCCATTGCCAAACTTGAGAACTCAGCGGCCGAACCCTACGACCACCCGCCGCTGAAGAGGATACAGATGAAGGGGTAACACGGCGTGGAATCTTAGACAAACAAAGATTAAATCGCTGCATCAGGGCACCACCCCACGAGGACCTCAATAGGCACCAAGCTTGGGACTGTCGCCACCCTGTGGGCTAATACATTCGCGAATCTGTATAAGCCTCACATCACGTATCCGGCAAGATATCCCTACGCGTGCCCGTAGTGCGGAGGTACTCCCAGCCTAACAGATAAGCTACAGCTGTCCAGAGCAACCTGTCACAGCTGACATAGGACACATGCAGAAAATACAAACGTGGTCGTGGAAGGCGCGAATCGTTTATCGGACCCTGGAAGCCAACTGGCGACCGTGTGTCAGACCCGCCGAGCCGCTATAGCTGCAGTGGAGACTTGTAAGAAGGCCCCCACCCACGACGAACCACTTTTTTTTCCTAATAACTTTTGTATCCCTCTCTTGTATGCGCGACCTGATTATACTAGTTATAACAACTTGTGGCTAAAAGAGAACCAGATACATTGTTATATCGATCAATTGGGCCTTTTTTATAGTTAATATGTATCAAAATTACCACAGCGTAGTGAGTATGACGGTAACTGACCACTTTGGTGAAAGCTCTACGATGTTTGACGGGTCGTTCGACGTGGCTGCATGTGCCAGAACTAACTTCAAAAGTTCCACTTTGTTTATGAAATGAGTGTAACCGGAAACTGTTTAGGCACACGTTCTCGCCCTGTTGTTTTCAATCTTTTTTATCCATATTGAAAATGGCTTACCGCAGAAGAAATAAATGTTCAATTACACGCTAGTTGCAACTAACGACACACTCACACCAAACAACAAAGTGTATCATTTTTTTATTAAAATGTAATATTGAGCACCTGGGAGTTATCCTGTGCGAATTTCACAGATTCTTAGATAGTGCATACTAATTGGTGCCTAAATGGGTTATATGCAGTTAGTAAGGTTTAGGGGGCCACTAATTGAAACAACTTCCATTTTTCCCGTGTTGGCCAATTACCCTTTTGTAATGCCAAAAGCACCACTCCCGCGACGAGAAGGATGCACAGTAATCGACAAGGCATGCAGAAAGAGAACGCAAGAGGCGACGCCATATTGAAACTTCCGCGCCAATTCGCTGTGCTGTCACAGTTTTTGGCAGCGTCCGCTAAGGCCTATCTGTTTATTAATCGGTAAAAAAAAAATGAAGCACAATGCCATGAGATTTAACGTACTGAGTTTAAATAACTTTTATTTAGCCGGTTGGACCTAAAATATAAAAAAGCAACACTTCGAAATTCATCGCGTCACGCTGTCTTTCGTGAACGGAAATTCCGGCTCGAAAAAAAAAAATACTTTGACGTTGATTTTATCTTCTGCTAACATGATTATAGTGAAATTAACGAGAAGTGAATAGTCTAGAATCAATTTATTGATTTAAACTAATTCGTGGTCTTACCTTAACTTCAAACGTACTTGTTAGCTAGTTGGTAAACCATTACGGCATATGGCAGCGCACACCAACCTAAACTACGAAGACGTACATAAAGAGATTCTACAAGCACTGTGTCTTTTTTATGTGCGTGTTCGTTGTTTAACCTGGTGTGTGCTGCCAAGTGCCGTAATGATTTACCTTAGCGTCTCTTCGAATGTACATGAATATCTGTTCTGTGGTCGCTTTATGCCGGGGAAAAACCTTAAGTAAAGATAGGACGCTCACGGCAGACTTCTGTATCGCTCGGCTGCAGCGCCATCGTGTTGGTTGCTCACCCTGATCGTCGACCTGTTCTGCAATGTCTGCATCGTCGTCATCGGCTTCCGCCACCAGCGGGGCATCCTGAGGGCCCATCGTCTGCGTGTTGCGGCGCTTCTGGCCTGCAGCGAGTGCAAGCGAAGTTGGCGCTTACAGTGGGAACTTACGATGATCACTCTATAAATGAATGGTCAAATTTCGATCACTTTCCCATCACTTGAAAAGAGGAAGCCATTGCATGCATGTATGAAAACAGCTGGCGCTGCAGTAAGACGCGATTTTCATGGTTCAATCGCACTTCTTCCTATCCTTGCCAAGAAGGTAAACCGTGCAGCCCGGCATTAGGAGCTTTCACTCATTACGCTTTCTGGGGCGTATATGCAAATTAATTTACCATACTCGCTTAGGTTTAAACTTTAGCTTAGTTTTTTTTTTAATAACGAAGAGTGGAGGCTGATAGAGATATAATTGCAGTCTCATAAATTGTATGCCTGGCTCTCTGTGTATGCATTGTTGACATGTAATGATGGATTATACCAATAAAATGTAAAATCGGACATCTTACATCTTGAAAAGAAAGCCAGATGATTGGCGCGTGACTTTAGCTTTCATGCACGCATCTCTAAGCCGATTCCACCACGAAAGAAAAACGCTTTTTTAGCTTTTTTTGAACAGGTGATCCGCCAATAATTTGTACACTCAATGTCTGTACAATTCAATGAGGTTTTCAAAGAGCGCTTAGAGTCACGAACTTTAAAAGATACCGGTCCTCTGGTCGTGTAGGCCATCACCAGAATACATTCCGACTCGTCTTTCTGATTTCTGCAAGAATGCCGCACTGCCATTCGTATAAAAAAAATTGTTTTTTTTTTTGCGTTTTACGCAACCAATACGTTGGTCTTTTTAGCGAAGCTATCACTCCACGTACTGACCTTTTTTTGCCTTGTTTTTCTTCTTGTTGTTGAGCACTGGTGTAGGAGACCTTTTCTTTTTGGAGCCTGCAAGTACAAATCACACAAAACTCATTCCCCGTTATTCGCCGTGGCTGAACTACAAAAATATATATATTGACTTTGTAATACTTCAAAACCTTCTACATGTATCATGCGCTGCCTCAAGGGGTCACATACACTAACTGAAAAAAAAAAGTGATCGGAGAGCAATATTGGCCACAGCTGGCAAAATATTTAGCCTCGTGACTGCACACAAAACATATTTAAAACATTATGAACAAAGAAAAACCACTGCGGTAAAAAAGGAAATGCAAAAAAAAAGATTTTTTTTATAATTACAGCGTGAGACCACACCACCGAGAAGCATGCACACAAGACACTGACACATGATAATTTACTCCCGTGTTTTTTATTCTTCGTCATCGTCTCGTGTACATTGCATCAACCAAGATGAACGCATGCCAACTCGTTAAGCTTCCAAATTTAAAGTGATGTTTCATTGACGCCACCGGGTTTTTTAGGGGCAAAGCTCCTTATGGCGTGGCTTGTGCGTCCCTCGTAGTACGTAACCACCAGTGGCACATACCCGAAATAGCGATCTTTACGATTTTGACCTCCAAGGTGGTTCCGGTGAGAGATTTATTCTGTGCGTTGTTGAACAATAAAAGATAGTGCTCAATGCCCATGCTAATGGCTGCTAAGGGGGAATGAGAGAAAGAGCATTCGGCCTTTAGGTAACGCACACGCTGCGATCCCCATTAGCAGCTATTGGCATGCACATTGAGCACAATCTGACAAGAAAGGGTTGCTACGTTATACTTCTGGGTGTAACCTCCTTGGTTTTAGAAAGGTTTAGCGAGCGTTGGGCCGCATAGCCATGAATACAGTGAACTAGTATATACCATGAACTCGAGGTGGTTAAAGGTGGGAAGTAAACCCGAAGCGCAAGCCGTAAGAAAGTGTGCATGTGCCACCTCCCGTTTAGTCCTTGAAATGTCCGCTGGATGGCGGTGCTTCTATATGGAGAATATATGATGAAAAGATGCGAGATGGTGGTACTTGGAGTGCTGAATAGATGGACGAACGGACACACAGACAGATGCATAGATGGACGCATGAACGGACGCAGGCGCGGATGCATGGACGAACGCAGGGATGGACGCACAAACAGACGCACGCACGTACGGGTCGATGGACGCATGGACGGTTAGACAGACGTACGCAGGAACGGACGGAAGCAAGAACGAATGGACGGACGAATGCTTCGCCCCACTCCCCATCATTCACTCCGTGGATATGCTGCCATTTTTTTTATACGACTGGTGGTATATTTTCTGCCGGCACTAATGTTCGATATACGTATATTTCTTTTTTCTGGTCACGAGTGGTATAAAAAGACTCGCTGGTTTTAAAATATGACTTGCCAGAAACAGCGTTTCGTGTGTCTTGTGTGCCTGCATTGCTGTGGTGTCGTCGTATCGCACTGTAATTACGCAAGCTGAAAACCAACTCGCTAAACATATTGCTGTGCAGAAAAAAAAACGAGTTTTGTTGGTACTTCAAACACTCCCCCCCTCCTTGCCTTATTTAATCACTGCTAATCCACCACTGCTTACAATCGTGTATACGGCCGGTTTTCAATGCCACGGCAAAGTTTTACTTACGTGTAGAAGGCGGCGCCTTTGCCTTCTTAGTGGTGGTTTCAGCGCCTGAAGGAGAAAACGCAGAAAAATAATACGGCTCTCGAAAAGTAAAAAAAAACTGCTGCATTCTTGCGTCATGACTGAACGAATGCGATTTAACGCACATGCTGTCGCTGAATATATTGCCCATTCTGTTCAATGTCGAAATGGTCGTTATACTTTTACGACTTGCACGGCGATGCAAGGTAGTTCTCGCACTTTGTTTCGATACATTCCATTTTCATCATTTTCAAGATTAAATAATAGTTCATAAGCCTTTGCCTATTACTTTATCATCGAAAGTACTGAGAAACTATTTGTTTCTTTGCGTGTATGTGTGTTTGTTTCTCTGTTTGATATGCTGCCTATCCAAAACGAGGATCTTAGCAGAGAACACATTCGTATGGCCATAGGCGTGGGCAGTGTTCTCTACTAGGGTTGAAGGGGGGGGGGGGGGGATGACTATCACCGTAGCGCTACCTCCCTCCTCGCCCCCGTTGTTCGAGACCAAAAGAAAGCTAACTTCGCAATGGACAGTAAATGTCAAAAACGAAGTGATGCGGTATTCTCACAATCGTTCTTCTTTGGTCTCTGACTTTCTGGACGCACAAGCGAAAAAAAAAACAGCTTTCAGAATGCAGCGTCAAAGGTCCTCTGGCGCCATTATCGTGAAAACAAATTGTTTTCAACAGTGAGTATACAAGTAAATTAAGCACCCGCCCTTCCCCCCTTGGGTGCTAAGTGGGGAGAGAAGGGGTTGAAAGTAGCATCCGCAACATCGCTCACACTGGAAGGATTCGAAAACGTTTCCGAGGCAAGGTATTTTCCGAGACGGTCTAGTCAGCTGGTGCGGCCGCCCTAAATAAGTTGCGTATGGATGCTCACATAAATAATAAAAAAGGGGTGTAGGTAAATTATTGACTTCGTGGCATTGAAGCTATCAGTAACGTATGTTAGCACTAGCTTTTCATGGGCCTCATTTCTGTATATAAGCAAAGGTGCATTCTCTTTCTTGTCACGCCGGGAGCACAGTGTGACATGATGAATCAAACGTGTTCCATCTGTTCCGGTCGCATTTATATAAACATTCCCAATTGTTCATTAACAGACTTTTTCTGTCAAAACCACTAAACTCAGGCTTAATTTCACTGATTCGACATGCTCGAAAATGTACTTATTCTCAGTTATCTGGATGCATTCACAAGCCAGGACTTGCGTTAGCTCTCAGGGATATTTTATTAAAGCCGTCTTCGTGTGGTAAGCTTTATTTCCTACAGTTTTTTTTTATCAAAGAGAGAACAACATATCCACAATGTTCTTACCTTGAAATGCTGCTGAATTATCTTCTTCAGCTGAAATTGTAGAAAGAGGGCATGACATTGGTGTTAAAATTTTGCTCCATGCAAGTAACCACTAACTGTGGTAGTGTGGTTTTCTTAGTGTACATGTCAACATATGTCACTACATTGTCTGCGAAATAAGTTCACTGTTGGCAGTTTGAAAAGGCATTTTTTAAAAATCATGGCAACAGTAAAAATATCTGAAAGCTAGGAACCCATGCTTCCATGAGAAAAGAAAGAAAGAGCTATGCCACTGGTGGCTGCTTGTGTAGCAACGCAATTCTGGTCTCTTAATTTAACTTGAATCAAAAAGTCACATTTTTTTCCTGAAAACGACACTATAAATTGCTATATAGACTATCGCATAATCGCGCTTCTCGAGCCTGTTATGTTATCGCAATGTCACTTTCTTGCGTGATAAAAATTCTTGAACACCTCTTTAATAACATATCTTACTTGTCGACAGTTCTTGTAAGCGAAATTTTTATTTTTACAAATCAGTGGCTTACCATACTGAATGAAACAAAATATCTTGTTATTATACTAAAGCAACACAGTAGCATCAAATCCTTGACAACAATTTTTATTAAAGTTATATAACTTCCTACAATAAAGCGGACAACGACGAGAAGCGGGGCAAGCTCCTGCATTGGTAGTCAATCGTTGTTGGTAATATTTAGCTTCATCATTCGCTCATGATTGGTTCAACTACCGTTCCTGCTTTGCTGCGATTTTTTTTGCTTTGTCATTGTGAGGCATGTTGCCTCGTAACCTCATAGAAGGGCGATACTATGCAGTACACGATGTTACATTGTCATGACGTGCTGGCACGTTCTTGTGTATTCAAGCACGAAAGACACTGGAGCCACCAGCTAATAACGCAGTGACGAAAGCACCGCCAGTGACCACCCAAATTCTTCCTTCTAGTCTTCGTCTCAACTCATACCATATCCTCCGAGATCGCGCGCTGCTGACGCTATCTCGGAGGCCATGCACAACCACATTGGCAGTGAAGCGCCAGCGCAGAGAATGATAAAATGACCGATAAAACTTCGAACTCGGAGGCCAAAACGAAGGCAGTCGTTGTTTTCTTTACAGATGATGTATTCGAGGGGTTCGGGAGCAATGTTAAAGCTAACAATGCAGCGCAACAGAAACACCGAACTTTCAATCTTGCAGTTTTTTCTACAGCCGAGGCTTTTATGAGATCACAACAGCAGCCAATTTCGGTGGCCCATATATAGTTTTACGCCATCGCCGGTGTCCGTAGTTACTGCTGTCGTGCCCAATGGCAAAAATATCTGGGTTCGAGCGTGATTCCAACACGGGCCCACTGCGTGACAGTAGAGTACTCTCCAACAGAACCACACTGTTTCTTGCAATTTCTTCACCCTATACAGGCGTCAGTCAGGGCAGAGAATCACCTCAACATTTTTTATATAGAATGGGTGAACACTAAAATAACGACCAGGCGTCACGCAATGCTAATTGCGCAAGAAGTTGGTGGCTCCCATTATGAAGGCCTGAACCATAATTCATCAGCCACAGCGTCAACGAGGTACACTAAATGTCTTAAAAATATGTTAGCAGTACTACCTCGCTTGTCGACAAAACAATGAATAATGACATATTGGGTACTTCCTTCGCGAAATTGAGACCATTAAGGGCGTAAGGGGTACTTTGCATCAGTGCTTGCACTCATTGTTCCTAGATTTTACAGCGTGCTTTCGAAAGACCACTCCTCCAGCTTTCGCTGTAACTGTGCTGTGTGCTCTGCGCAGGACCAGTTTTTTTTTCTACGTTAACAATATGATAGGTTGCTAGGCGACGACTTGGTTGAACACTTTCAATATCAGCTACATTTTTTCGTGACTTGCGTCATTCAAGTTTCGTGTTACCTCTGCAGCACTAGTGAGAAAGGGTATAACAACAATATCCATCACAAATGAAAGCTAACACATCCGTCATAACTATTATCAGTACCATGGATTGTTACCTCATGGCTAAAAAAGATATAAAAACATATGAATCGCGTTGCGCTGTTTGAATAAACCGATGCGAATACTTCTTCCACCAACTTGTTACGCTCCTTTTGAAATAACTTTGCTCCGATTTTTTTTTTCTTTCATACATCTCAAAGGCGCGAGCTCGAAAAATGAGCTTCAATGTCGGGAACGTTCATGAAATGCATCAGTGTATTGGAGGCTTGCCAAGAGAAGTTGGTTCTCTAAGCTCGTGTTGCGGACAACTTGTTGTTATCCCTCTCAAAGCCACGAAACTGACAGCACATTGTTTTCCACGTTCAGGCCATGCACAGACCGCGCTTTCAATAATGAGATGGTTGTTATAAAGTACTAAATTTTAGAAGCCCAGATGTTTGAAGTGAGCGTTTGTTTGTGTAATCTTTCTCTTGTAGTTTGTCTGTTTTATGCTTCTAAATACCAATATAGAAATTGTTGAATGTCGACGCGCTGCACGCGTTGCCTCAGACCATTCCTCCTTTATAGGGTGATAGACCAAATAGCTCAGATTACAGCTAGCCTTGAGCAACAGGTATAGTGTTGTGTTACGTTTCAATTTTCCTTTAAGTGAATGACTGAAATAGTGATATACAGGTGCAAAACATTAATCTGCTAATTTAGACGCTTTCCGGAAGTTTTTGTAATATGTGGTAAGTTCGTATGATAGTGAATTATAGTGTATAGATGACCATCGCAAGTTCCGGTGATTGCTATGATATCGAAAATTGATAAAACAGTTCAACGAAAGTTACTTAATGAATAGGAAAGTTCTACGCAGATTTTTCGTTTAGATTAGCGTGACATCTACGAAGTCGTACTTCCCTGTTTATACCGCTTGAAGTGACACATACACAAAGAATCCAGAAGACCATAGCAGCCAATCAAAAGGGATTTACCTCGTCCTTCAGCAGGTGGATTTGTGGGAGGTTCAGATGCTACGAGATGTTTAGTCTTGGAATCAGGACCTGAAATACAGATAATTTAGACCAGAAGCAGCAAGCCTAAACTGCCTAAACAAGCTGACAATAATTCGGGTCTAAAGCAAAGGTAGACCGTCTGATTCAAAATGGGAAATGCCTTAGTAATTACGCTTTGCCTTTTTTTTGTATTCTCGCAACGTTTTGGCTACCGGTAAGCTACAGAAATACCGGAAGTGTCATTGTCATTCTGATATGCGCCCTTTTCCTGTCGAGCGAAAATTCTTTCGTGTGTATTACAATATAATTATAAATAAACGAAATACGTAGCATTTATAGTCTATGAAAGTCAGTAGTGTGTCGCTATCAACAAATACCTTGTTCGATTCGAATTGTTCACTTCGGTCGTGTCTGATGACATCAGATAGGAAGCATCCACAACATGCATGTTTTCGCTTAAATCGGAAAAGATCTAAAGGATGTCCACTGAGCGCGTAGAACACTTGCCTAACATAATATAGACCAATAAATCTGAATTTTACACCTGTGTCGCATGATGCACCGCTGATGGGGCTTGGGCCTAATTGGGGTCGAATGCTATACAGTCATTGAAAATACCTCCTGCGGCTCACGTAAGGTGCCAATGGCGATATATACATTCGACCCGAATCAGATCCGATCGCGATCGAAGATGATCGTCTAACGCCGGTTTTATATTTCCTGCTAGCATGTGATAGCGCATACAATTGAACATGCAGCTTCCCGTAATATATGCACGGGCGCTCACACGATTGCGCACGAAGGCGAAAACGCACAGCCCTGAATAGCCTTCGGCCTCACCCTTGTAGAAGATGTAGCCGGCCGTTCCTAGCACTGCGATGATCATGGCCACACCAATGAACATGAAGACTCTCTTGCTTGTGGGAACGGGGAAGAATCTCTTCTCCTTGCTAACGCGGAGAGAAAGTAACAGAAGCAAGTCACACAAAGCCAACGCCAACTACTGCCTGAGGTATACGGATACAGCCTTTCTTGAAGTTCGCTAATGCACAAGTATGTATGCTCGGGGGTTATTCTATGAAATCTCAATATCTGAACCATTTCGAAACGTACAAATTCCGCTGCTGCCAGATTTTTTTTTTAAGCCGCTCAGCAGAGAGCCTTGAAAGAGTGGAATATTAATAACTTATCAAGTATATCGGATACCCAACCTGTGACAGAAATTCGCAAGGTCAGCTTTTATGGGTAATGAGCGATGGTGCATACTCTAGAAACAACGTTTCGGGTGCATATATGCTAGTTGTAACAGCAGCTGGCTAGGCTTTCGCAAGTGAACGTCTTACAAACTCGAAAACATCCACCATACGCTCTCAAGCGAGGGTTCACTTTTTATATCTGTTATGAAAAACCAGACTACCAATCCACTTTTTATATCTCTGATCAACATCGCACGATAGTGTTGATGGAAAGCTCTACTTACATTTCCGGCAATCCACCTGCCGTAGAAAAAAAATAAAAAAGAAAACAGTTTTTTAAGCAAGCTACAACGAATGCTTGCCTACGTATGCGGTAGACTTGAAAGTTTCTGTACACTAGAGCATGATTTCTCTATGGAGCAGGCTGCTTCCACCTTAGGTAATTCGGGTCCTCAATAAAAGAATGACGTAAGTCATTTTGCTGAAACTTTAACGCTGAGCTTCTTTAACGACAGAAAGGAAACCTTTTTCTAGTACTGGTTGTAGTTATAGTCCTCGCTAAAAGCTCTAATGTTTGAATGAGGCACTTTTCTGATCCTTCAAATATATACCAGAAGTGCATCTAGCCCACGCCGGCGACGGTGGACATTCGCTCCGTAACGAATGAAATGACTCAGTCAAACTTGGATACAACCACTCTTTCGAATCCTGCCATGGCAATCAATAAAGGCCAGCTTTGAGTCAATGGGAACCCTCGTCACAGCTCGTGACATTATGCAGGTTGAAAAAAAAAACGTTTCTGTCAAACGTAATTGTGAATCAAATGCAGAGGCCAAAGAAATACGCAGTCGTCAAGTGAGATTGGGTGCAAACGATGACTTATCTGGCAGCTGACAGAAGACTGCATTAATGGCCGCATAGTACAAACGCAACACTACATGCACAGCTTTCTTACGCTATGTCAAATAGTGCAAGACCGACATCCCGAAAAACCTACACCTCGAGCATTCACAGCTCTTGCTCACGGATGTCCTTTTTTTTTTTCTCCGTAATAAGTTTTGTGAAAGGAGCGCCGCATTGGTTCGCGGAAGCTCAGAAGTTATTGCGCGCACATTGAGAGCATCTGTGTTAGTGGAGGCTCTAGCAATGACAAGAATACAACAACCTCGAACACAAGATGTCACTTTCGGCCAAATTTATTTTTGTAGTCATTCAGTTTTATGAAAAGTAGCCACGATATCTGTGCAAAAGTACACTAAATTGTGTGTAGCAAATAGTCACTATAATTCTACTTAGTATACATCACTGCCAGTAATTCAAAAAGAATAAAACTATGAATTCCTTTACGTCAACTGTTAGTTAAAGCTGTGCAACATCTTTAAAAGAGTTTGAATTGCAAGCACGTGAGTGTTGTAGGGAAGGCGACGCAGTGAAGAACGGAAGGCAAAGATGGACGTGTGCGAGTTATAAACTGACTACCTACTGGCATTGTTCACGACACACGTGCACATATACACACATATAGATAAAATTACTTTTCATGCATACGTCCGTACCATTACAAACTTCGGTAAGTTGACTGATAAAACTAAGCCAGAACGATATTGATTAAATGACTTAGATTCAAAAGCCGAATTCCTTCTGATACAAGTCAGCCAAGGGCTAACGAACGCATCTATCATCATATTTCTGAATATATTAGGCTTCTGTAATATCCCAAGTGAATTCATCTTTATGGCGTTCCAACACAATTTCAGCCTGAAAGCGAAGTTGGCAGCCGAAATTTTTACAGTGCATCAATAAGGCTCGAACTTGTTTCTTTGCTTCGGTTGTTCTTATGTTCCCCTAACCTCTTACTCAACGTCCAGTTTCTCTTATGTAACTGCACACGCACGTTAAAACTTGCCTGTATACCTAACCCATGGGAGGATTGTACAAAATAATTTACGCGTTGTACGAACATACATGCCCGTCTCCTTAAGTCATTATAGTGTGTCAAACAGCAAATCTGTCTAGCGTTCCACAGGGCTGATAGAACCATATCCACACCATATCTCGACGCGGTTTCTGTTCAATAAGCGAGATATATTACGAAATAATAGCAGTCCTTTCTTTTCTTTCCATCCTTCTCGTTTCTTCTGTTTCAGTTGTATTACATTCTGCAACAGATTTTCGCACACCACAAAAATGACTAAATTCGGAAATCCTTACGAAAGAAGCTTGTCGATTTGCGTTTGCACACTATTGGCTACCATATGTGAGCACGATTTAGACAAGGCTGCGCCTATGGTCGACAAGGCAGTCACTCTTTTTGCCAGTATCTTATGGCTGGAGGCTTAGTTTAACTCATGCTTTACGCTTTGCGGCTGACAGTCTGAACGAACGTGATTTGCAATTACCCTAATATTTATTTCTAAAATAAAGCACTTGGTAGTCAGCGCCCACGTGCTTCTCTTTTAGTCTTCTGTTCTTCACTGCATGGCCTCTTCTTCGACACTTACGTTGCGCTCATAACTATTTAAGATGTTTGCTTTAAGCAAATAGGCCAAATCACCAATATTACTCTTTGCGTCAAGCATTGCGGACATTTTTTTTATTTTTTCGCGTTAAATATGACACGAGGGCAGAGCCTCTCTCTCTCTCCTCTCACGCGCACGCACACCTACCATCGTACATTTCTGCGCTAACTGCTAAGAATATGGCCAACCAATAAAGCTGGAAGGTTTGTCTCGCAACTTGGAATGCAAAAAAGAAAGCAATAAATTTAATCGTCTGGGTTTTTGAAGGCGCATATTGCGGCCAAATGATAAATTGCACCACGGGCTTCTTGGGTTTTACTATGAGCTTGTCAAAGCGCGCGTGAGTCTTGAATAACACGCACCGCATTAAGACACGCCGTAGTTCTTAGAACGCAGATTTTTTAATGTTGCGCTTTCGTGGATCTGCAGTTACAGGGTACCGTAATCTGTACTACACCAAGGCTAGCTGATCCAAAATTAGGCTCTTTTTATCTGTTTATAGCTTTTTCATTTAGGCTAAGCAGGCTTCATCTAGACTGCAGAGAATGCCACTATCATGCATGTCTTCATCCCTTCACGTGCGGCGGGCATGTTAATTGCTACGTGGTTCAAAATATTACGATAATGATGCTGTCGGTACAATGTGTGCGATTATGCCTCCGATATTTGAAATAAGTGCTCAGATATGCTAATAATTTGTTGTGCTATGAACGCAAGTCAATGTGTATACGAAGTTTGCTAAAGGAATATCCACACCTGCAACACATGTTGCAGGTCGTGGACTTCTGGTTCTTGCATCTTGCTCCAGATTTCTCACAGAAATTTGTCGCTTAGTTGTTATTTCGCAGTTCTCGTAGATAAAAAGCTTAAGTTGTTTTGAAGTCAGGACATGCATTCAATGATTGATTGATATGTGGGGTTTAACGTCCCAAAACCACCATTTGATTATGAGAGACGCCGTAGTGGAGGGCTCCGGAAATTTTGACCACCTGGGGTTCTTTAACGTGCACCCAAATCTGAGTACACGGGCCTACAACATTTCCACCTCCATCGGAAATGCAGGACATGCATTCCATGCTTGTCAGCTGCGAACTCTATTTTATTTCCATTCAAACTTCGTTAGGCACTTCGTCTGCTTAGATAAAAACCAAGCTCATTGCGCTTTGCACAGAATGAACACTGCTCTGAGTAGATTGTATCGTAGCATTCGTTCTGGGTGACCACGACAGACACAAACAGAGTAAACAATTAGTGGAAAATGGGTACGCAGATAAGGCGTAGAGCACTGGAGCCAATAAGTACGGTGCCTGTGAAATTTCACGCAAGAAGAGAAGCTGTGTAGACATTTGAGATGGCGAAGTGTCCGGCTTGCGTGACGTGGTCGCTCATTCCTGTGCGCAATGCGAGGTCAACGTGTATTACCTGCTTCGAGGCTCCAAGGCAAGTCACGGTCTTCGAAAGTGCCGTATGAAGCGAGTTGTAGCGGCTGAACGCCGCTAGCTTATGATTATTTAACGTGCGATGAAGCAGAACACAAAAACAAAGACGTCCGGCGTTCAACTCCCCTTCTCCGTGACATGCGATGCGATGAAGGCGGAATGTGAAAGTACACGGTTGGTGAAAGCACGATGGGAATTTTAGCTGGCATATGGCAGACACCACGACGTAATAATCTGCAGTATATATATATATATATATATATATATATATATATATATATATATATATATATATATATATATATATATTTATATATATATATATATATATATATATATATATATATATATATATATATATATATATATATACATATATATATATAATGAGATCTAACAGACAGCAATGCCAAGGAATGTACAGGGGAAGTTATTAGAACCAATGGTATGTAAATAAGAAGAAAGAAAAGTGGATGAAAAAATAACCAGCCGTGAGCAGGAATCGAACCTACGACCTTCGAATAACGCCTTCGATGCTTAGCGTTCGATTCGAAGGTCGTAGGTTCGATTCCTGCTCATGGCTGGTTATTTTTTCATCCACTTTTCTTTCTTCTTATTTACATCCCATTGGTTCTAATAACTTCCCCTCTACATTCCTTGGCATTACTGTCTGTTAAATCTCATTAATATTGTGTTAAAACACGGAAAAACGAGCCCTTAGGTATACACTTCTTTACCTTATATATATATATATAAATATATATATATATATATATATATATATATATATATATATATATATATATATATATATATATATATATATATATATATATATATATATATATATATATATATGTTCTGTTCTTGCAGTCTCGATCGTACTTCACTGCGGCGAGCGCGAACGCATGTCTGTGCATTTCATATAATAATAATAATAATAATAATAATAATAATAATAATAATATCTGAGGTTGTACGTCCCAAAACCATCATATGAGTTTCGCGCCTCCATCGAAATGTGACCGGGATCGAATCCGTGACTTTCGGGTCGGCAGCCGAGCACCCTAACCACTGCTCCACCGCGGCAAGCTATACAAAGTCATATCTTTCGACCCTAAATTATCAGTCGCCGTCCAGCACTGGTGTTTGCGTCGTTTTGTGAGTGCGCGATTGTGGTCTTGATGCACTGCTTCATCAAACATCACGGCTGACCAACTGCCTCAGCAGTAGTGGCCGCGAGGGCCTCCGCTAGAGAGGCCAGCGCTGCGATCGTTTTGACGTCACCGATGAGATGCGTAGTTGTGGAATACGGCAGCTTCGCTTTCGCGACACCACTTGCATCGTCCCCCAAGGCTGCACCGGTTCTTAGTCGCGATTTTACGATGCGGATTCGACGCGAGAGTGCCACCGGGGGCACCGATTCGTAGTTTTCTCGCCCGTATTATCAGGTCTTGCCGCTTCTTTAAGCACTGAGCTTCAAAACAAACAGAAGCATGCATGGTGTCCAAAGCAAAAGCGCAGTAAATGCGTTGTTCTAGCAGACAAAGTCACCCCGGCAACCTCTGAGTGACGTCATCACGTAGGTTGTGCCACGGTATGTTCTCGAGGCAAATATATATAATGAATATTTCATTTGGTCGTAATATGTGGGCCTAAACATTACAGCTGTGAAGCAGCCATCAAGGAGCATATAACGTTGGCGTAAGCTGCGCGCCAGTCGCTAAGGATCTTTGCCCTGTGAAATGAGCGATAACGCCGAAGCTACACTGCGTAGCCATAAACCTACGCTACTTTCCTTCCAGTAACATGGTCTGACCACCAAGCGTGCTAAACAATGGCTCACTAGTCGCACTTTGTACCAAAAATCACTCAGAATGGCCTTTCCTCGTTCCGTCGCGGCTCAACGTTCAACGACGTTAAGATGTCAGCTAAATACACTATTCCAAATTTAGGTACACTGTAGAGGTGAACATTATGTATATCTTCACGGCGTAGTTTTCACCCACTAATTAATTATTCGGCACGTTAACATTACATAATGTAGATGAAGGCAGTCTACAGTTTCGCAGAGGTAAGTAAGAAATGCAAGACAAAAATGAGCTTTGCTACGTGCAACGACGACCACCAGTCGACAACGCAGCATGATTAAGCTCATTGCAATCTGCCTGCTAGATTTGTCTGATATTGCTCTTGTCATTGAAGCTACCCTGACGAGCACGTCAGTAAGTATCGAGCCTTACTTGTAGACTCGTAGGAGCTGTCATCCTCCAAATCGTCCATGTCGGCGCCGCTCTTCTAGAAGTGACGCAGCACGAACGCTACTCTCTGAATGGAACGACCTGATGACGTTAATAAATGGTGATAGTGGAGGCGGCCGTTGACTATGACATACACCCACTACGAGCAAAGGATGTCGGTGCACTGGTAGGAGAAAACCTAATATGAACAAGCTCTACGAAAGCAGTTTATAGTTGCATTATTAGAATAATTATGCGCGATTTAGCAGCCTGACCAGCAAAGTGCAAATAAACATGCTGATAAGAAGAGTAAACATACCGGCCACCAGAAAAGGAAAGCGAGGGACGGCGCGTGGCACGAGGATCGACGTTCTTTTTGTTGAAATAAACGGCAGTGTTGAGACACGCTGCAGTAGCTATCATCTGCTCAGGCGTATTGCCCTTAAAACCCGGTTCGTCTAGAAAGAAGTATTCGGATTTCACACATGCGCCAAAGAACACCAATGCTTGGATGTTTGCGCGTGCTCCTTATTTTCTACTGATGATGTTCACTATTCTCTTCCCGAGGAAGTAAGGTACTCGGCTGCTGACCCGCAGGTCGCGGGATCAAATCCCGGCTGCGGCGGCTGCGTTTCCGATGGAGGCGGAAACGTTGTAGACCCGTGTGCTTAGATTTGGGCGTATACGTTAAAGAACCCCAGGTGGTCAAAATTTCCGGAGCCCTCCACTACGGCGTCTCTCATAATCATATGGTGGTTTTGGGACGTTAAACCGCACATATCTATCTATCTATCTATCTTCCCGAGGAAGATTTAACGAAGCATCATATCCCCTCGACGGGTGTCAGGCATTGCCTTAAGACATCATCATCATCATTGTCGTCATCATGATTATCGTCATAATCCTTGCTAGTCGCTTCGGTGCATCTCCATACAATTAACTTCAACTCGTGAAAAAAAATAAAGAAGGAAGACCTACAGGCTAGCCTGGTACTCGAGATTGTTGTGCGGTCTGTCAGACAACGTGGCTCACCTCTTGTCACAAGCGGGACAAATTAAGCAGATGTATACCCGCAAAACCTTGCGGCCGTTGCGGGTTATGACGTTACATGCACAGCAGCTTGCGCGGCCTTACAGACATGCAGGCCTGCTTTGCACGAATGGCAATGTTGCAACGCGTGCTTGTTTAACCGGAGACCCTCGTGCCCAGGACACAACACATCATGGAAGGGTGGGAGGCAGCTCTGTCCAGCTCGGATCCGAAGACCCTTCGTGAAACGTGCAAGGACAGCAGCCCGTGCCAATGTGATACCACACTAGGGAACCAACTCACCAATTAACTAGCGCATGAAGTTCTAATTAAACATCTTGTTCTCTCTCTGTCTCGCTCTCTCACGACTTTTTTATCACATGTATTTTATAAGACGAAGCGCGTTGCGACTGATAACACGTGGCTGCATGAACGATTCACGCTTTGTGGCCGTTTTTATTTTGTAATTGATTGATATGTGGGGTTTAACGTCCCAAAACCACCATAAGATTATGAGAAACGCCGTAGTGGAGGGCTCCGGAAATTTCGAGCAGCTGGGCTTCTTTAACGTGCACCCAAATCTGAGCGCACGGGCCTACAGCATTTCCGCCTCCATCGGAAATGCGTTTATTTCTTTTTTTGTAGCCGTCTAGGATTTCTTTTACGCAGATGTTGGTGTTATCATATCTTCGTACAATAGCCTGTCTCAAAACTATCACAATGCGTGCATCGTTTATGCGGGCACGTGTTATCAGTCGAGACGCGCTTCGTCTTATGAAATAGATGTCAGGAAAGTGTCCAGAGAGAGCGCGGATTTTTGGTTAAACAAGTACACTTTGCAGCGTTGTCACCAGTGCAGAGTAGGCCTCCACGTTTGTACGGCCGAACATGCTCTTGTGCACACGCATTCTGCATGTGAAGTCACAACTCACACCGCGGCCACAAGGTGCCGTGGCGCAACACAATGCCGGCCGCTCGCACGCCCTACACAGACGTTGCCGTGGCTGTACATCGCTGTGTGGACACGCCTCTGTTAAACATTCAACTATCATTCCCGGCGAACCTCTAAAATTCATCCTATCGGTGAGAATCCACTTTTGATTATTTGCATGCAGAGTACGGCAGCCTGTATACACCCCACAACCGAAGCCACCATATTTGGCACTGTTGAAAACGTTCACACATAGTAAACTTTATCAGAAGGCAACCAAGGTGAAAATTATCCTGATGTCATGTGTTGTACTGCGTAAAGAATCCTCACGAAACTGCTGGAGAGCTCTAGTTTGTAACTTCCCACCGTTCCGGTAAGCCGAAGAAGTAACCCTTTGCCCGCAACGGTGCCAGCATTCTCGTCACACGCACGCATGTGTGCGCGTGAGGACTTTGAGGCCCGACATAACCCACTAGTTCTAACCTGCAAGAACAATTCCTCCTTTACAAGCCTCGTCGACGTATATTCACTGTCTAGAAGAGGTGGAGCCTTATTTGATGAACCTCTCTTGAGTACAGAGCGACTCACGAAAGCAGACTCCACACTCTCGACATTTCGGTGCACTGAAATTCTTCATGACCACTTCCCAAACTCCCCCTTACTTAAAATGCGCATGGGCTGCTATGAACAAACAATTGAAGTATCCCAACTACAGTACATTAAATGCGACTCGACTTAACAGGCTCGTCTAGCTGAAGAGCCAAGGTTAGCGGTTTTCCACGCTGCAAGTGCAGTTGTGTCACAATGCAAGCGCAGTAGCAAGCGTCAAGACGAGCAGGTGCGTTCCGGTTTATCTTGAGCTGTAGCAACCTACGCCCGACCAGTGAGGCCCCCGGCGAATGGGCTTCCCGACGTCGTCTTTCCGGGCGGATCCTTTTCCCCGCCCAGAGGGAGCGCTGCAGCCACGCGCTCTTGCGTCACCGCTACACTGTAAACCAAATTACACCCATATAGGTGTTTTATAGTGTCTATAACTCACACCCCAACACCCCACGAAATGGGTGTATCAAGCAGGGCTACACCTATATCGTGGGGCGGATTTCCGAATTTACACCCTATGGCACAAACATTTTTGGGGGTGTAAAAGCAAATGTACACCCAAGGGGCCTTAAGGGAGTGAGGGTGTAAACGCGAATGTACACCCAAGTAATCTTAAGGGCGTAAGGGTGTAATATTGCTATGACACCCTAACACCCTAAAAAACAAAAGTAGTGTAGGGGTGTAATTTGCTGAAACAGCAAAAAAGGTGTGGGGGTGTTCATGCTGAATAATGCCCCAACACCCATGCGAAAAATACTATAATTAGAGTGTTACCCCTTTCCAGTAGGCCCCTGTGGAAGCACGTGAAAGCTTACCCTTTAGCTAGACCTTTCATGTGCAGATGTCCTTTTGTAGTGGCTCCTGCCACAGTGTAGTAATCCTGGCCCTAGCACAGCTTTTATGGTGCATATATGAAGCACGGCATATAAGGCTCTCACATGTAACACGTAATCCTAGCTGAATGCGAAGGCATCACTCAAAATGAGCTGTTACACATAACACAATGTTCACAAAGTCATGCCATAGTACAAAATGAAATCAAGCTTTATTTTATTAGACACAAAGCACATACAGGCTTCAGAGACAAATTGTACCTTAATCAAACACCTTTTTCAATTGTGCAGAGCAGAATGCCATTTGCTACAAAAGAAGACCAGAAATCAGACTCAATGGCACGGCATGGACCTCTAACGACCAATGCATGCATATCAAAGTACAACAAAAGAGCCTTTATTTGCGCTTTAAAATGAAGAACTAATTTTAACACGCTTCAATGCAGCACAGAAGCACAGTGCAGTGAAGCGTACAAACAGCAGGAAGAGTAGTGCAATGCAGCATGCCTTATTTCTCCAATATACTGAAATAATATATCAATGCACACTACATTTACTACATTGATACGCCACAGTTTGCATGTATTGTGGCATGCCTTATGCATATTATGCAAGGCTAGTGGTATTCTAATGAATGTAATGACAAAAGTCTTAAAATGACAGTTCCATTTTTACAATAACCCTTGTGTGTTCAGCCATTCAGAATACTGGAGAAATAATAATACAGGAGTGAAAACAATAGGCAAAATTACAATAGCTTAACAGAGTCACTAGATACTAACCATGCAGAATAATTGATTTAAATATGTAAAATACCAAGCGCATCACATAATACCTCCCCCTGAAACAATGCGACATCAAAGAACATAAAATGGACATACAAAAGCAGGGTAAAAGAGTAACCACTTACAGCTAGCAGAGGTGGAGCAGCCAAGCTATTATCTGGAGCAATATTTTGGAGCATCATATCTTGCTTTTCCAGAGAGAAAATTTAAATTTGGAGGAGGTTTCAGGAAAAACAAACACAGCATTTTTGAGCTTGAAATTCCAAATTTGCAGCATTGATTGATATGTGCAGTTTAACGTCCCAAAACCACCATATGGTTATGAGAAACGTTGCAGTGGAGAGCTCCTAAAATTTTGACCACCTGGGGTTCTTTAACGTGCACCCAAATCTGAGCACACGGGCCTATAGCGTTTGTGCCTCCATCGGAAGTGCAGCCACCGCAGCCATGATTCGATTCCTTGACATGGGGGTCAGCTGCCAAGTACCATAGTCCCTAGACCACTGACGTGGGGCTCCAAATTTACAGTAGTACATCAAATTAGACTGAATCACAAAAAAAGAAAATTATATGTAGAAATTTTTTGACATCCGCTAATTCATTCAATATACACGAGAGCGCAGCTATTTCAATAAAAGCACCCTTGAACTGCCCCACAGTGCAAACAATGCTAACCTCCCTGTTTACGAACACTCCTCGACTCGAATCTGATCCTTCACTTGAACTAGCTGAACACAGCGCCACCGCTTGTCTAAAAATGGCGCTGCGTTTCTCGAGAATCGCTGCAAATTATCCCTGATATTGAGTGACTTGCTCTGCCTAGAGACTGCGCTGGAATCAATTTTCTCAAGTCAAGGTGAAGCATTTAGTGAAGGGACGTTCTAAAATATAGGGGTAAAGCTCGCAGTAGCATTTGGCGAGCTTGTCAAACTGTTTGACAGGCGACCCAAAAATTCCAGATATTCATAAAGGAGGAGCTCAAGGGGGTGGCGAAAAGAAAAAAAGTGGCATACAATTTTCTTTATCGTCGCTTAAGGCTGCAAAAACCTCATAAATCACTCTGAAAGACGGCCAGCACTTATACTCGTTATTGAATGGCATCTGCATGGCAGAGTAATATAGGAAAAAAAATATTTTGTGTCCTGTGACAGCGAGTATTAGTAGCCACTTCCAAATCAAAAAGCACTTTTCTGCAGAGCGAAAGCGTACTCTGGCAAAAGGGACTTAAAAAGCGTTTTGGACGTCATAGAAAAGGAGAGAGAATTTTCTTTTAAACCGTTCTACTCTTTTCTTTTGCTGTGAGGTTAGAATATAATCAATTAAAAGTTATAATTGCAGTTGGCGCATCTGTATTAGATTGGATGATGATGAATCCGCCTCGATGGTTTAGTTGCCAAGGTACTCAGCTGCAGTTTTCATGCAGGCGAAAATGCTGTAGGCCCATTTGCTTAGATTTGGGTGCACAAGAACCCCAGGCGGCCGAAATTTCTGGAGCCCTCCCCTAAGGCGTCTCATAATCAAATGGTGGCTTTAGGACATTAAACTGCACACATCAATCAATTCGATGGTGATGCGCAAACTTACGTTGAATAATGGATTTTGTGTTTCTTGATAAAATTAACAATACTGAGAAATAATTGAGGCTGGTTGGGCATATTATAAAGGTTTTGTGCAAAATTAGGAAATTGTATACAATTGACACAATTGGCATGGCTGTTGTTCTCTTGAACATGCAAATATGAATACGACAATATCACGTAATATTGTGCTATAGACATAAACATGTGCTGTAAATAGACATGAATGCCTGAATTGAATAGTCAATTTTGTGACGAAACCACGACCGCACAAAGAAAACACACGGATAGTACGGGTGCTCACTAGCAGCTGTTTGTATCATATATTCATAATATACCATATATTCATACATACAACCTTAAAAAGGTGGCGAGTCAGCATGAAGTACTGATGGTGTTCGTGCGCCTAACAAACTAGCAAAGTTGCGCCAGTGCATCGCTGAAAATCATGCTGAGCAGCTAAAAGGCTGTAAAAAGAAGCATGCGTGGGCATTCACGAAGTCTGCCACAGAAGTGGTTTACAAAATACCCCTATCGTGCAGAAAGAGACATGTTAGCCAAACGACGAGGTGCTGCGTCAATGATCAAGTGAGGGAACACGCCCTTACGGCAAAGAATAACGACAGTGCCCGTTCAAGAGCGCGTCTCACTTCATGTGGATTCACACCAAGAGCAATTGCGAAGGGCTTTCACAAAAGAAACGGGGTATCGATTGCGTTAGCAAAACTTCACTCAGCATGTATGAGCTGGAAGCACGGTATCTAGCGATTATGTGTCCTATAGCGTGATTAGGTAAAGGACGGCCCGAGTAGGTTGCACAAGCGTTCACGAAAAGTGGGTTTATATCAGCCTGTTTCCTCAAGAAATAAACAATTGCAAATGAGTGCCCATCCCGTTTATGTGTTTTCTTCGTTTGTATTGTCGTCATTTTGGCGCAAAATTGACTAATATTTAATGCAAACATGCACCAACTATCCCAACAGCGAGTTCTACTAGATATGAATGCCATTGCTGCACATGTAAACAACAATAGCACGTGCAGCCGCCTTAGAACTGTGAAATAAGCAGTATTATGCAGTGCGTCAGAGGAGGCACTTTCAATATATTTTTTGGTAAATAAAGGGCTTAATTAGCATGGGACCTTTTTCTGTGTTCATGACACGCTGTTAGGGTGATTTCATGCCAAACGCCCAGCCATTTTGGCGACCATCTCAAATGCATTCGAAAAATATTGTGCTGAATAACTGTATTGAAAGCAGTGAAACAGTAGGATATTTCGGAGACAAAAAATGTTTGGTCACGTGGTTGCCTTCGGAACTTTCTGGAATGTCGTTTGGGTATTGTTTGTGAAAAGAATTATTTTAAAAGTACATTCTATACCAAACTTGGTCTACGTGTTGAGTAAATGTTCTTGTGTAAGGTGTTTGAAGCTCAGTAATATTATTGCAATTATACTGGCACATATGTTTCTAAGAATAAATGTCTTATATTTACAATTTTTTATTCAATACAGCAGTTTGTATGAATATCTCAGTAGTGAATACTTACTCCACGGAAGCTATATTTTGAGAAAAAAAATATTTGAGACGTCTCAAGTTGGTAAACTTTATAAGAAAAAATAATAAATTCTACAAAATCATAATTTTTGTCCATATTCAGATGCGATTTATGCCATGTGGTGGCTCAACTAAAAATTACCTCTATACATAAATTGAAAGCAAATGAACACTTCTTTTCAAATACCATCATTACATTTTTGTTTTAAGGAAGAAAATATTTTTTTTAGCATTCCCATTGGTGCCTACTTTCCCATTTGGTCATACGACAGCTGCCGCCTTGAAATGGGAAAGTTCAAAACGTATTTTCTTCCTTAAAACAAGAAAGTGTAATGATAACAATTGGCATATGAAAATACCTTTTTTTTCTTTCGTTTAGGTTTGAAGGTCATATTTATTTGGACCACTCTACAGTGCAAATTGCGTCTCCATATAAACGAAAATGACGATCCTACGAAATTCGTAATTTTTTCTCGTAATAATTAGCAGCTTAAGAGGTCTCATATATTATTTCCTCAAAATATAGATTTTGTGTAGTTGGTAATCATTAGTCAGACATTCATAGAAAGTGTAGTATTACAATAGAAAAAATGCAAATATAACACATTTTGGCTAAGTTGTTGAAAGCGTAGTAGACGAAGAAAGTGCTTAACAGCGCAAATGACAAGAAGGAAAAGAAAAGACGAGAGCAGAGCCCTGAACAAACAACCAAAGTTTATTGCAAACCAACTGCAATATATAGAAAACAGAATCTGCACATAACCACCCACCATAAGCAGAATCGCACACACATGCGCCATACGGCCTACCTTATCAACAACCGGTCATATAAGCGGACCCCAGATAACTAACTTCACAGTAGTTGAGAAAAATTGAGGGTACGCTAACACAGGAAGCACCAAGTTGTTGAATACAGAAAGCTTCACTAATCTCGTGCACGCGCCGATTTTTATATCTCCCGTGATCAAACACTTGTCAAGAATTGGCTGACAACAAGACTTATTACAATGGTCTGCCAAGTGGCTGGGAAGGAAACCTTTTAGAGAGTTAGCGTGCTCCCTCAACCGATCATTCATGCATCGCCCTGTTTGGCCAATGTCCACAAGTAAATAATATTTTGTAGAGAATCACTAAAACACACTCAACATGGCACATAGCTTGTTTCTTAGTGCATGCTTCTTTCTTAGGTCCTTCGCTGTTCACCATGCGACATAGGCCAGCGAGCTTGTCGGGTGCGGCGCAGAACGAAACTGTTACACCTATTTTTCCAGCGACCTTTTTTAGCCTATGGGAAAGTTCGTGTACGTAGGGAATAACAGCCTTGCTTGAATAAGGCTTGTTGAGTTAGCTGTTGCTTTGTGTCTTATCAGGCAATCTTAGTGACGTTAGGAGAGTCTCGACAATAGAAGTTAGCAGGGGATTAGAAAAGTCTGCTTGTTGAAGGCGGTGAACTTAGAACGATAAACTGCACTCTACCTGGCGGTGACAAAAGTCACCGCCAGAATTGCCTTTAGGCAGGAAAAAGCGATGCTTCGCTTGACTAGCTTATAATTGGTGGACGTAAAAAGAAAAAGGCTTTTTCTTGAGCAAGGTTCGTACCACTAATATACATGGTCAACCAAAAAAAGCATTTCCAAGTCTAGGCATCGTAACTTGTCGTCATGAATTAAATTCCAACTTTAATTCCAGTTGCTTCATTTCACTCCGAAAAGTGTCAAATATCTCACCGGTGCAGATGTGTGCATTGGCTCATGTTTGGCACCGGTTCTTTGTGACTTTTTACTCGCGCGGTATGAAACAAGTCTCATGGCTAACTTTGATCACACGTGTACAGTTAAAGTGTTTGGCTACGTTGACGACTTTTTAGTGTTTTACTGCATTGATCAATCTGACCCTCAGCGAACCACCAATGGGATATTTGACGTTTTCGGTTGTGAAATGAAGAAAATAGAAATAACGTCGGAGTTTATTTCTGATGACAAGCTACGACAAGCTAGAATTAGAAATGCTTTTTTTTGTTGATCATGTATGTTGGCGGTACGAGTCATGCTCAAGAAAGAACCTCCTTTTTACGTCCGCTGGGCTATGTCGCAGGGTCAACAGCGAATGACCTAAGAAAGAAGCATGCACTAAGAAACACGCTACGTGCAACGTAAATGTGCTTTAGCGATTCTCTACAAGATATTTTTTTACTTTTGGGCATGGTTACGTTGGCCAAACAGGGCGATGCATGAATGATCAGTTGAGGGAGCACGCTAACTCTCTAAAAGGTTTCCTTCCCAGCCACTTGGCAGACGATTGTAATAAGTCTTGTTGTCAGCCAATTCTTGACAAGTGTTTGATCACGGGAGATATAAAAATCGGCGCGAGCACGAGATTAGTGAAGCTTTCTTTATTCAACAACTTGGTGCTTCCTGTGTTAGCGTACCCTCAATTTTTCTTAACTGCTGTGAAGTTAGTTATCTGCGGTCCACTTATATGACCAGTTGTTGATAAGGTAGGCCGTATGATGCATGTATGTGCGATTCTGCTTATGGTGTGTGGTTATGCGCAGATTCTGTTTTGTATATATTGCAGTTGGTTTGCAATAAACTTTGGTTGTTTGTTCAGGGCTCTGTTTTCGTCTCTTCTTTCCCTTCTTGTCGTTTGCGCTGTTAAGCACTTTCTTTGTCTACCATACAGCACCAACCAGCCGTATCAAGCACTTTGTTAGTCTTGGAGGCGTATGTGCCAGTGAAATTGCACTAATATTACTGCACTTCAAACACTTTACACATGAACTAGTACCTAACATGTAGACAAATTTTGGTATAGAAGCAAGGAGCAGTACTTTTAAACTACCGTCCCGCAAACCACACTGAAACGACATTCCGGTAAGTTCAGAAGGCAACTACGTGACCGAAAATGTTTTTCTTTCGGAAATATTTTACCGTTTCACTGTTTTCAATGCAGTAAATTATCACTTTTTTTTTTCAAATACATTTGAGATGGTCGCTAAAATAGCTGGGATGTTTGGCGTGGATTGACCCATTAGTGATTCAACCTTTTAAGCTGGAGAAATCTAGGCCGTCTCCAGTTTATCATACAACTCTAACTATGCATTGTACACAGTTTTCTACACGCACTGCTGTTAATCTGATGGCAAACTGATACTCATACTGGAAATATAAATAGGTATATAGGACACATAGCTTGAGATGAAGCCTTTCCCATCAGAGGAATGTTCCTAAAATGTACAAGACATTTGGTGCAACCTATGAGAAGCATCCACCACTGCTGCAACCCTTTGAGTGAGGTCGTGAGCCCGGAACAGCTGCTTTCAGGTTGTGATGAAGAGTGCACTGCATCGTCAGCACCCAGTCCATCGTAGAAGGCGTAGTGTGCTTTCCTTTCAACATTCTGCATGTAAGAGATGCACAACATTCAACTAAGCATTTAAAAATTACTGGGAACAATCAGAACCTCATTATGATGTGTCATATAATAAAAAGCTCCAGCTTCCCCACTTTCAGCTTTACCACTATTCACTTTCACGTTTAAAAGCATCTGTGCATATTAGTGTACGAATGCTAGTGCCATGTTTGAGTCTAGGCCATGGTGGTGGTGAAAAAGTACTTCTCTCTTGAATCATGCACCTACCAAGAAGTTTGAAATATACCGGGATGCTCAAATTTCAGCATTTATACCAAGTTTTCTTGCTTGGCTAGAATACTCTAACCAATAGACCACTACAATGGGTGATACAAAAAATATATAAACCCATTCAGACAAAAAAGTAGCAATATTTATCATTTACTTTGAAAAATCGTTGTGTAGACATTTACACATCAGAGATGTACAATCTACTGTGTGAGACTAGTGTAAAACATCGAGCAAGCCCCAATCTGAAAGGATCAACAGCACTTACAAAATGACAACTGCTGCTGCAAACACAGCACTGTGTATTTGTGGAAGCTCACCTCTAAATTTCTTCTCCAGTTACATAAATTTGGCGTACTGGATAATTTTACAATATCGCTTTCACAGGTTGCTTATTGGTCAACAAAATGATTACTTTAGGCCACGAGTAAAACTGAATACTCTCAAAAATAAATAAGACATGCTAATCTTATTCTTCGAGTGCATGCATAAGCCGCTCATTCGCAGTTGAATTTTTTTTAATTCATAAAAACAGCCATGCAACAGATAATGTATCACAAGTTAAATATATGCTCAATAAGCTCTGAACTGTCGGACTATATATATCTATAATTAAAAAAATGCAAGACTTATTGGAGAAGTAGCTAACAGGAATATATGCATGGAGGAGTTATTAGTTGGATCAGTGTGTTTACATTCGTAAGGATGAAACCTGAACAGACAAAATGCATGAAACAGACAAGAGCTGTTAGGTCTGCCTGCTTTCATTGACAGCCACATATGTCGCCATCCTCATTTTGTTTTTCGCGAGCGTGTTCTTTAGTGGCTAACTATGCCTACACCATTATCATCTGTGCTGTATCAGCTTGACTGAAAGTTTTGTGTGGGTGTTTGTTGGTACACTTTGGCTAAGCCTTCATATGTAACCACAGCGCCAAAACCCTATACCAAGATATACAGAAATATTCTATTCTACAATATTCTATGTGCCACACTACAACGGTGCAAAAATTCAAAAAGATGTGTGCGATTGAGTGTGGCTGTTCAATCCCTTACTAAAGCAGATCAGTATTTCTATATCCTGATTAATTACGATATACTAGTATAAATATAAACAAACCTAACAAGGCATAAAAAGCGCAAACCACTGACCAAACAAGGTACATATAAATTCTTTGGTTAGCTGCACGATTTTTAACAAAACACATGTCATGCCGCTGCAAAGCGCAGGCATCAAAGGGGTACTGATACAAAGTTTAAGTATTTTTGAATTGTTGCTTTAAATAGCGTACTTACTCGCATTAAAAACGCACCCCTATCTTCAGTAATTTAAATCTGGATTTTTTTTTCCTCCCGCGTAATAAACGCGCCCCATTTGTCCACTGCAGTCCCCCTAACTGACAACTGGCGCCTCCTTTACCGTTGATCTGCTTCGTTTTTATTATTATTATTATTATTATTATTATTATTATGCCATTTATTTTACCCACCTCGGCTCGCTCACCCCCCCCCCCCCTTTTTTTTTCTCTCACCCGCTGTCGCATGCCGTAAGGTCTATCTGCGCGCAGCACATCCCCCCGTTTTCTTTAACCATGCGCCAGAGCGAGGTTCACGAACACTGCGACTGTTCAGACATCGCAGCTGATAAGCACACAGCGAGCGAAGGTCACGAAGCTGCCGGCGCCAACAGACGGTCGCTTCCTGCAATTACGAGTATCGCGGGCAAATCGGGAGTTGGCAGGCAGGCACGCACTTCTGCACTTCGTTGTTCGCAAGCACGAAAGCTTACCTTTTCAGCAATAGCACGAAATCCAAAAGCGTTCTCCATGTAGCTCCCAGCGTACACTCCGTTGATTGCTTGATCGGAAACACCCTGCTTGCAGCGTGCACAAGCTTTAACGAAAGCCGTTGACAGAGGACACACTCCGCCGCACCGAATATGTTCTGTACTTGCCGACACGCCACAGATTGCAGTGACACGTACTGTATCTAGTGTAAGCGCGAGTTAAACTGTGCAAGCCGTATAAGTACGCATCCTGGACAAAGCAAGTGAATAGTAAAATAATAAACCACCAGCCTGCAGCCACGGAGCTGCAGCAAACACGCACACGACATGTTACCACCCAATTCAAAGTCTGCCTGTTGACGATGGCGATGCGCAGTTGCCCCGAGACCTCAAAACCGAAACCGAAATTGATGGCAGTATCGTTTTATGATATAATTTCCAAGCTATGTCAAGCCTCCAAGATAAAGTGTAATATTTTATGCTTGACAACATATTTATTTGCTAGCAAAGCTTCAAAGTCTTTTTTTTTTTTTGCCACTGACGTGTGCAGGCAGGCGGCAAATGCGTAGCCTTCGTAATGTACATTTTTCTTTTCCCGGGTGAGGCGTTATTGCGGCGTTGTTTCGACATTTTGGAGTCAAAATTTGTTACTTGCGGAACATAGATATAAATAAAAAGTTAGGGAAGGGCGGCAAGGAGGTTGTTCCATATTTGACACATCTCCCACCCTTTTTTATGTTCATTTGAGGATCTTTTTTTTTATTCAAAATGGGGCAAATCTAGAACCGAAACAAGCTCAACTAACGCTGCCTTGACATATATATGCTATCAACGTTCTTCTAGAATAGTAATAATTATAAATAATGTTTTATATTACTGTTTTAGAGGAAAGGTGAACGTATGTATGAGCCAATTGAGTGTCATTTGAGCTACTTTCGTGTCAGGATTTGGCCCATTTCACAAAAAAAAGAAAGCTTGTGATTCGAATCCGCACGCATGCAACCACAGGCAAAAATGTACATACAAATGGGTCAGGCCCCCTTTTTTCCTCTTTCTATCCCCTTGCACGCATAAATCCTAGCAACACCCCTGCTGTGCTATTAGCTTCTTTTAAATAACGCTCTGCCACTCAGCAAGAACCGGGGGCTATGCTTCTTTCACCGACAAACTATGAAGGACGCTTGCTTTTATTTCAAGTCTTAAATTTTGTGTGAGCATACCAATGTGCGATTATCAGTGTATTGTAACGCGACAGTAACAACTGTCCATTACAATGATGCAATTAGTCAACTACTCTCCATCTTTGTGGCACGGGTACATTGCGCAAGTGTTGTCTACGATCGTTCACGTGTATATTATACGACGCGCAAGCGTGCATATCAAGGAAATAAAAAAAAGAGCAGTAAGTGCCCACAGAGTGGTGCGACCCATTGGAAGAGTTCACCCGTGCTTAGCGGATGTGCACCAAGCTTGTCCTGCGGCGCAGCATGTGTGCACAGCAGCTGCATCAGAGTAAGCTTAGCCTGTTAATTGTAAACATGTCTAGTTCCATGGCAATGCAAATACTACAAACATTCAATTTGAACTGATCCATGTTCATAGATCTAAATATAACTCACTGAATTATTCAGGGACTTGTGTATAGATGCGAAATACTTCAGTGTGAGGAAATATATAAACACCATTGTAAAAAGTTGGCCCCGTATCTGCATAATTCTGCAAATGTCGTCGAAAGACGATAGTCTTGCGTGTGGGGAGAGTGAACAGGACATTTATTTGGTGTTCTGCGCAAGAAAGTCGGTGAGTGTTATTTTGGAGGCTCTGCGTTTGAGTGCCTCGAGCGTGCAGCGGAGGTGAACGAGCGCATCAAGTCACGTCACACGTGAGACATGAGCGTCTTCTGGCGGTTTTCTTAAAAAACAAAGCACGTGGCTCGGAGACGGGTGTGCGCGCCCATCTCAGAGGAGATAAGGTGTAGAACGCAAGGCGACGGTAGGTGCCACCACTGTCTCGTCTGAGCAAAGCGTTGGAAACACTTCCAGTTCCGTGCAAGCCTTGCACGGTCAGAACAGTGTGAAAGCGCTACGGCCCTTAAAATTATTAATGTATGCTTTTTCTAGTAAAAGACGCACATGCAGAATATATACGTGTTGTTATGGTGCCGCAGACATGCGCAATGATTGCTTTTTAATTGACGATTGCACAAGCATGAACACTCAATCTTGAGCAACATTGGTGGGCACTGCGGATGAGGTCGGCCATTTCAAGTACCAGATGCCGTATGAAGCGGACAAACAGACAAATGTACAGACAGTAAGACAGACAGACAGAGAGACAGACAGACAGAGAGACAGACAGACCAAAATTTTTGCGTTGAAGGTCCCCAACAAAGACTATCGTCTTTAATAAACCAGGACCTCTTGTCCAAAAAACTTAGTGGGATTTCGAATAAAAAGGCGCGCATGATAGCTTGTCGAAAACCGTGTGTCATCGTTTCATGCTATGTTTAAGTGCAACATATCTCTTTTACCGATGTCTCTGTGAGAATTAGGGAAGAATGGAGCGGCAGCAAAATATTTTTAGTAGGAATCCAAAAAACTTAACCCATGAATTAAGTCGTTGAACATGTGAGGAATCTTCTGAATAATGTAAATAGGGGGTGGTTTAATAAATATAATACATATCACGATATATTTTGGCGAATGAAACGGGTAATGGAAACAAATGCCGAAACATCGATCTTTTCACCAGACTTTTGGCATGCAGTTTCATTGCATCCGTTGAGATGTCATATGTATTGATGCTCTAAACTATATACATATATGATAGGTGTAACGTTCAAGGAAACACCCTTGGGTGTAATTTGCGAATATACACCTACAGTACACCTAAAATTGACAAATGGGTGTACAAAAGGTGGAATTGCGGAAATTACACCCGTGCGGATAAGTTTGGCAGAAATAATAGGTGTAAGATGGGTGATTTATTGAAAAATCCACCCTTAAGGATGTGAAATGATTTGCAGTGTAGGGCGGCAGGCTGTCTAGCCTGCGGGCCTGATTTACTGTGAGCGTAATCAAGGGAGCCGGCTCCTCGGCCAGTGATGGGACCGCGGAGTGAGCGCGCATAACATCGTGGCTCGGTTCTTCCCGGGGCATTCGTCTTGCGTCGCCATCAGCGTTCGGGCGACGTTGGCATGGTGAAAGTTTGCAGAGGCCCCCCTTCCTCGCCCACAGCGCTTCCCCCATTTCGGGCCGGAATTTGATTCATGTCCGCTGTCGAGGAAGCCGCACACCGGCTTCTTGGCCCGCGAGTCAAAAAGCCGCCCGCGATAGAGGCATGCCTGTGTCAACAGCGCGGGGAACTTGGGCTGCCCCGAGAAAATAATTGCTCGTCTGCGCGGACACTGAATGGTTGCACTGGCACGGGAGTTTCGTTTTATAGCGTGCACTGCCGTGACAGAATACGCGATGAAAAACAAGCATGCGAGATGCGCGTCTGCCGGACGAAGTGTTCTCCTGAATTGGGCCCCTGGCATTCTCCACGAGCGAGCGCATGATTAAATGTAACGGCCTGTTATTAGGTTGATGGGTGTATACTCTAACTCTCTCTGCCGCCATGTTGTATACGTCCTGACGCAATTTGTGAGGCCTTCTGTTGTTGTGGTCATCATTTATGGCAATTTAGTAATTATGGCTTTCTGCTGTATAGACTACCCTTGTTTGGAATTCGAGAACACAGACCAGTTATTATTAACCGGCTCTCTTACTTTCTTTCAGATACCTCAAAAATTATAATATTATTTACTCGTTTCTCGAGATTCCATAACCAGTTGACGGATTCCGTCATGGTGTAACTGAGGCAAAAAAAAAATGGCTCTGGAGTCAGTGGTTTGCTATCACCTGTGCCTCACGTTCACACATCAAGAAATACGCACTGAAAATAGCTATCGCCATGTTCCCAGAAAACACTGACGCTGTAATTCTTCTTGAGAATAAATCCTGCTAGTCATCACGCTAGAAAACTCACAGGCTAGAAGCCCTCAACAAATTAAAGGACGAGCATGGGACAATAGACTTGGTTGTCGCTTTGTTTCGAACAATGGGGCCACACTTGTGAAGCTTCTAGCACCCGCACGTTTGTTAATGATCCGACCTACTGACCAGCGCCTACACTCGCAAACCGTTGGTGTCGTATGATAAAGCAGATTTTGTTGAGAGTTTGCGTACAGTTAAAGGGGTCCTACAACACTTTGAGCGTGACAGCCTTGAAACGGTCCATTCTCGGAATTGGTGTCGGCGTCGTTGTCGGTATCGGCTTCATCGCATGACGATGTCGATTGCCATGGGTTTCAGGAGCTGTATCGAAAACGTCTTCAAGGGACCTACTTTCAGAGAACTAAAGTGCCGACGGTGAAGTCATCGCGTTTTTGTGAGGAGCATCCAAGGCGATTCACTAACGAGTCTAGTTTTGGTAGCACAGTAAGGAAGCGGGGCCTTTTACACCGCAACCGACGTCTTCTGTGCGCAGCATAGCGTGCCGAGCAAGCGCTGCCTGTACGGCCCTGGGAGGCGGTGAGTGACGGGCACCAACGAACTGCAGTGAAGTTTATGGCGCCGAGTAGAGCTTAACGACTGAGCGTAAACTTTGTATAAAAGAATCGGCCTTCTTTTCTGAGCGATCCTGCAATTTGCATGTCAAAGGGAGAAGATAATTTCTTATCTCTGGATTTCAATAGCTTTCCCGCTCTCGTATCCTGCTCCCAAGTTGTTTCCATTAGGCCGGTACAGCTTTGCTTCTATTCATATGCAAGCACGAGGAGCCTGTCCTACTTTCTATACTTCGCGCTTTGAGACGGAGCTGATGAATAAGGATGGATGAGTTATTTTGATAACAATACGCAACCGCCTTTGTTATTCGGGGTCGTCGCAAAGGTCGCTCTCTCGCTGCGTTTTTTTTTATGAGAAAGAAGGCTCCTCTTCATTACAATTTTTTTAGCTAAGCAAAGCAAGAGCTAAACTCGAATTCGCATTAATTACGGCCCAGCTGTAAAGCCTGACACGCAGGCATGACCCAATCTCGATATATGCCGTCGGCGCCTTTTAATGAGTTGGCTGTTGTAAGGCCCAAATTGCACGTATTCGGGAATAGGATATCAATTAGGAACCTTCCGAAACTGTAGTGTCACCGACTTCATCCAACCCATGAGAGTCGGAGATCTTTGAATACTTTCATTGTGCTTCGGAAACGGGCAGAAAAGCGTTTGATTCGCAGAAGTGAGCTCTTGTCGGGAACGTTTGGCTTCACAAGCGACACTAGCACATGTTCTTCCGAGTAACTAATTACCATCTCATTTGCTTACTCATATTGTAACCTTTAGGATTGTAGAGTGCTATAAGCGTGTAGTTATTCGTCCTCCCTTCTTCGTTTCGCTTTGATATACCTGTAAGCTTAGCCAAACGTACATTTTCAAGCAGCAATAGGGGATACCTTTTTGACTATAAAACGAAAAAAAAAACATTCGTGGATGGTATAATCCACGAACGCTTTTAGATTATCCGCTGGGAAACTAGTCTGGCGGGAATATAGCATATGGGCGTCAGAGTGAAATCTGCTAAGTTAGAACGTGCGTTGGGTTTTACGGGCCAGATATAGCGATGGCATCATTACGAGATACGCCGTAGTAAAAGGCTGTGGAAATTTCGACCACCCGGAGCTGTTGGGCGTGAATCTAAATCCAAGCGCACGGGCGATGCAATCACGAAGCATGCTGTATCCACACGATGTACCCTCGGCAGCTATGCAATTCAAGACCGGAGTTCACGGGTGACTAAAGCTGACACTGCGTCTGAAAGTGAGTGAGTGAGTGAGTGAGTGAGTGAGTGAGTGAGTGAGTGAAGAAGTGAGTAAGTGAGTGAGTTAGTGAGTGAATATACTTAAATATACGCATATGCAGCTCTTGAGCTCCACTAGAATTGCAACGAAAACATTCCAATAAAACACAACGTGCCAACAGATGCCATATGAAACGACGACGCTCGCGAATGGTGACATTGTCGATGCATCGTTGCAGTGTTTGGCTCAAAACGACGTTCCGCGAACTCTCCTATCTTCGCACTCTTGTGCAAGCAGGAAACGTAATCATCAAAGAACTATTGTTATCAGATATGCGCCTACAACCCTCTTCCAGTTTGAGCGCATCTGCCAAGACTGCGGCGACATTACGTGGCTGACTTCATAGTGCGTCCACAGATATATATATAAGTGAATGCAATACATGGAAGCCGATATAGCCGGCCGCATTGTGGAATAGAAGAAAGAGCTCGCGAGTTCACGTTAATGTTTTGCGACTTGCCTGCTGCTATGCACTTGTACGCAAAAACTAAACGAAAATGTGCTGCCTAAGATAAACCAGCCAACCAGCATTGAATCAGTGTCCGATAGCTCTAAACCGCTCATGAGTAATAAAAACATGATTAGCTCAAAGCTATAGGCGTGGTAAAATATGGCGCGCGAATCGAAGGCCTGAGAATAATCATGACTAATACCTGTTGGAGTTTTAAGTCCCAAAATCACAATAGGATTATCAAGAGCCCCGTGGAGGGCTCAGGAAATTTTGACCATCTGTTGTTCATTAACGTGCGCCTCAATCTATATATAATATAAATACAAACCGAAGCTGCTTATTTGGCATCTTGTTTTTTTCATGCAACCACCTCTCCTATATGGCCTCTGAGTAGCAGGTGCTATCGTAAGTTTCCCTAACTGTAGTCACTTTTGGCGAAGCGAGCGAATTGCGGAATGTTAACTGCAAGGACTGCGACAGCAGCCACCGCTGCAGCGGGTTACGTGGCCATGGATGTTTACCTCTTTTTTGTTTATTTATTTTAACACGGAGCCAGAGTGCCGGGTGGCACAGCTGAGGTCCGGTGGCGTCGCAAAACTCTCCCGAACGAGTCGCCACAGTAAAAACACAAAAAAAAGCACAGAGAGGCAAAAGTAAAAGCGAACGCTGGGGATGATAAAAAATTAAGAGCTACATTCGGACCAGCGAGAGGGAACATCAGGACACCCTTGGGGAGCCTGGCAGCCTCATCAACACGTGGCGTAATTCTCCTTGTCGGTGCCTTCTTTGGCAGCAGTGCTGACGCGCTCGCAAGAAGCTTCGTCCCTGAGTGCTGCCGCGTGGTGCTAGTTGCGTGCATTGCGCAGCGAACACGCGCGCGTTTTGTTATTGCATCAGACTTAATATATTGATTGATCACCACTGTATCGTACTAAAGGAAAAGACTGTTTATACAGACTCAACTAACTCATTGGTCGTAATGTAACTATAAATAAAAAAAGATTATTAATAGAAGAGGCACTCTCCTCGAGACACCATAGCTCATTCGCAAATACAACGAAACGTGCATCAAAAGCATTTTAGGCCGGAAATTTTCACGAGATAAAGTTTCAGCAAATTTCATTGCTTCAAACAATGTTATCCAGGGAGTGTGTTCAATGAACGTTTACGAGAGAAAGAATCAGTAAATGTATAGTCCCAAAATGTTTTGTTCGTAAACGTTTTCTACCCGTTGGTCTTCACTAATATGTACAGCATTACACTTGCCTAGGTTCTTGCGAACTTAAGCAATTTTCTTGCTTTCTCGCAAACCATACTGGCGTAACAGGCACTCGTGGACACTGGCCGAGAGTCCTTACTCTCACGAACCTGTTACCGAGACGTGATTTCCGCCACTTCTGCGCCACGCTTGCTAATGATAGACTTCGCGAAGCTGACTTCGTCGCTTTTCGTTACAATTGCGAAATGTTATCGGTTGCTCGATGAGCCTATCGGAGCTGTATTAACACGTCACGCTTGAAGAAACGTTGCCACGCGTGATCGCTGTGAATGAAAACTTGACGCAGCCATGAGCACCGCGCGTTGTTGCAGGAAGACTTCTCCAACGATTTGATAAATCACTGAGTTATCGAGCATTAATGGGCTCAGGACAACCTATTCAACGCCATAAGTGTTCTGGGTGTAAGTCACAGTCAGTTAACGTGATGCCTTTTAACTTCCGACTTTGAAGCATCTACCAAAAGCTTAACCCATTACGATGAATGCATTTGTCTTAAGCAATTTTTTGCAATCATACCTGAAAAATATATTGTACTAACTTACGTCATTGTCGTTCTCCTACGTTCTTCGTTAAGACCAGCAGTATTCAAAATAAACTATTTACTAATTATATGACAACGAAAAAGTGGTAAATGACAGTGTCTGCTTGCTTTTTAATACCTTTTACCACCTGATTCGTCTAACATCTGGTAATTTTGGTCACCTCCGCAATCGCTAAATTACCGAATTTTAAGAGAAAGCACGTATAGGCAGGTATCGATCCTGCATTTATGCTTAGCTTGGCTAATACCTACATGCAAAGCCCAGCAAAAAAACATGTTGCTGACCATCGAGCTTCTTCAAAAGATTACATCGATTCGAACGACACAATTTAGGTGAAAATATACAAATATTGTTTCACTCTTCCCCAATTTCAGTTAATTTTTATATGAAAGTATAAACAAGACAGATCACGCGCTGCATGTTTGTGTCCAAAAGAGCGAGTACTTCGAAGCGACATCAAAGAACTTACGTCGTGTAGACCACAGGTCAGTTTTCTTTCTTAGCTGGCCTTCGTGCTTATCTCTGAAAATTCTTGATGTAGTTTTCTTGCTGGTATACCTCTGGCTTCTGACTGAAACATGTATCGGCTATAAACGCAATCCTGAACTGGCGTTCCACGGGGGGCAAATTGCGAGAGTGGCAACAAAAGCAGGTGCTTGCCGTTCATATCAGGAAACGCCTCCGATCTTTCCTCGTAAGGCTTAGGAGACTGCGTATTTTTGAGTGATGCGCATCACACTTCAACGGCGATCACTGAAACTGTCTCCGCCGAGTCCTTCAGGTGCGAAATCGCGTTTCGCCAACCGTTTGAAGCTGGGCGTTAGGTCTCCGGCGCGAAGCGGCAGCTGACGCCTCGCTGCACGCAAGAGTTGCGCGCCGTGCTGGTCCACTTTCAGCTCACGTAGCGCCGGTAAGGAGAAGAGCCGTTTCGCGCAGCCGGTCGTCCGGGTTGAAAAGTGCGCGCGCCTTGTTCTTGGTGCAGCCAGCAGCAACCTTAACTTGGCGCAGCTCCCTCGTCCGCCTGTGTTCTCCCTTAGGTGGCGCCAGCGCAAGCACACCGCGCACGTCGGCGCGATTAAGCCTAAGAGCCTGTCTGAACGCTTCACCTCCAAATGAAAAGCGAGGAGGGCGTTGCTTGCTGTTCGCAGCCCTGATTGCTGCGTTGTTGTTTTTCGTGCGCGCCCTTCTGGCCGTGGCAAGCCACTTCGCCATCCCTGTGTTCTGGCTCAGCACAAACAGGGAGGACTGAAGCGAAGACGGCTAATGACTTACGAGCCCGGCCTGGCGAAAAGTGCGCAGAAGAGAGAACGTGACCCTTTTCGCAGCCTGAACCGCGCTCCGGGCCCCGCGAGTGACAATGAGAAGTGTCCGAGCCACTCATTTACGAATCAACAAAAGAAAAAAAAAACGTGTAAAGGAATAGAAGGGGAGGGAAGGAGGGAGGGGGTGATGCCATCTGCTTGTTACCACACAAGATTTTACACTACACTATTGCTGAACAAACTTGTATGACAATGTGTCTATATGCCCATCTCATGACAAGAAAGATGTGTGAAGCTTTTTTTATCTTTTTGTTTAGTGATGAGCGTACTTACATGACCTTTTCTTTAAAACGGTTTTTTTTTAAATCCATTTCCCTTTGCCTCAAACAACAGAAAATCATGACCTGAGTTCGTAAATTGTGACGCCATGGTTACAATTCGTCCGTCCGGTCTCAAGTAGCACAAAAAGAATGTTTCAGTAGCTTGGACAGGGAACTATAATCAAAGCAAAATTATGCTGTGCCGCTACTATACGACTCCCGTGTCAAGCATACTTAACAAAGGCACCACAGCAGTGCAAATCCTAGCTACTGCATTTACTCACTTTCGTGCACTTATACGACGCGAGCATTCCATCTTTGAAAGCGATATTCGAACTACCAGACTCTTTCTTACGACGACACGTTGAAGGTCTCGCTCTTTATCGTCATATCTGTCAATTTTCACTCAATCTGCAACCCGAAAAGGCTTGCCTAAACTGGACAGACCCGCCCTGAAACAACGTCACAGTCATCACACTATGCCTCAGTACATCATGTTCAGTAAACAAGGGTTTTTTGATAAACACGGCGCTGCGTCCTGTAGGTTCCTTGTCCCGTTGTCTGCGCTGTTCTTGTCAGAATGTTCGATACCGCACGCGTCAGTTTGCGTTCTGTTGGTGCGCATAATTCCCACGGTATGTTCAGGCATATTTTGCCCTGCCACGGTGGTCTAGTGGCTAAGGTACTCGGCTGCTGACCCGCAGGTCATGGGATCAAATCCCGGCTGTGGCGACTGCATTTCTGAAGGAGGCGTAAACGTTGTAGGCTCGTGTGCTCGGATTTGGGTGCACGTTGAAGAACCCCAGGTGGTCGAAATTTCCGGAGCCCTCCACTACGGCGTCTCTCACAATCATATGGTGGTTTCGAGACGTTAAACCCCACATATTAATCAATCAAGGTTCAAGCAGATTTAGAGTGTCGAACACTTTTGAATGTTGGTACTGAATATTACTGCGCCTATCTATCACGAATAATGAAGAAACCACCAGGCCTGTGCGGTATGCCCAGCACAGCCTCAACTAAAGCTGGAAGAGCGGACTTGCTACATTTTTTTTAAACACTCTTGGGCCAACTACTATAAGCACATTTGCATGGTACCCGTAATAAATCATAACAGCTTTTGTGTAACACGAAAGCGTGCACTGTACCATTATTCGTCATTCTTTGGAAAAACGTGATACCGCTACACACTTATAAGACATTATGTGCACTTTGCTGATGCGTTGGCTAACGACGATGAGGAATTATGCCGAAGTTCTTATCAGGGGTTGGAGCGTTCAGCGACTCGCTCGTTACGCGATTCTCATTGCGTGACGCCTAGTTGTTACTTGACCGTTCTGAAACGCGTTGTTACACATGTTAGTGCGATTCCTTATTCGACGTTCGCATCGGACAACTACGGTGCCAATATTCGGCCCTTTTGCGATTTCGTGAGCTTTCGCCGTAAAAAAATACTTAAAAACTAAAAGTATGTAATTGTTAACGATTACATACTTTTACATACATAAATCGTTAACGGTGAGTTCTGCTCATAGCGGCACCAAGAAGCTCTTTCATTTACAATTTCTCTGTCTTATAACCTCAATTAAAGCAATAAATTATCTATGCTTTTCTTGGCATAATAGTCTCTTGCCTTTGAGCGGCCCTGCAAAGTTTTTTGAGCATGATCAGAAGATGCTGCTGATTAGAAGTCAATGTTCTCATGAACGCGCCGGCCAAATATTATAGCGATGCACTCGACCTGTAATTAACAATGAATTCTCACAGTTGGCTGAAAATTGCTTCCTCTTCTCTCGAAAAATGACGCTACAGGCTCAAGATCACTTCATTCCAGTCCTAGTATCAGCCATTGGCAAATTTGAGCATGGTGTGCTCTGTTTTTACTGGGGCCACCACGAGAGGTCGTGAGTTTTCCACGCGTGCACACGAGATTGCACTGAAAAGCCACGCATACGAAGAACAAAAAAAGAAAGGAGGGATCAAGGTCACGATGCGCGCTTGACGGATTTTCTGCCACCGTTTCATTCCTCTGAGATTATCTTTCAGCACTTTGGGCTGGACGAGAGAAGAGAGAATGCAATTGCACCGTGTGACGAATCTGTGCAACTCCGCTCGTACTGGGCGGATTCTGATCATTGTGACGGTGGAAAATTCACGAGGCAATAAGCTTTTTTTTTTGGTGAGTTCATTCCCTGGCTACTCAGAAAAGTGTTGCAGGGCCCCTTCAAAACTCGGTCTAACGACAACCTCATTTATTCAAAAGACGTCCAGTTTCCAGCAAGTCATAAAACTTGCTGTTCTCATTAGCCCGAATTCACAAAACTGACTTGACATGACACGTGATTTAGCAAAGTTTCCCTAATTTAAGTTAGTATACAAAGAAGGAATTGGTCGCTAATTTTGGCACATGCGGGTCTTTTTTTTAGCTTGCGTTCAAACGCTATCGCATTAAAACATCGAGGCGTCGCAGTCAGAACCAATGTTTTAATTTTAGGATGCAGCGCACCATGCCTGCATGCGGAACAGTATACTCAGCAGTCGTTAGCGCTCTTGACGTACAAAATGGCGCTGGGGGTAGTTGTGGTTCTTTTGTTATTTCATTCAACAGAGGACAATGATCGTCTCTTCGAAATTTTCCTGCTTTATCTGCTGAAATAATTATCCCATTTGTGCGCCGCGTCCTTGCCCACCGACAGCCTGTCATATCTTCGCAAGGCCGTCTACCAGGCCCGCAATGCTCTGATATTGTCGCTGACTTTTCACGCTCACAAGAATGAATAAGTGACAAATACAACACCGCGGCAAATTGTGAGTATCAGTGCGTTGCAGTATCGCACTTTCCCGTAGTGCGAGCGTGAACGGGAAAACATGGTGCATGTACTTTGGCCACGCGCAAGGTACAACAAGAGGCCATAAAAAAAGGACGACACCAACGGAAAGAATCAGTGAAGCGGCGTGCATTCCTGAGCGATGGCAAGCTGCTCTCCTCAGCGGTGCCCCCGAAGGCCATGCGTGGGTTGTCCAGTGGGCCAGAGCTGTCGCCGAGGGCCCGGGAAGATGTTTCTCGATCGGTGGACGCCTCTTAGCCTAGCCGTGAGCACAAGCATTGGGCAACTCAACTCGCACTTCAAATGACCTAAATATATTTGTTGATTTTGCAAAGTTGCCCCGCCGCGGTGGTCTAGTGGCTAAGGTACTCGGCTGCTGACCCGCAGGTCGCGGGTTCAAATCCCGGCTGCGGTGGCTGCATTTCCGATGGAGGCGGAAATGTTGTAGGCCCGTATGCTCAGATTTGGGTGCACGTTAAAGAACCCCAGGTGGTCAAAATTTCCGGAGCCCTCCACTACGGCGTCTCTCATAATCATATAGTGGTTTTGGGACGTTAAACCCCACATGTCAATCAATTTTGCAAAGTTTCTGATTTAACGGAATGATTCGATTGTAGCCGTCGCTTGGTTAAATGGAGTTTTAAGTTCATTTACAATTATCAAAGAAAAATAGACACATCAAACTATACTCCTTTTCGTTCATTTGTGACTGATCTATTGTAGAAATGAAAAGCAAAAGACAACGCCTGTTTAGTCGGCCAATCGTTGTTATTCTTGCTTCATTGTGTGCTTTCTCTAGTATGCGCCCACACCCGAGCGCCGTGTTGTCATCATTACATTCATTTTACATAGAATCATAATCGTGCCTGTTCTTGCGCAAAACAAACGCTGTAAGCTCTCGCTGGAGCAGTCGGTGTTCCGTGCAACTGAAATACTGTTGTCGCATAGTAACTTGTCGGTGCTTTTATTCGCGAGCATGTTTATTGTGTTTGTGAGGCAGGAAGTAGCTCATTTTGTTATAACAATGCATCTATTTATATATGCTTGTACAGAGTGAAACAAAAACAAGAAAGCCATAAACGTTGTCGGTCGAGTTTAACTTTGCGCAGCCGTTTTGCAATAATTTACATAATGCTATTATTTCGTAACAGACAGGTAGCAACGGCAACAGCAAGGAGAAAGCTTGGCCGACAACGAGGGAATAAATTAGAATATTCAGCGATGTGAGACGGAACTCACGAAGCAGAATCGAGGAGAACAGCGAGAAAACAGAGCTTGCACTTCCTACAAGTGACGCGTTTCTACGTTAATAACTCTTTTCTATTTACGCTCTCTTCCTGCACGCACACTGTGACGACGGTGAAGGCGTCGCAAAGACGCAGAAAGGTGCAACAAAAAAAAAGGGGGCGGCTACAAAGAAAACTCTACTACGCACGCTCCGTGCGATAATGCCCTGCGGCGAACCTCGGGCGTCGCCATTTTTTAACAACTCTTAGCGCAGGTCGCCCGGGCAGGAGTGGCGAATAGGCGGCAGGCGGCCGGGCCCCCCGTAAGCGCGGCCACTCAGCCGTGCGAAAACGTCGCGGTGCCCATTAATATGGAAAAGGTCGCGCGGCAGCCAAGTGATGCATGGGCGCTCAGCCGACGCCGCGTCAAGTCAACTCTATCAAATTACAGTCGCGCTGTCGACGGCTTCGGGCGTCGTTTGTCACCGCGGCTGAAGCCGCGGCACGCTCGCTACCGCTTTAAGCGCTCCCCGGCCACCCTCGCTCCTTCACTGTGTTCGGTCTATAGTCGACTACGAAGCCGCTCGCCAGTCCTTGTCGCGAGCGCGTTTCGTAGGGTAGGCGACGGCCGTGACTGCGCCTTTGCATGCTTTCCCTTGTGGCGCGCATAATTGAGTCGCCTCTTTCGATCGGAGAGAGAGCGTACGAGGAAACAGCCTAACGACTGTGAAAAATGTGTCATTCAAGAAGCGTGGTTGTATTTAACTAAGGTGCCCTACCACGGGGGTCTAGGGGCTAAGGTACTCGGTTGCTGACACGCAGGTCGCGGGATCGAATCCCGGCTGTGGCAGCTGCATTTCCGATGGAGGCGGAAATGTTGTAGGCCCGTGTGCTCAGATTTGCGTGCACGTTAAAGAAACCCAGGTGGTCGAAATTTCCGGAACTCTTCACTACGGCGTCTCTCATAACCATATGGTGGTTTGAGGACGTTAGACCCCACAAATCAATCAAATCGTGTATTTAACTAAGGTTGTGCTCATGTTTCAAACTTGGAATGCGAGTCAAATAGTTCATTCTATTCGTTCACCCCGCCGCGGTTGTCTATTGGCTAAGGTACTCGGCTGCTGACCCGCAGGTCGCGGGATAAAATCCCGGCTGCGGTGGCTGCATTTTTGATGGAGGCGAAAATGCTGTACACCCGCGTGCTTAGATTTGGGTGCATGTTAAATAACCACAGATGGTCGAAATTTCCGGAGCCCTCCACTACGGCATCTCTCATAATGATACGGTGGTTAGGACGTTAAACACCACATATCAATCAATCGTTTTATTCTTTTGGCGTTACATTTAAAAAAAAAACTAGTAATTGAATTTTGTGTATTGTCATTTTATTAAAAGAGTGATTTCACCTATTCTAAAAGTTTAGCGTTAGCGTTTGTCGCCATTGCGAATGCATGACACGCTATCCTTTTGGCTGCCTTGGGTAAGTTTCGAAAATAGCGTACCCTACACAAACAATCCTAACACTATGAAGCCTGCTCTAAAGCTGTCTTAAAACTTCAGTACTGTCCCTAATGATTACGTCTGAAGCTGCGGCTGTTACGCCATGGTTGTGGCCGTGGTTCATTAACTAACACGTGAATGTTATATCTTCCGCTCAATAAGGTTCCGACCGCTAGTACCACACATGGCGCATTAGTTCCACCAGGATAGCAGCCTCGTATCTCGTCTTCTCTTCTTTTCATCTATGAATATATTTGCCCCAGCGTAAGGTAACGAGACGGAAGCGCCTGTAGATGACCTCTTTGCCTCTCTTTGTTTTTTTTCTCCCTCCTTTTTCTCCGACCTCAAGAAATATTGGCTACTGTTTAGTTAATTTAGTCTTTAGATCAGTAATAATGGTGGAGCTGTTTAGGTCAACCATTAATTCGGGATGAGTAAACAGAAAACTATCACCATGAACTGGTACGCACACTCTTTGTCCTCTCCTCCACCTTCAACTTCACTCAGATAACACGTGCGCCTATTTGTCCAGTGTGTCATTTATTAACTCTTACGGAAGACCAAACTAGTATAGAGAGAGAGAAAAATGGAAGCAGATAGAAAGACAGACAAAATAACTAGACAGAGGAAGGTATGGAAAGAAGACACACAGAAGGCAGATAGATTATAAGCATGCAGTATGCACATAGCAAGCCTACGCATGGGCTCCAATACTTCATGATGCCTAGATCCTGAGCAGGAGTAAATAAAGAACGACACGTGAGCTTCTAGAAGCATTTTATTCCAATAAAATATTAAACATTGTCTAAGTCAGTCATCTTGTTTGCCACAGAGGACGACACATTTAGATCATCCAGTCGAGTTGTTCTCTGCCTAGTGCCTTCTGTAGCCATGCCTGATGTCACATGCGTACCTGCGCGTTCAGTTCGCTATATACTCTGTACCTCGCAGATTTTCAATTGCAAGTAGAAGTAGCACCATTTTTTCACGTTTCCGCTCCTGTTGTGCTTCCTTGCGTATCACTGTAATTATTAATGTACATTCTCAGTTACCTTTATGTTACCCCTTGTAATTTGGAGCATAATCGAATAGAACATCGCAGCGCTATATATTGTCACAGGATTGTTACGTGAATGAAGGGAGCAGACTGTAGGTCTAATGTTGAATTCTAATGGCCGGGCCACTGTGGCATCAGTGGTAACCACCTCGCCGACGACGCTGCCCGATGTGCCCACGATGGAGCGCCCACACTGTTAATACCCTTGTCAAGAGTAGACGCAGCTAGAGAACTTCGTCACATCGCGCATAATGCCACGCTTGCGCACTGGAATTCTCCCCTTAACTCCAATCATCGCCCTAAGAACCTTAAGTCGTTACTCCAGAAACAACTGCCATCCAAGATTTTTCGACATGACACTACAATGCTGCGCCGGCTGTGGACTGAGGTAGCGTTTACCAAGTCATTCAGCCATCGCATTGGCATGGCAGATTCATCCATGTGTGAAAGTTGCAACTGTATAGAGACTATTGAACATCTCTTGTGCCACTGTGCCCAATTTGATGAAGATCGCCGGACTTTCTAGTGTGCCTTGAATAGACTCGATGACCGGCCATTTAATGAAGCAAAAATCTTAGGAGCCTGGTCGCGCAGCACATCAGCACAGAAAGCCACACGAGCCCTCCTGAGATACTTGACAGCAACTTCATTGAGGGACCACCTGTGAAACTCGGCATTGTGTGTGTGATGTGACATGTGTCTATCCTTCTCTCTCTCTTTTTTTACTCCCCTCTCGCCCTCCCCATGTGTAGGGTAGCAAACTGGACGCATAGTCTAGTTAACTTCCCTACATTTTCTACATTCCTTCTCTCTCTCTCTCTCTCTAATGGCAGATCGCGAGCGCTGGGCTGGATTGCGAATAGAGCGCACCGATCTGAGCTGGATTGCCCTCACTAAATCTTTGATTGGAACGCACGCGTCTCGACGGAAGCTGTTGGTGAGCGGAAATCTAGCGAGGGAGCACGAGAGGGTGCGAGGGAGTGCAAAGCATTTTCCGGACATCCGTCGTTGATTGGATGAAAGGCGGGCACACAGAACACGTCACTTGAACTTCCGGTCAAATCCGCCGATTTCGGCGGAGTAAGAATTCTTGCTCTTTGGAGCAATCTGGGATCTGCGGCTGTTTTCAATCTGCCATTTGAACGCACAATTCATGCTCCAAATCTGCCATTGGGGTGTGATTGCTCTGCTCAGAGCAGAAGAACTTGATCTGGATCTGCCATTGGAATTCAACCTAAAACAAAACTGTTTTATTTAGCCAAACTTGTGGCCTGTGAACGGAAAGTCCGATTACAGTGATAAAGACTGACACTGATAGCGGCGAACTGAGCGTCGGACATCAATCAACTGACCAGCGGTGAAGCACGTCGGCATTTATACATGTGCCGTCGAATATTCCAACCTTATCACATGGTCGTCGCGCAAGTTCTATGATAAGCTGAAGTGTTTGCGTCTTGCGTGCTATCTTAAGAGAACGATCTACAATAATCACAAACGTTCAATGCGGCGCAGTTTGCGCTGAGCATCCTTATATATATATATATATATATATATATATATATATATATATATATATATATATATATATATATATATATATATATATATATATACCTGCTGCTGCTTCTCGTCATCGCTTGCTTCGCCACATGCATTGTGTTGTCGCAAAAAAGCTAGCTTTTCAGGGGGAGTTATAGAACCCTGGGTTGGAGTTTTTCTGTACGGGGATAAGACGTGAAACCACAGACACAAGAGAAAAGTCACACAGCACGAACACCGGCGGTTAGCAATGGTGAAAGTGCACAGTGCCGGGAAAAGAAGTCACGAAAGCTTACCTGCGCATGCCCGTGCAATAGGCGAACCTATCAATCCGGCGCGCGTAGCGGTCTACGTGAGAGAAAACTGTGCAGACACTTTATTTCGTCTTTATGCAGGTTAATCGAAGGTTGGCTCACGCATGCGTAAGCACAGGTATCATTATACCAGGCTTCAACCATTCATTGCTGTTTTTTTATTCCTTAGACGTACAAAATCACGCATTCATCGAGTTTCGGTGTGCACTCTGGACCATGTAAAAACGGATTAGATGGTGAGCCTCTCGTTAACGGTCTTTCATATTTCATTATTCTCTGGTTGACACAGAGATTAATAGTGATTGACTCTGGTGACACAGAGGGCGATCAGTAAAATTGTTCACGTGCTTCACCTAACAAATGACACTCCGCTTCTTAAACCGTCTCTTAAACTTTGATACCTATCAACTGGCTGAGATCTTTGTCCTTCTGCTGTCTGGCTGGGTACTTTGTTTCAATTCAATTAAATAAAATAACCCCAATTATTCCTAATATCTAGAGAAATTTCACACAAATTCGATACATTTTATTAGGCGCAAGACGCCCTCATTTGCGATATTTCTATAAAGGTCTCGTAGACGTAAACTTTATTGAGAGTTCATAGGAACAGCCCTAAAGTATTACTGCTGGCGTATACAACCGGCAAAAAAGTACAAGTAGATAAATAAGAAATGACAATGAGTAAAATATAATGACAACCGCTTGGCATAGCTTGAAAGGCCAAAAACAGTAAATGTGAACAAAATATAGTGCAAGAAAGACAGCTAGTTTACTTGCAAAAATTGTCAGCTAAGTTTCACAAAAGTGTTAAAAAAGGCAATGGGAGGTTTTAATCACAATGCGAAGCTCCAGAAAAGAACAATTACTATTACTTCTGCAAAATCACCTAAATTATGAAAGTCAGTGCTGTAAATTCTCTGTATTCTATGGACAGCAGACAGAAACATACAATACTTTATAATTGAGTCGCAGTATAGTCCAAGTAGAAAAATCAGCAGCAGGAGTATCAATGGTAGTAGTAGTAGTAGTAGTAGTAGTAGTAGTAGTAGTAGTAGTCGTAGTAGTAGTAGTAGTAGTAGTAGTAGTAGTAGTAGTAGTAGTAAGGAAAAAAAAACAAAGTTCACTCACGAAATCGTTCTTCTATTCTGGCAATAAATCATGAATCTGTGTCCGAACGTGCATACAACCTCCTATCGGTTGCAACTTTAGAAGTCTATGGCATTTATGTCTTAAAGGCGGATCTCCATGAGTCTGCGCCAATATTCGTGCGTTGCAGGCTGACGTCATAAGCCGGATGGCCGGACCATGCCTTTTGCAGAAAGGTGCCGAGCTTGTGGGTGCATTTTTTTTTTTTTCAGTCTTGGGGGAAGTCGGCTGCTGCATTTCGGTCGTCTAGAACGGGCATCTCTGGACTTCTCTTATCCGACTACATTGAAGGGACATAGGTCTCTCTTAACGTTGTTCTCGCCTCAGCGCTTTTTGTGTACGCATTCAAAGATCAGTATAAGTTCTCATCATGCGCGTGCTGTACCCGAGTTATTTCTTCGCTCATGACAACACTCCTGATAAATCGTGATACCGCCCTATTTTATAACACGCGTGGCAGTACTCGTCAGATGGGTGAGTGGTCATTATTATCAACATGACTGCACCAAATGCAGGGCAAAAGCCACTCTCATGTTTCACCAATCAACCGGTTTTGTGCAACCTGCAGCCATGTTATACGCGCTAACTTCTTAATCTCATCTGCCCACCTAACTTACTGCCTTTCCCTCGCCTGCTTACCTTCTCTCGAAATGCAGCCTGTTGCTTTTAATGAGCATCGGTGTTCTTGCGTAGACGCCGGATGTCCTCCCCATGCCTATTCCTGTTTCTTAATTTAGATTCGGAAATGTTGTAGGCCCGTGTACTCAGATTTGGGTGCACATAAAGAACCCCAGGTGGTCGAAATTTCCGGAGCCCTCCACTACGGCGTCTCTCATAATCATATAGTGGTTTTGGGACGTTAAACCCCACAAATCAATCAATTCTTGATTTAGATTACGACGTTCTTTACCACATGCATAAAGCTGCACGATAGGCTCATGATCACAAGACTTTCGTTCAGTCATAACTCTTCATTATGGACGCCGTGCAGCGATAACGATCACTTGCTCGCCGTATTACGCTTCTACAATCGATTACGCAGAGATTATCCAGCGCACACCTCTATTCGATCAACCCAAATTGGCAACTTCGTTTGTCGTGCGGGCTTTCATGACGCGATGCAACTTTGCAGTGTTGCATGTGGTGTGGCCGGACATTTACGAATGCGTATTTGAGTCTCATAGGAACGACCAGCAGTTCGGCGTGCAACAGTTGCGCCTACGAGAAGACGATTGAGCACATTCTGTGCCACTGCCCATTAAACATGGCTCGACGACGGGGTACAGAAGTCAAGCTCCTAGACCTGGATTTAAGATCGCGGACATTAAAAAAAAAAGAGGTCCTGCGACCGTGGCCTACGGTTTCGCACATTCTGAAACCCACGAAAGCCCTCTTGTGCTTCTTGGGAATCACCGGAATTCACGAGCGCCTATGAACCAACAGCGTGTGTTGGTGTGGTGCACTTTCAAGCTATAGCTCTTCATCAATGTCTTTCTTACCCCTCTTTCTTCTCTATCCTTTTTTTCTGTTATTTCCCCTTTTTTTCTATTCCAAGTGTAGGATATCCGATCGAGCCAAAGCTTGGTTAACATGCCTGCCTTTTCTCTTCATTTTTCTCTCGCTCTCTCTTCTGACTGACTGCGATCTTTCCTTGCCCCTTAAGGCTACACCATGGGTCATTACTACTGGTCTGACTTAGAATGTCGTCATTCAGTTCGCATAGCACAAAAAGAAATGACGTCGCAATATCGTGCGCGTTGTCGCCAGCAGGTATTACACGAGGTCGCAGTCATTACAAAAGCGAAGCTCCCCAGCCTTGTTTTTTTTTCGTTTTTATTCTTTTCTTCTATTTTTCAACGGAATAACTAGACAGAAGTTTCCGCTGGGTGATCTGCCTGATTAGCATTTTTTTTCTCTCCTCTTTACTTTTCGTTGACCTCCTCGCGGCGCAAGGTTTAAACCCTCGAGACGGTATAGGGCGAGTCATAATTGAGCCATCGATCATCCCGCGCCTCATTTCCGTGCTTTTTTTTCCTTTTCTGTCTCATTTCTCTCCCGCCTCTATCCCGCCGTCACACGACGGGCACATGCCGTCACTCGGCCGGCGCTTTTTCCCGCGGGCGCCTCGGCGGCAATTCCCGTCGCCAGCGAAGCGAACCGCAAGCGCGTTCCACCACTGTCCCTCTTCGGGCTTTTTTTTTTCTCCCTCTTTCGAACCCACGACGTCATATCTTTCTCGTATTTTTGGCTTTATTAGCGCCACCTTTTCGCGCCTTCATTTACTTTTTTTTTTCCGCCACACTCCAGTTCTTTATTGGCCAGGCAATATTCTCTTCTCCTCTCTCCTATGCCATCTTCTGTTCCGCCATCGCTGTTATCATTAAAAACAACTCCATCGAAGAGGAACAATGGGAAGCCACTCTCTTCGTTTCTGTCTCCTGTTGCTGCCGTGTTTCTTTTTTTCATCCTCAGTAATTTTATTACTGTCCTCACATCTAGCTGAGAAGTAAGCTATCAAAACGACTCTTCCAATTATCTCTAGCACAGCCTAGTACTTTTTTTAAGGGGCGGGAGGGGGGAGAACATTTCAAGTTTGTTTTTTATACTATCCTCTCTTTGTTGTTACTTTTTTCTGCAGCGTTTGATCGAACGAGGCGGACTGCGCTTCTATCGGTGTTTACCGCGCGCATTTTTTTCTTTTCGTCCGCGGCGTCGCTGTCCGGGCGGCGAAACGAGGGTCGTTTTATTTTTCCCCTTACACGGACCGGTCAAGTTGTTGCGCGCTTTGCGTGGATCTCTCCTACAGCCTCGCCTTCGCTCGCGTCTGTTTCGGAAAGATGTGCCGAGTTCGCAACGCTTCGAGCGTCTGTACACTCGTGAGGCTTGCCCCTTCCGAGTGGAGTCTTTTAAAAGGACCCGGCGAATGACTGCATAGTGGCACATCCTTTCAGTTTCCTCTTCGAATTTTTTCGTTCTTTTTTTAAAATCCTCCTTCTTAGTCCGGCTTGTCCGGCGCGAAATAAAAGCCCTGCCATCCCGCATCCCCTTGTACTCCTCGCTAATGGATGTCGCGGTCGCTCGAGCGGGTAATGTCCAGCGGTATTATCCGCTAGTAAAAACCCCAATAATGGCCATCCCTGCACTGCGCTCTCTGTGGCAGTCTGCTGGCCTCTCGTAGCTCCGCGTAGTGAGTTCTCTTCCATGGAGGAACGACAAAGCCTGATTAGTTTGGCCTCGCACAACGAAACCCTGTGAAAGAGACGACGGAAAAAAAAAGGACGGAGGCGCTATACAAGACGTGCTCGTGTCGCGCCGCTTGTTTCTCGTTCGCGGCGAGGTCCTGCTGCGCTGCATGCAGTAACGAAGGTAGTGGTTGCATAAGTCTATTAGGAAGCGCCCTACAATGGCTATACTGAGTGACTCAATTTATTGTGCTTGACGATTCGATGTTCGTTGAGCTAATAGTCCATGTGGCTGCTGATTAGAAGTTGATGCACTAAATGGTGACTCGTCATATTGTAGGTACTTAGCGAAACTCGGTAATCTCGCGAAAAATACTCTCACATTCACGCACGCATCCACCAAACCTGTGAGCGGTGTGTGTTTTTTTTAGCAAAGGCGAGCGTGAATGCGAGAGTGTTTTTCACGGGATTAAAAAGTTGCGCTAAGCATCCACAATATGATGCGGGGGCTGACTTCCAATCGTCGTGATGTGCCAACACTTCGGGGACTTGTTCTATGTTCTATGCTATAATTCATGACCGAATTAATCCGTGCATCAAAACAGGTGTAGCTTGTTAAACATCTTCAGCCTATTTGTCGTCGTTTCATATCAATAGCATTCGTGGCAGCTCGTGCTCTTTTTGGTCATCGTCCCGACAGTATAGGGATTCAGCTCTAGACCATGGACAGCAATGACATTGTTCGGAGGATGCCTAAACGAGAATTTCTCTGATGATAGCTTTACCGCATCAAAGTGCACTTTGTAGTCTTTAGAGCTTCTAATCAAGAGGGTGCTGTCTTTCGAAGCCGTGATGCCTATTTGTTCAATTAATTGCGTTTGACTATGTGTGTTGAAGGTGATCAATATTTCGATTGTCACGGCGAGAGTCATTGTCTTTTTGCTAGCTGTAGTTTCTTGACCCCGTTGCCGAGTGTCCGGTTGCATCTTGCTGAAACGAAGATGTATATGACTACGTTCTGGCAAATCGATTCCGCAAACAGTTGACGCGTTGAACAATTTTCGGCTAACCGGTTAACTCGTCATCCAGCGTACTTGCGCTGGGAAAGTGGACAGTAAGCAAAAAGGTATGAAATTTTGCCGACATGGCAGAATGACATGAACGATTTCGCCTGGAGGACAAGTATATAAACCTCATGCCATTTTTGTAATTTCGAAGCAACGGGCTCTTATGTGCTACACAATTTCATCTTGGCGCCACCGTTGGCCACTTTTGATTCTATGCGTCATGCGCCATGTAAATGAAGGGATATTCTTTTTATGCACACAATTAGTCAGTAATTAAAATATATAGGTGCCATTTAGCAATATTCACAATACCACACCTACAACACTCAAAGCTTCGCTAGCTTCCATCTCCAAAATAGAATTTCTCTGGGCGAATATTCACAGAATCTGCTTACTCTACGAATATTTCAGCCAATCACGAAGACGCATACAACGTTAGTGAAGCTTTCAGACCGATGTAAAAACGTAATTATGAAAGAGAAGGGTTGTGAATGCGATCCCTGAATTTCCCGAGCATGTATATGAACTGTAAGTAGATTTAGCGGGACTTGACAATCCCTTGAAACACTCACGAATTCACACACTCTTCCGCAGAAGAAACACACACCACACAAAGCCGTGTGTTTCTTGCGCAAAAGAGTGTGTGAATGTGTCAGTGATTCAAGGAGTTTGCCAGTTGCGCTAAATTTACTTACAGTATTCCAAATCACCAACCAGCCCAACAACTAGGTTTAACCAAATGTATTGGAACAAACCTGCCCAACGTTTTGCCGCTTTGATAATCTATGTCTTAGCATGCTAAGAGTGATTGAACGTGACTACGTTGCTGTGCGCGCGCTTGTCCCAGTGCTTGAGTGACAAGGAAGTGCCGCACCCACCACTGCACAGGATGTTCTACCGGAAGAAGTGCGTCCTGCGGAATGACGGCTACGTCATCTCGGTGCAGTAGAGGTCATGGCGTTGCTTTAAAACGCACCTGACATGTGGGATATTCCGCTTTTGTTGGGCATCACGTTAGAGATCATCGATAGAACGTTTACGTTAGAACTGATCCTTGAAGCAACTCTAGAAATCTTTAGTCAGCCAGTCTTTTAGTCTCATCTGTCTGTAGGTGCAAACAAGACATCAGCCTGGTGGCTTGCCAGCACGTTTCACTAGCCGGCTCTTCTTGTCTTCATTGAGTTGTCAATGAATGTCACTTTGGCGCAGCACAAGCATTCACTGTTTTAAGTCATTCCTCCTCACAGAATTCAGTTTTACTACAGTCTGGTAGTTTGTGTTAGCATCGATGACTGGGGACACTTCACAGTTCTAACCAATCACCATATTATCTTCAACGATAATTGTAGAATCAGCCCACCTGATGAATCTTAAACAGTAGATCGTTATTGACTTATCCTATGTTATGGTTCAACTGGCCAAAACTGTGATTTAACTATGAGCCACGCTGTAACAGAGGGGTTTTGGAAATTTAGACCTTCTTGTGCTCTTTAACGTGCCCTGAAATTGCAAATTACACAGGCATGTAGCATTTCTCACTTGAGCTCAACAGTGCAAAAAAAAAAAAAAACACACACGGCACGGACGAAAAACACACGGGACATTTCACCTTCACCGAAACGGGAACGGCATAGCCGGGATCGATCTCGCGAATTTCCGGTCAGAAGCCTAGCATCGTAACGACTGTATCACTATACGGCAGACCCGAAAAAAAAAGTAATTTAACAAATAGTGGAGCATGCCTGTCGAACTTTCTTTTCGGTATTCGTGTGGTTTTGTACACGAAGGTCGTTCTGCAGCCTTGGGTAAAGACTTGACTTCAATATTTCCTTGCTTCATGAATGCCTAACCCAAAGCAAGAATCCCTTTCGTTGGGGGTGTGAGTGCCGCAGGCCGTCCTTGCACACGGGATCATTTTTTTGGCACCCGATTTTGCAAACGCACGCTCGAAGCGACAGGGACCCGCGGCGCAAGCTTTTCCCAAAGAGTGCTTGGTTAGCTGCTGCATCCACCGGCCAAACTCCTTTTCTCCTCAGGTGAGGGGTCGACATATTTCAAACGAAGCGGCTCACTCCATTAGCGAAACGCCGTCTTCCATGCGCGGGTCACTTATTAGCGCCACGCCATCAGCGCGGCCACTGACACGTGTCCCAGGTACGACATTGGCGTTTTCCACACGCCTAAGGCATCGCCGAACCAAAGTATTGGGCTAAATGCGTCGGCGCCATTCTCCAACAGGACGGCGTGCCTCGTCACGCGAGAAAGCTTTCAGCGCATGGTTCTTTCAGAGCCAGGTGCCGTTGTGAAAGAACCATCGACGTTCAAACTCTGTTGTCTTTCCTGTCCAGCCACACTCTTTAGGAACGTTCCTTTTATTTCCTTGTACCAATTACGAAGTTACAAAGTTGTGCCAATTACGAGGTTTCCCTTCAACCGCTGAAGAGCTCGCGCTCTGCTTCTTGAAATCACTGCTCCTTACTCATTATAAATGATGGTAATATGAGAGCAAACACACACTAAACAAAAGAAATCAAGACAACGCTTGTGTTGTCTTTTTTTTTTTCTTTCAGGAGTCCGCGTGCTTCACTTCACTGATATAGTACGCCAAGCATTGCTGTTTCACTCGATACCTGCGCTTAACACACCGTTAGTGAAATGGCAAAGATTCCAATTCTTGTAAACTCTAAATGTGTGTATTGAACATTTTTGCATAAATAGACACTCCCGACTTATTATTAAGGGCGAACATTGCCTTTAAGATAATTCGACTTGGTGTCACGCAAACGTGCGTGTATACGTCCGAGATGGGCAGCACCTCGCGACGTTGCCGCTAGTATGAAGCGGATAAGGTGATCATCGGTGACGTTAGACGGTTAAAGCGAGTACTGTCCGCATCCCAGAAAGCAATATGCGCGGGCGTTATTATATAGTGCAGAGCCTCTTTGCTCCTCCCGTCGCCTTCTTCTTCTTCTGAATGCGCCGGATGCGCGAGTTCTCCGTTACGTCTTCGTGTCGGACTGCCCGAGTCTGACATGGCGATTTATAGGCGCTTGGTGCTACAGCGAGTGTCCATCCAAATTAAGGGACGGTAATGCAGCGTACATATATTTTCATACGTCCCCGTATTCAGATCCCCTACAAAGATCGATTGGCTTTGTTCATAACAGAGGCGGGGATATATAACACAAGAGGGTCGCATTTGCTTGCTTAAATTAGGGGGAGTACGTGAACCCTGTACAACTGGCTGAATTATTTATTGTATCAGAATTCACCCAGTAATTGGACGACGAGGAATACCATGACTGTGACGGCGATAGCATGAGCAAGCGAATTTCAACACATAACGTTACCGAACTTTGGGCCTACTTCACTACATCAAGTGCGACTACAGCGGCGCGGAGTCGTTATATAATCTTATCACTTAATATGTGTTTAAAACCCGCACTAAAATGGAACATAATGAACGCCGCTAGGATAAATTATGTGTCACACTGGCGGTTTTACGGTTTCATTCCGTGATTCTAAACACAGACCTGCTTAATTAACACAAAAGTCACAAACAAAAATTTGGCTTTCAAAAATGATTTTAGAATGGAAGTTTTTGTGTATTCAGTCGTTTTTGGTGGGAAAAACAGACGCTTAATAATAGTGACATTAGTTTTATCTAATTAGTTGCATTCTACTAATAAAACATATAAAGTAATGTTCGTTTTCTTCTAAATTTATTAGCCTGATTGACGTGGGAGTTTATCCACAATTTTGCGGAGCATTTGTATGTTACTATATTTTCAATCTTTCCCGCAGAGCATCAAAAACGTTTCAGCACTGTCATGCAGCCTCTCTGCGTAAGGTCTTTCGGAGTTTAGCAGTAACTATCGCATTCATTCACGGAATTGCTACGCTCGGCCTGCTCATTGCGTGTGTCACAACGAAGGCCGCACGACGTTATTTAACCGCACAAAAAAAGCGCGATCACACGTTCCAGAAATGACTCTTGCAGTCGGCGGGCGCAGACACCTGTGGCCTGCGATTCGCCTGCTGTTTTCGGCTCGCCAAGAGCGTCGACTCAAAGCGCGCGGGAACAAACAGTGTGGTCTGGAAGACGGGATTTGTGGCGCGCCGACTATTGCTCACGCTGGGCGCTGCAGCCAAACGCGCGCTCCCCCGCAAACAATGCGCCCGGGGATTTGCGCCAAAACCGGCCGGTAAGCCCCGTGGCGCGCAAACATCGTCGTCGAACACAATGGCGTCGCGTAGCCGTCGCCTCGCGAGAGGCTGCATTTAGGCTGCCAAGAAAGAACCGCTGTGCAGGAGCGTATACGCCCAACGAAATTGCGCATTGGAAACAACTTTAGATGCTTGCCAGAATAAAAATATATACGCAGCTCTTTCTATACCTCCGCTGCCTTTCATTTGAATAAAATAGGATGCAGTGGACTTATCTAAAGTTGTCCATTTACTTTGCCTGTGATTTAACTTTTACACTGGCGGACGTGCACTTTTCAGATCTTCAAAGCTTAATTGTCTTTAAAAAGTTCGATCTTTCTGTTGTCTCGTTGGTTCTTTGTTGGCTGCGTTTATTCCTTCTTGTAGAAAAGTATGCATATTGTAAACATCCTTCGTTTACAAAGTTATTTCGGTGGCTAGTTGTTCTGTAATTCTTCGTCTTTCTCGTCTTTTCGCGCTGAGCGAGTGCGAGAGCAAAATCTCCGTTGCCGCTCTTTATCACTACAATATATATATATATATATATATATATATATATATATATATATATATATATATATATATATATATATATATATATATATATATATATATATATATATATATATATATATATATATATATATATATATATATATATATAGCGCTTGGTAATGGATTCAAAATTATGTTTCAGTCACCTGCTGTTCTCTAAACGGTCCATCTGACTTACATTGCTCAGTCTCCGTGACGTTTAGTGAGAAATATGTAAATAAATGCATTTATTATGTTGTATGTCAGCTCCCATGGCATCCAGGATTTTCCCCATAGCTGACACGTCAGCGGTGCTCAATCATTCCGGTAATTTCAATATCTTTGACAGAGATTCTGCGTTGAGGTGATCTATAGATGTGCTTGTAGATCAAGTAGGAGAAGGAAAAAAACGTCTTTTCGTCTTTTCACGTGTATTGTTCACTTCACTGTCATTCACAAGCGAGATTGTTTTACTTGGCGTCTAATGTGACCGTATCAGCCTGCGCATCGAAACGCTATTACGTCTGGACGTCTGTGACTTCCAAGCATCGCGTTTTGGTAAGATATCGAGTGATACCAAGAAAAAGAAACTGAGGGTTTGAATGAGTCTTAGCATTTTCATGACAGGTCACTATATTGACATTCAGCTTGAGCCACCTGACTTGTTTATTGCCGGATGACGATAGCCAACTTCTGCATCTTGATGGCACAACGATTGTCGACGTGCACGTGTGCTTGCAAAGACCGGCTGATCACGTGATCTCAAACACTGGAAGCACAAAAGCTCAACTCACGACAGAAGCCTTTCCGCACGACTTGTTTTTTTTTATGATTTGATATCCGTTTATTAGGAGCGAAGCTCTTGAAACTAGAGGTGTAAAAACGTCACAGCCATATTACCCCCTGTCACCGCATTCATTTGCCATCGCATAGATCGCATAAAAGACATGGCCCTCTTTGGCCACCCATGGTCCTTGCGCCACAAGACTCCTCTAATCGCTAGGTGTAAATTGTTGGGTGTCCGCCCTCCGGGCCGTTGCTTATAAGCCACGCCCACCAAATTAGCCAGTATGTGCTATCGCCGCACCAAGCTTCCACGCCACGCCAGTCCAGTTCGAGTGACGTCAAGTCCACGTTTCTTCCAGGGGGGGTCCCCACAGTCAGCTTCACACGTTAGTTCCAGCGAAGTGTGGACATTCCTTCGTGGCCTGTGACAGGCTGTGGTTTGACTCTACTCAAGGAAAGGCCACGTTAAACCCCTAAAATCAACCAGTTTCGCTGTTTCTTTAGCTGTACACGGCGAGTGTAAACACCTTTTTTTTTTTCATCACTTTGGTGCAATTGTAATAACTTCGGTTGTTATAACTAACTTTTCGAGCATTAAGGCTTAGCCACTTGTTATTCTGCTTCCACGATATTCAACGAAGCCTTCTCAGGAAGGGTTCTCCTATTACTTTTCTTTTTCAACCTGGTTATAAAACGCACCCATGCGGTTCGGATGTATCCACATTCTTCAACCATAATTATGCAGCCCAGTGAGTGTGCCGCCTTCAGTGCTCGGACCCGAAACCACCGAGACAGTTCACTTTGTTTCATGCATTTATTTTTTTAAGTCCATGATCATCGGGGAATTCAGCGCGAAAACACAGAGACGGAGTAATGACCACACTCCTTACAAAAATGAACTAAGACTGGATATAGATTGTTTGAATACATTCTTAGACAGTGTACAGATCATAAATGTATTTTTGCGTGGTTAACGTGCACGTACACAGCGCAATTCGAGTGGTGTACGTGTGGTCTTTTCTTCGTTCCTGATTTTTTTTTTCGCACTAAGTTTCACTACGATGCTGAACCAACGTTTCCAGCAAGCCACTCTTCTCATGGCCGTGATCATCGTATGTGACAGAGGGGCGACCGGTTGGACAGTTTTCTTGTTGAGCCAGCACAAAAAATGAAATTACTAGAGCAACCGGAAAAGGTGCCTTGCGCCCACGAGCACGGCATGCGACTGCACCTTATCGCAGTTTCTTCACATGGACCGCGTGGGCAGAACCGAAGGTCGTGTGGTGGTCAGCGAGAGCTGACGCGGATGGTGTTCCGGTTTTCGGAGCGCGCCGCTTGGACGCCTGCCGAGAAAGGGCGATCACCGGGCCGATTAATAATGGCTGAGCGCGTAGCCCGAGCCCCTGATCCTCGACCAGTCACGCCAGCCGGGAATCGAAGGCTTGCGCGAGGAGGGTTCTACACAGCGTCTCTCCTTCGCTTCTCAGCCAATCATGGCGTCGCGAATGTTGCAAGCGCTTCGTGCGTCGCTTAGGATACCGTTGTGCCGCACTGTCAAGTGAAATCGATACGAAGTTGAGATTCGACTATAGTTACCTTAAGTAATCCAGCTTGTTCTAAATCGGAGTTATCAGCATCTTTGCTTGGCACGATATCAAAAAAAAAATCTTAAGGACGTGACCTACATAAACAAAAAAGTGGGGAGGGAGACAGGATATCCTGTCCCCTTATTTTTCTTTGTTCTTTTTCTTTTCTTTTTTTTCTCGTCTATGTGGGTCGCGTTTTTAACATTTCTTTGGAATGAACCAACTAGCCCAACAACGCGTTGTATTAACCAAAAGATCTTGCTAAACTTTTGTCGCTTTCAATGCCCCAAAGATCCCGGGATCGTTGGTCACGGTGGTCGAATTTAGATAGGGGTGGAATGCTAACTAGGGTCCCTTGTACTTTGATATATGGGCACGTTAAAGCACGCCAGATAGTCGAAATGTCCGAGTCATCCACCGTAGCGTCCCTATTATTGATACCGGAGTTTGGGGACCTAAAACCACAACACTTATAATTATAGTTTCGCTTTCAGTGCATTAAGCAACATTCTATCTCTCTCGTCCCCATAATTGCGACTTTATTTCACGCTTCCATATATGGCCTGTCTTACTGCCATCGCACCTATACTCATTCTGTCACCTTAATTTTTTTTTAAGCTGCGCCACGCTGCGCCACGCTGATTGCTTGTTTTCGTTTGCTTCATCAGTACATGCGCTATTACCTTTTGAATTTCGATGACGTTCCTCACCCTCGAGTAACGAAGAGTCACTCAAAAGCGCTCAAATCTAAAAAACACTCAAGCATTCAGCCGGTTGAAAATACCCCGTAAGATTGAACTAAATATACGCAGTCAATATAGGAGCTGTAAAGAAATCGACGCAGGCGCCCTCTTTTCACAAACTTCCTCAAGCCAATTTGCGCAGGTCAGCGTCACTCATGCGCTCAGTAGGTTTCCAAAGACTTAAAACACCATCATTGGGAGATGCGTTCTCTTGAAAATTCACTACACAGTACTTGTTAGATACTTGTTTTAAAACGAGTTACGCAATACACGATGTTCGAAGTTACGTTCCTCCCATCTCAACGCTATCAAGCGGTAGCGTAAAGTCACGCAGTCAGTACCTTGAGAAGACGTCATGCAGTTCACACTTGGACAGCGCGTGGTCCCGTCGTATTTTGTAGTTTCTGTCTTTTTCGTGCGCCACAAGTTTTTAGGATGTCCATATACTTACTCTACCCCTGAAATATACGTTGATCTGCCAAGCTAGAACACTGACATTGGCCGCTTGAGTTCATGCTACCGCGCAACGACTGGAAAATTGACAAACGCGAGCTGAAGAATAAACGGGGTCTCTTATTATATTGCTTTAAAAAGCCAAAAATGAGTATCATTAATCAAGAATCTGAAAAACAAACATGTCAAGAAACACTGACCAATAGCGGTTTGTAAAAGCCAATTCTATTAAGGCTTCCTGACTACTGAGGTAACTACCGCTCTGCACGAAATATCCCTTGTAGAATTTTTGAGCAGCGAAGGATAACCAACTCTGCTCGTTTTGCAGAAATAACAGTGCAATAATGTTTTCGGTGCGTCGTCCCCACGCTTAATTGTTCGCCGATTTCCTGTCTGCTGTGAAGATTTACCACTCGCTGTCTAAAACTCCGAGACGACACTCAGTTTCATTTTTGTTAAATGTACATAGAATGTCACAGTCGGAACCTACCACAGTCAGCGAACCCTCTTTATTATTTTTTTCTGGCACGGTATGCACAGAAGCGATGAGGCACATACGCTTCGTCAAGAACAGCGTACTCGGCAGGCCAACGTCGTGAAGTGCAGATAATCACGTGATCTCAAAAGCGTGGGTGTTCAGTAGCTACACGATGTTCCTTGACTATAGCAAACTAATGTTCCCTGTATAGAAACGAATAACGTGGAGTTCAATCACTTCTGTGGGAATAGCTCGGTACATAAGGAACACCCCGCGTCGTGTGTGTGGCAAAACAAATGATGCTCGCGTCAAAACAGCGCGAGAAAAAACTAGGAACCGGACGTATAATAATGACCTGTTCACAGGACAACTCGTGCACAATAAGAGTTGGAACAAACTAACGTCTAAACCATGTTAGCTCACATATCGCTGAACACCTTATCTTTACACTGTGCCCTCTGTACGTTTTACTAATGTGTTCGATCTCTGTAAGCCCCGCCGCGGTGGTCTAGTGGCTAAGGTACTCGGCTACTGACCCGCAGGTCGCGGGTTCGAATCCCGGCTGCGGCGGCTGCATTTCCGATGGAGGCGGAAATGTTGTAGCCTCGTGTGCTCAGATTTGAGTGCACGTTAAAGAGCCCCAGGTGGTCGAAATTTCCGGAGCCCTCTACTACGGCGTCTCTCATAACCATATGGTGGTTTTGGGACGTTAATCCCCACAAATCAATCAATTCGATCTCTGTAAGTGTATCGTGTGAACGTGGTAGGCAAAACACAGACTCCGTGAACATCTCCGATGCCGTCTCAAATGTTTGTGTCACTGAGATGATTTGGTTGAATATAGCCTTCTTCAAAACAGATAGTTTTAAAATTGTCAGGAACATTGTACCGAGCTTCGCAAAGCCTTCCAGAGTGAAGTATGGGCTTGTTGCCACTCGCTGGGTGACCTATATCTCTATTTTATAGTTATAGAAAAGCTACACCGGTTTGTTCATGTTGGTAAGGCCAATGGATGGGATTGAGTGTGTCTTTGTCTTTGTTCCGAGTTCTCACTGGTTTTTCTGCGCATCTTTTCTACTTAGTTCTATGGAGATGTGTGTGGCCTTTGTTTCTCTTTAGTTTTTATTTTCTACATTGTATCTCAATGTTTTTCTTAATTTGGACACTATTTACACTGCTTTCATTTTTTCTCTCTTTCTTTCTCATTCTTAATGTGTTCTGTTTCTTTTTACTCTCTTCTTTCACTTTCATTTCTATTTTCTATCCCGTTGCTATATATCATACAAGGCTATGCTGTATTGCGTATGCATACCTGGATGGGTGTGCTGTTAGGAAGCTCACCTTTTTATTGTGACTACACGGGTTAGAATCCCGCCGCCTCATTAGCAACTTTTTTTCGGCAAGATTCTCTCTTTCTTTACATATTTCCTTCATTCTGTCTCTCTCTCCCCGTCTGCTCTCCTTCTCACCCTCACAAATATTCATCGCTTCGCGTTTCCTCCACTACACGCCGGAGAAATTGACGCACATGTTCTCTAAGCGAAGCATAAAATGACGAAGAGGACGAAAATAATGCGTGCCAGTTGATGATGACTACATAATTCTGGCTAACAACATTTCACGCTGAGCTAGGAAAGCTTTGCTTCCAAAAAAAAACAGCCGTACATATTGAAGGAGCTTAATTAACTGTGGTGCTGTGGGTGCTACTGTGCTGGAAATTATTATCAGCATCTCTGACTACCTTGTACCTGGTTACATTGCGAACATATATAAAGAGGTCAGTGCGGCGGTGCCTCTGCGAGGCCACAAAGGCTGGTAACCAGACCCATAGAGTTTCTTAATATACACTTGAGGGAACTCTGGTGCTAGTGTCTATGGGAGCTGCAACGCACTGTGCTTCAGCGAGCATGGGAATGATGGGTAGTACACGCATTTGTCTAAACTTCGTACATCTGGCCTGCTTTTGGCTCCGTGTGTGTTCGTGTGGCTTGAAGCTGTTTTCTCACGAAACGAAAAAATCATCAAATGTTCTGCGATTGTGCTTCACCACTTCATTCTTTTAGACTTACCTTTCCGAATCGGGTCACGAAGTTCAAAAAGGGTTAAATCTTTATTTCAAAACGAAACCGAAACGCGGCAATAAACGAAGTCGCAATTACGATTCGCCGCCCACAAGTACGAACACTAAGCAAATGTGTGTACTAACCATCATTCCCATGGTCGTTGAACGATCGCAGCGCCAGAGTGCCCTCTAGTTAATTTTAGGAAACTCTATGACCATGACAGAAGCTTTCGGATGCAATGCGACAATTGGACGATCGGCCACTCTCTGTGCAGATGCTACTGTAACACCGTCATCGCCTTTCGTCGGCTCAAAAAGCAGTCAAAGCTGTCTTGTGCTTTTTGAGGAGTACAGGCCTCTGTGACCACCTTTAACTTTCGTGTAGTGCCACTGCTGCATACGCACCAGCCGATTGACTGACAATCCCCCTTCTTTTCTCTCTCTCTCTCTCTCTCTCTCTCTCTCTCTTCTCGTTCCTCTCTCTCTCATCTTTATGTCCCCTTCCTATTCCCCCAGCGTAGGGTAGCAAACCGGGCATGTGCCTGGTTAACCTCCCTGCCTTTCCCTCTTGTTGTTTCGCCCCCCCCCCCCCCCCCTCTATGACCAAACCTCAGCTTCTCAGTAACAGGTCCGCACGGAACCACCAGAGCAGGTACCAATGCAAAAAAAAACAAGCATCAGAAACATTGCGCAGGAAGTTATTCATAAAAAAGAAAATGTGTAGAGCGTTAACGAAAAGTGTGCGGAGTTTTTGAGCATGCGCCGGTCGCATCGCCGAGTTCTCCCCCTTTCGGCAGTTTCTCGGGCGGCAGCCGAACAGCGTACGCAACCGTGCGCGAGCAGCAGCTGCTCATGGCGGCGGCGTCGCTCGGCGGAAAAGCCGCACGCTCGGCCGCTCGCGCTCGACGGCAGCCGAGCGTGGTTGCGCGCCACGACAGCGATGCTCGGCTGGCTCCCGACGCCACACCGGCCTACCTCGGCTATGATCGGGGGCGGCGCATGTTACTCAGATGCCTGGAGACGGTCGCATGTCAGCGTCGCCCGCCCAGGTTTCAGTGCGCACCACCGCTCAACGGGAAAGTTTGCCACGGAACCCAACTGCCAGAACGCTCGATCTCTGCAGCTACACAACTCGGTCGGCTAGCTGTCACGCAGTGAGGTTTCCACGTCGTGAACGTGACTCCCGTTCTAAGTACGAACAAAAAAAAATTAAGAGATTGAGCAGTTAGTGTTTTCGCTTGGGATGGTTCCTGTGATAGTCTTCTGTGCTACCATGCTTCGCCTAAGAAGTTACAAGTGAACTGGACTAGCTGACAAGCTTATGAAGATGAAAGTAAAATATGCATGACTATATAGACACCTGCAATGATCGATTGTCAAAAATCAACCTAATGTTTCACGAAATTAAGACATATAGTGTCATAAAGGGCACTAGCGTAAAACCGCTCAATGATATTGACCATCTTATTATTCTTCCCCAAAACATATCCATCGCTGAGACAGAAGAAGAAAATATTTACAGATCAAGCTGGCAACTGCTATTTGTAGAGGCCCAACCCATTTTCGTGATTTTAGTTCGCTCCAGTTTTTCTACCGGTGTTATTGAAAGCTGCACGATCACGGACTTGCGCGTCTTTCGAATCATTAGCCGAGCGAAACGTGAATGACTCTATTCGATCTCGTCGCGAGCGCGAAGACCAGCATGGGTGCGAATCCGCCACGGTGCCTTATGTCTCCCATGATAAATTGAGCAACTCTCTTACATATCACACCGTAAGTTGGCAATGTTGCTCTCAATGAGCCGCAGAGTTCACTGCACCACATGAACTCCTGGATACTTCGCTCTGGCCTGCAACATTAGTGCAATCACTTCTCTTCCTTGACTTGACGTTCACTTCACCGTCTTCGAACACGGGATACCCGTCTCCACCGGCGGTCCCCACGCGCGCGAGGCCACTCGAGTGGGGCGCGATTTTTGTCTCCTATCAGCCAAACTCATTGACGGTCTAACCCGGCTGAGATTGGTATCAACGGTATTGCCTAAACTAGCCGAGTTTCTCCTGCCCCGTATCGGCGCTGCATGCCAAATAAGCACGAGTGCCCGCAGGGCGCGGGTTCAAATCCCGGCTGCGGCGGCTGCATTTCCGATGGAGGCGGAAATGTTGTAGGCCCGTGTGCTCAGATTTGGGTGCACGTTAAAGAACCCCAGGTGGTCTAAATTTCCGGAGCCCTCCACTACGGCGTCTCTCATAATCATATAGTGGTTTTGGGACGTTAACCCCCACATATCAATCAATCAATCAATAAGCACGAGTGAACACTCTTGGGCCCTTTCCATTCCGTTGGGCCGCTTCTCAGACAGTGCTCGAATGAGGCGACAAGCAGTGAAAAAGCCTCCTTGGCTATAGAGGCTCCCGTGAGTCCTTGGGCTACAACCAGACGTCACTGGAGTGCTTGGAACCCCCCCTCCCCCCTTTAGGCGAGAGCGAACTCCGGGGTTGCAGCACCGCGATGCGAAAGATTGTAAACGCTAGCTGTAGCGAGCGGCTGGCATGGTCATAAAGCGTTTGCGAAGGAGGGGTTAGCCCTGCGGGACCTGGCAAGTATAGAAAGGGCGAGCATGCTCCTTGCACAGACTTCCATTTCCCACGCTGCACACCGCGGCAGCAACGAACGCGCCCTGGCGTGGGGGCGGCTCGCGAAATTGCATGGGGCGCCTCCTCCTGACATATTGAATTGGCGGCTGAACGGTCTGGCCACGGAAGCCTAATGGCGATGCCTGATGAACAGGCTACACTTGCTCGCCGCGAGCACGCCGCGCTCGACAACGACGTGCTTCGTCTCTGTCGTCCGGCTTGAACCTCGAGATCGGACGAGCCAGGAGGCGGAGCCGGTTGCACGACATGTAATTACAACGGAAGCCTGCGCGGGGCGTTCCGGCGAGTGTTCGCGATAGTTATGGTGCCCACAAAGGAATTGCGAAACTCTGGCCAAGTACCGCCTCTACTGCAACGGGTTGCGTTGGACGCCGAACTTAGACGGAGTGTGGTGATGCCTGCCTCTCGTAGTATATAGGTCGCTGGTAGCCACGAAATTCCCTGTTTGCGGCAGTGTGTGATCTGAGCTATAGGAGAAGAGATAACGAAGGACGAAGGACTATTTCGCAACGCATAATGTTCTACGTGATGTTCGTGTCTGAAAGCGCGCGCAATTTCTGCGGGTGAATATTTGTTACTACATACGAACGTTGAGGCTGTGTGGTCACTGATTGGAAGGCTCCCTAAAATAAAGTTCATCGTCGAGCATCTGATATTGTCCATTCCGCGTCCACGCCGCGCAAGCTCCGAAACTGATTGATTGATTTGTGGTGTTTCACGTCCCAAAACCACCATATGATTATGAGAGACGCCGTAGTGGAGGGCTCCGGAAATTTTGACCACCTGGGATTCTTTAACGTGCCACCAAATCTGAGTACACGGGCCTACAACATTTCCGCCTCCATCGGAAATGCAGCCGCCACAGCCGGGATTTGATCCCGCGACCTGCGGGTCAGCAGCCGAGTACCTTAGCCACTAGACCACTGTGGCGGGGCGCAAGTTCCGAAACTGCTCCTCTACCCAGCTTTGTATACCCGTTAGTTTGAATTGCACAGAACACCAGAGGAATCGGAGTCTCGAAGCACTCTTCAGTTTCTCGCAATAAAACGCAATCTTCTCCCCACTCGCTCTGTTCTCTACAGCAAGGCTTTCTCGGCTGTGTAGCTACATACCGTCGCCTCCGAAGGGAGTGGAAGGTTCGTTGTGGTTGTCTTGCCTCGTCGGGGCTGTCACTGCTTGACAACGATGAAAACCCTTCTTTCGAACGTTGCAATAACTCGACTTTATATACAATAGTTATATAAAACGTACAAAACTCTTCCCCCTTGAAACTGTCACCATTAAAAGCGACGTTAAACACTTAAAGTTGACCATCTACGCTGTTTCGTATGCTTTACACGGTTTTTTCTTATATTATTATTATTATTATTATGATTATTATTATTATTATTATTATTATTATTATTATTATTATTATTATTATTATTATTATTATTATTATTATTATTATTATTATTATTATTATTATTATTATTACGATCTTTGTCGGCAATGCTTTCAGCAAAGCAAGGCTGAGCAACACCGGTTGTTTCGTACTCAACGAAAACTATACGGTGTCTTTCGAGGATTCCGCAAAAAACGTCCCCGGAAAAAAATGGCCCCGGAAAAATGTCTCCTCTCCCGTTATCGGGAAAAAAACGTCACCAGAAGGACACCATCACACGTTACGGCTTCCTGTCGCCAATTCTTTATTTCTCAAAGAAAAAAAATGCATGCGCAAAGATATCAGTTTGCTGACAGATTGCTGACGAAGCACGATAACGACATACCAACTGTCCTAACTTATCGGTATAATTAAGTGTCATTTCAGACGCAATCTGTCATGTAATGCGCGTGTCAAATACATGTCTCCTACTTATGCTCGTGTCTGAAAAGACAAAAAAATTCCGCCATATCCACGAAGTGAATGATGATGAGTGGGCGAAGCTCCGGAGGTAAACCTGGTAAACCATGAATCCTCTGTACATTTTGCCCACTCGATTTTATTACATCGCTCCCCCTAGCGTACGTCGCCGCACTAAACAGAACGATTGCCTTCAACCAATGACACGCGCCATATGTGACATCATTCCTATTTTATAAGATCTCGCGTCTTTCATCAACTACAAGTACCGCTTTCTAGTTTATAACATCTTGCATCTTTTCATCATCAGCTACAAGTACCACCATCTAGTAAACACTACAAGAACTAAACGAGAGGTGTCTACATACAGGAGACGGTACCGCCATCTAGTGAACACTGCAAGAACTAAACTAGAGGTGGCTACATACAGGGGACCGTACCGCCATCTAGTGAACACTGCAAGAACTAAACTAGAGGTGGCTACATACAGGCTACAGGGGACGCACAGCCCACGCCCTAAGGAGCTTCGCCCCTAAAAGGGAAGGACAGTTCAGCGCTCATGCCCCGCCGCGGTGGTCTAGTGGCTAAGGTACTCGGCTGCTGACCCGCAGGTCGTGGGTTCGAATCCCGGCTGCGGCGGCTGCATTTCCGATGGAGGCGGAAATGTTGTATAGGCCCGTGTACCCAGATTTGGGTGCACGTTAAAGAAACCCCAGGTGGTTGAAAATTTCCGGATCCCTCCACTACGGCGTCTCTCATAATCATACAGTGGTTTTGGGACGTTAAACCCCACAAATCCAATCCAGTCTAGCGCTCATGCATTTCATGTGGAGGGTGCAGTCTGGTCGCAACAGCATTTTCAAGGTAAACGCACGCTTTCGGGGGCTCATTCGATACTTGCTCTGTGGCTGAAATGTATACTGCCTCAAGCAACCACTGGCGTTGTGTGAAACATAATGAATGCAAAGGTGCTACATCAGTTGGCGGGTTGTGGCCGTTCCACGCGAGTAACACGTGCAACGCGTTATTTTCTGCGTTCCTCTAACGGCCAATGTCAGCGACATTGAGACGGGACAGTGTGAGAAACGTATCTCACAAGTCCCCACGCAGCGCGTTGGGAGTATCCAGGAAGAGTAAGCTTCACCACTGGGCCGACGCGTCACAGCCCCTCGAAGCCCGCCTGCACCCTGTTTAGCTACCGGTGGGTGGCCGGCCGGCACTGGGGATCGAACCCCGCACCTCCCGTAGGTGAAGCGGACGCGTACGTGCAATGCCAACAGCTACGGTAGAAACGTATCTCCATCTGGTCAGCAGACGGTACGGTTGTGAATCGCGAGCCGTCGGCTTTCTAGGGGCGAAGCTCCTCAAGCCGTGGTTCGTGCATCTGCGATGTATGTAGTAGTAGTAGTACTCGTCGTCGTAGTAGTATACGTAGCCACCTCCACCGCCGGACTAGAGGAGCGTCCCGCGCGCACTCTTTTGAATTCAGGTGGAAACCCGCGCATGCTAATAATAAAGAGAAAGGTAGATGTTGAAAATGACCTATACAAACGATGTATCGGTGACTTAATCTGCAATAAAATTTGCCTTGAATTTGGCGCTTACTAAAATCAACTATAGCAACAGAAGGACGCACTTTGAGCACTATCGGACCAGAAAGGTTGCCACGTTAAACTCGCTGGGCGTAACCTCCTTGGTTTTAGCAAGGTTTAGCGAGGTTGGGTCGCAGTGCCATGAACTACCGGCGGTGAAAGGTGAGCGCTAGACACGAAGAGCAGGGCGCAAGAGAGAGTGCGCGTGTGCCACTCTTCTAGTCCGGCCGTGCCACCTCTCGTTTAGTCCTTGAAATGTGCGCTGGACGGCACTACTTCTATATGATGAATACGTGATGAAAATATGCGAGATGGTGGTACTCGGGGTGTTCACTAGATGGACGGACAGATGGACAGACGCAAGCATGGACAGACGCACGGACGGACGCATGGGTGGACCGACCGACAGACCAGGTATGGAAGGCCGGACAGATGCATGGATGGACGGATGGACGAACAGGCCGGTGCACGGACGAATGGAGGCGTGGACGGACTGATAGACGCTTCGCCCCACTCATCATCAAGCACTTCATGAATATGCTGTGATGTTTTTTGTTTTTGTTTTTTTTTTTTTTTCAATCAAGAAACTCGCTAGCAGACGCCATGCAGACGCTGCTTGGGTCGGCTTTGCGAGGCGAGAGATGGGGGAACCGGGGAGCGTTGGAGATAAGAGGTGGGGAAAATGCGCATGCGCAATGGAGTGTAAACGCCGCAGGGAGGAATCCCTAGAGAATAGAGATTGGGGAGCGAGTGTAGGTTAGCGGACGCTCCCTGCGTTGGCGTTGCGAGGCGATAAAGTAACGCCCAGCTGTTGGAGAGAGGGAAGGAGGAGAGTTGCGGACGCCGGCGCCAACGCCGCGACACCAGCAAGAGATGCTCCGCACCTAAAAAAACTAGAAGAAAATGAACTCCGCGCTTATCTTCCGCGCAAAGTGCCACTGATACGGCTGTCCCATTCAGTGCGTTTTCAAAAGAAATGCAGTTTGGTCAGTAGCTGAACAGACCGCGAGGTGGTGTCTTTATTCGAAGCCTCACTCGCGCAAAGACGCTTGCCCGGCTGTAACATTGCACTCCCTGCTCGAACCGTGAAATATCATGGCAAGGCTAGCCAAGCTAGAGGTAGAGAGAAACGCTTCTGGCATTGTTCAGTATAGGGGAGGCGCGACGCCTTTCTCTTTGTGTTTCTAGCCCGGCCGAGGTGTGAGCTTGTTAACACTTTAACACTCTACAGGATGGCGACGTTACCCTAAGCCATGGCATGCGTGGCCTTAGCTTAGCGTCCGATCAACGATGCTCTTCTGGCTGTCTTTAATTATGATCTTCCCGTGCCAAAGGAACGGCCTGAGTAGCTCTATAGCAACAGCTCGTTGCTAGTGTTGCCATCATGGAGGAAGAAAGAGAAGAAAAAAAAAACGGGAGCATTACGTCACACGAGTGAAGCCCGCCTTGTCGGCCCAACACGTGATCGAAACGCCAGAGCTTGCGGTAGCTTTTAGTACTTCCGGTGCTGTTTCGTCTTTGAAACACCTGCGTGAGCCGGCCGGTCAGCGCCAAACCAGCGCGTTTCGATTAAAAGATACCGGGTGCCGTACTACGAAGTATCGACAAGTCTCATTGCTGGCGTGACTTCACGCGAAAGGTCACGTGTCGGGCCGACAATGCTGACTTCAAAACGGCACGGCTCTCCAAGGCAGCCCCCGTGACGTCACGCTCCCTCCTTCCTTTTTTTTCTCCGTGGTTACCACGTTGCCGGAGTCTCGGAGGCTACGTGAGACATGGCACTAACGAGCGCTGACTATAGGAGCTTTTCGGTAGTCTCAGCGCAGTGAGGATTTTCCACCGTGGCTGCAATATTGTAGGAAAGTCTAAGGTTGGCGTAAAGGGGCGCCTTCGAGGATTCGATTCGCTGATAACGCTGTTACGGGATTCGCCTTTCGCATCAGCTGCAATCACTCCTCTCCAGCGTAGCGTCACTTTTAAGTATGCTAGCGGTGTTTCTTCGCCTCCTGTTTTTTTCGAGTTCACTGGCGCCGACTAATAAAACAGCTGCTAATAGCACCGCAGAAAAGCAATAACGTTGACGGTTGAATACAGCGGAAGTGGGTGTTTTGATGCTCGGACAGTACAGTAAACGCACAACCACTTCTGTGAAGAGACGTCTCACTTTCACGTTATCCGTTTCGTGCGCCCGTATGGTGGTGCCACCACTCGGCTTACCGCTCAACTATAGTGTGTAGAAAGCGGTTGCACCCACTCGCAAACCTCATATGATCCCATGTTTTCTGAGTAAAATATGCGCTGCCATTGAGAAAAAAATGAACGAGCGCCATCTCTTCAGTGTGTTTCACACCAAAAACAAGATTCTTCTCTTTGCTTGCCCTCCCTTGGCACGCTCCAACTGTAACTAACAACGTAGCGCGTAAAACCTGCGAGACACAGGACAAGCGAAGGGAAAACTGTCCTCGCATTGCTGTTCTCTTTGAATAGCAGTGTTTCATGCGGTGATTCATGTTTCGCTTGCTAATCACTCATTAATGTGTTCTGTTGATGTGTTTTGACTTTTTTGTCCACTCATGCTTGGAGTCAACTCGCATCGCTGCATTCTTTGAATTGCAGTGTTTCATGTGTTGATTTCATGTTTTGGTTGATAATTATTTGTTGATGTGTTCTTTTAATGAACTTCTTTTTCTTTGTCCACTCCTGCTTGGAGTCAAGCGACTCTGCAGTATTCCTAAATAAATAAAGTAAATAAAAATAAAAAAACAAGAGCGCCTAACTTCCAACTAACATTTTTTCAAAGAACTTTCGTATATATACTGACGAAATGTGAAAAAAATACAGACAAAATGGTTTTGAAACCCGAAATTGCCATGCGCGAGAATCTACAATCTTAGGAAGGACAATTCTTTTTGACAAAGCCCGAGAGAGGCAGTGCTGACGCAGTTCAGCCCTATTCTACAGATACTCGATGATCTTCCTTGTAATTTTATTTCTGTTTTACCAACAATCAAGGTATCATGAAAAGTGCTTTGCAACCACACGCGCAGAAATGCAGTTCCAAAATTCCATAGCGACCATTCCTGACGTTGCAGGCGTATTCAGAGAGCCGGTTATTAATGCAGCGGCCCGATTGTCCTATATGTAGTGCTTGCCGCAGGAAAGGAGTAGTCTTTGCGGACGGGGCAAGCTAGGGTTTTGAGCCTTATAGAACAGCCTGGTTTTGCATGTGATACAACCTTCATACAAAAGTAAGACAACCACGTGTACCTCTCTTTCCGCTTTATTTTTATTTATTTCGGTAACTGTGGGAGAGCGCTTTCTGCAGTCGGCAGCGCATCCAATACCGGCTGGGCTGGTCTCTTTCATCGCGATCACGCCTTCCTTGGGCCTTGCAACGTTAAACTTGTGTAGAGGTCGTGGTCACACGTCGGACGATGAGCCCTGATTTCGCTCAGCTGCCATCGCATCAACGGCAATGCGTCAGATGCTTCAGACGAGCACTTTTGTTCGTTTTTCCCTAGAGAGTTTAAGTACTGCGGAATGGTGCTACGTACGCATCACGCAAGCGACTTGCGTTACGTGGCGTCATTTGCCACTAATCGGCTTTTGGTACGCCGCAGTACCCGCGTACGTAACGAGCGTGAAACGTGTTGCGTCATCTGGTAGATCGAAATAGAAGCACGCGTTGTTGACAGCCAATGTGAGCCAATCCAAGTGTTATAGCCAGATTATGGCCATATTTTAAGCCACAGAGCCGGTCGGTGCTTGCCTTCGATGCCGCCATTTTGCAAAACGAAGTCTCGCGCTGTCGCGAACTTGTTCGAGAGCGGCGCGATCAGCCCACACGTACGCACGCACGCATCTCATTCGTGCGTACGTAGCGGCTGCGTACGTAACGCGATACGTGCGCGTTGCGGTCTGCGCATGCGCACTACGCAGAACGTGGTGTTCTTACGTACGCAACGCCGCCACGTACGCAGCGTACGCAGTACTAAAACGCTCTATTGAGCAAGATGGCCTCCTACAACACCGTGTTTTTTCGCTGACAGTCAGCTGTAGTTATCGGCACCGCAGCAGTTGTTGACACGATGACCAAAACAGGTGCTACACCGTGGGCACCGCTGGTATGACGGCAACACTTACGACGTTGCTGTACACGCACGATTGTGCTATACAGTTGATACACGACGCTTCACCTTGCGCGTCTATATTTGACACCGCAGTGCGGCAACAAGTGTGTTGTTATCGCTGTTGCGTTGATTATTATTGAATTACGACTGAAATACCTTTTTTTGCAAAGGTGAGTGCGGCTGCAAGTCGCCCTTCCATATATATGCTCGCTAGTCCACAAACATTACTTCTAGAATCACATGTCTTGTGAATTTTCACGTACCAGAGGAGACATCGCGTGCTAGATTGCACGCGATGTATACATACTATACACGCCTGTTCTTTTCCTGTACATAAATCTGAGTAATGCCCTGCGTGGGAACTTCCTGTAAAAAAACTCAGTTTTGGTGCCTAATTTTGTGCCTCAGTTTTGGTGCCTAAGTTTTGGTGCATTTGATATAGGCTTCAATGGTGTTAATGATTATATTTAGAAAAATACATGATTGTAATACAATTTGAAGTTGCTCATAACTTTTCTGTTGCGTGTGAAGTAAAAAAAAAACTGTGAATGTTTGTTGGCAATTCGCTCTGACGCTTTCACACATTATTAGACACCTGTGTGACACCGGTTGCAAGGTTAATTAGCTTGAATTCCGTTTGTTGTTTTTATTCATAGTTAGCCGGATTAAGTGGAAAATGTATGTCTTTTTTGAGTTTTCTAAGCGTGCATACAACGAATATCTGCGTTGTTGTTGTACTGTTCAGGGTGTCCAATGAAACAAGAAGACCTTTTTACGTTCCAACAACTTTCGTTTCGTTTGTGTTAGCTGGTCACGCAAACAGTTTCAACGCATGCATCTTAGAAACGCATGCATTGTACCGCGCTCGCCCGTAACTTTTAAATTAAAGCAATAAAATAGAACAATCGACGTAACAAACAATAAGGCTGTCTAGTGGAGCAGCATCGGAAGTGAAAATATGGAAACAGAATATAAACTCAATAAAAAAAACGCTTAGTAGCACACATTCGCTTTTCGCCACCGTTCGCCATTGGTGGCGCCACCGGTACTGCTCAAAGCAGCAGCGCATGAGGCGGATATAGATATGACAGAAATATCAACCATGTTTCTTCAATGATTTCGTTATTTGCATCTGCCTCGAATGTTTGTCCACAAACAGCGCTGTTTTTTTTTTTTTTTTTTGACGGCGCGCTGACACTGACGTCGGAACTTTTGCGAAACATGCTGTTTTAAGCTATCTCGTTAAAACGTTGAGATGCGGTCACTGCGAAGTGTTTCGATATTAGCGATAAGCTATCATCGGAGCGTGCATTTCTCCGGTGTCTTCTTTCTCCTTTGGCTCGATACTTCTCTGCATGATATATCGGCAGATGCTCTGGCTAAGCGAAATGCTTTTTTCTGAAACTCGCGTTGTTTGCCCCGAAAAGCGTTGCTTCTGGGGCCTATACTTGAGAGCCTTGTCGACCTATAGCGAGCCGTTGTGCTGATCGGAGCCAATCCACGTCGGGAGCTCGGCAGCTCCATCAACCTGAGTGAAAACTGTCTAGACGATCAGGCCAAGACTTAAATTGCTATCGTGATCTCTCTCCGCACTCTTCCTTCTTTCCGAGCATTGTGCTGGCAGCGTGATTTACGCACGTGGTCTCACGGAGCCTTCCACGAATACCTTGTTATCGAAAGGGTACCCGCTTTTTTTGTCTCGCCTTTTTGGGGCACATCGGACACAGGAACAGAGAGAGCGACGAGCGCTTTTATGGAGTGGAAGATTGATCCCTCTTATTGAACTGAACGCGAAAAGCAACAAGCGAGCCTGTGTTGCTCCTATACGGTTCGGCCAGCCTTCGAATGGAGAGCGCACATGGGAAAGTTTTTCACGTTGCTGTCGCGTCGAGAAACCCTTGTTCCTGCTGGCATAGAGTAACTAGAGTGGATTGAACGTCGGGAGGGCCTATCTGTAGCTCCGAAGCGGGCTGGGCCGTACGCTATACAGCAACAGCCACGTGGGCTCACGAAGAAATCGGTGGGGGAAACGTATTCTTGTTTATCGGCGACACGAGCGGCCTCGCCGCAGACTTTGCACGGCGCTGTGGCCATTCGGTTTGATTGAGTCGGTGAGTGATGGCGTCGGCGTGGCGGTGATAAACGAGCCGAGGCCGGCGTCCGATCCTTCCTCCGCTGGTGGGCGACGCGAGGCGACCGCCACCGGGCTATAGCGACGACGTGGCGTGGCGAACGTCACGGGCAGCGCGGTTCCCGACGTCGTCCTGACGTTGTCGACGAGCGAGGGCCGATGTGCGTTTCACCGCAGAGCGATATCGGAAATTAAAATCGATCGCATTCATCTTTGAGCGTGGCGAGACGCGAGCAAGAAATGACTGGCGCGCGTATACTTTCCAAAATAGATTCAGCGGTCGAGAGACAGTGGCACATCGTGGTCGATGCGGTGGTCTAGTGGATAAGGTACTCGGCTGCTGACCCGCAGGGCGCGGGTTCGAATCCCGGCTGCGGCGGCTGCATTTCCGATGGAGGCGGAAATGTTGTAGGCCCGTGTGCTCAGATTTGGGTGCACGTTAAGGAACCCCAGGTGGTCTAAATTTACGGAGCCCTCCACTACGGCGTCTCTCATAATCATATGGTGGTTTTGGGACGTTAAACCCCACATATCAATCAATCAATCAGTCCCCTTCGGCCGCACATCGCGGTCGACGCGCGGCCGAAGGGGACCAGACATGCAGCGTGGTCAGTGTTGGCCCACTTGCCGCGTAGAAGTGACACAAAGCTGCAGTTGACCGTCTTCTACACTTGCGGAACAGTCATCAGTTAAGAGCTGTTCAGATAAGGGCAAGGCCCTATACCCATATCAAATTGCTTCAGTTGCGGTCATCACATCCGTAGCTCATGCGGAAGATCACGGACGCAGTAACCGCTTGCGCGACAACTCTGCGCTTTCACACGGCAACGTCAAACGTCTAGCGACACACTTCTCTGAGCATGACGTTCTGCTTCACTGCCCATGTGGCACGCCTCGGTATTCTATTGCCTAATATGACATTGCGGCCATTCGATACGAGCGCGTGAGATGCCCTGCGGTAAGCATGCGCGGTATGTCGTTTATGTTTCTGTAAAACGTTTTTAGGTGTTGGTGCTTTTTCAAAGGATGTGGAAAGCAACTAACGACACTTTTTTTATGAGCTACCAATTACAAGTCCACCCGCCGTGGTGGTCATGTGGCTGTGGTGCCCGACTGCTGGTCCGAACGATTGAATCCCAGCCACGGCGGCCGTGTTTAAAAGTGAGGCAAAATTCTATATGTAACGGTACATAGATATAGGTGATCTGAAAAAAACCCCACATGGTCAAAATTTCTTTTGCCCTCCACTATATACAGCGTCCTTCATAATCATATCGTCGTTTTAGAACGTTAAGCACACTAACTATTATTGCACCATTATCTTGTTTATGTATACAACTGCGCGAGGTCGCACTATAGAGCTCACTAGAATGCTCCATTTGTTTTCTTAGTTGCTTGTGCATTTTTTTTTCCTTTCGCTGATGAACAGAACGTTGCGAAGTCATACAGTGGGCCGTACAAGCGCCTGCCATAAAATGCAATGATTGAGTATGAATTACCCTGTTGAAGTATCTCATTGTAAAGTAAAAAAAAATAACTAATGTGGTAACACCCCTTTACGTGTATCCGATTCATTCATTGTGCATCTTTACCAGGTAGGAAAGAAAGATGTTTTCAGACGTATACAGCACAGCTAACTAGTTTAACAACCGCAAACTACTATACCACGAAGCCGTGCTAACCGGGTTTTAACGTTAGTGTATGTCATTTCTGTCGTCCGGCACGGTGGTGTAGCGGTTACGTTGCTTAGCTGCTGACCAGAAGGGCTCGGGCTCAAACCCGGTCGCATTTAGGGGAAGGAGGGGAGGGGAACGATATGGAAGTACTGTACGACGTCAGTGCGCTTTAAAGAACATCAGACGGTCAAAATTGTCGGAGCGCCACGGCATCCCTCACAATCGTACCGTGGTTTTAGGACGTATAGAAACCCAGATATTATTATTATGTCATTTTGTCCACCCCATATTTGCCTGAATGTGTTCTACTCTGCATGTAAGTTTGCTGGTGACGCCCCGCCGCGGTGGTCTAGTGGCTAAGGTACTCGGCTGCTGACCCGCACGTCGCGGGATCGAATCCCGGCTGCGGTGGCTGCATTTCCGATGGAGGTGGAAATGTTGTAGGCCCGTGTGCTCAGATTTGGGTGCATGTTAAAGAACCCCAGGTGGTGAAAATTTCCGGAGCCCTCCACTACGGCATCTTTCATAATCACATGGTGGTTTTGGGACGTTAAACCCCACAATCAATCAGTCAATCAATCAATCAATCAATAACTCAATCAACCAAAGTTTGCTGGTGACGTAAATAGCACCACAACAAAGGGAGTTCACTATCTGCTAAAATACCTCCCTAAATACTATAGTAACCAGTGTCCAGCGTCAGCTGACGGAGGAACAAAACGATCATATGACGATGTATGGGTATTCCTTGCTGGCACCCGATCTATGGAGCGAGGAACGTGTAATTGCCTTAAACAAATAACGAGACAGCTATATACGCGGTGCGCTGTTCCGTTGTTACCCCATTGTGCTGGTGTTTACAGACGGAACGTCACACGCGACCTAAATGATGCTGCTTAAACGATGCGATTACCGAACTGTTTGAACTTCGAAATTGAGCGCAGAAAATGCCAATATCGATGACTCTCCTCGCTAACTGTTTTCTTCAAACGAGGTGCTTTAAAAAGTTGGTGGTCCGGGTGGCGTGACGAACACCCATCGGGACAGGCACGGCGCGCGTAATGATATAGTCGCGCACGTTGCAGCGCGAGCGCGCACGTCAACCGACCATCAGGGCGAACTTTAAATGCTCCATATGCGACGTCAAGCATGCGTTGCAGTTCGCCCGTCCGACGCCCGGAGCTTGTTTGTGCCGAGCTTGATGGCAACGTGACAGGCCGCCTCGCATCGCTTTTTCATGCCGGTGCAGCGATTCACGATTCCCCCGTAATTTGCCTCTGAACGGTGCGCTTCGCTCGAACGTGCCACCATTTGATAACGTAAAGGCAAGAAAAAAAAAAACGGGCCCCGCCTTCATTAAAGAATGCGACACCTCGACCAACTGCAATGCGATATCTCGTCGAATGTTACGCACGCACCTGTGGTTTAAACTTCTACGGCGGGAACATCCGGTGCATGAATCGACACTTCTGGTCGAGGTCAATCCGGTGTGCGGCGTGACCACCGTTACTGCGCATGCGAATCTCCTGCCCCTCTCCTACGCTTCCTACTCTCTCTCTCCTCTAGGTATCTCTCCCTGTGGCTTTTACATCCCCCATTGGTTTACACCCTCTTTCTTACGCCTCCCCCTCTCTCTCGCCTCGCAACGCCGACGCGCACGCAGCGTCTGTTAGCGAGTTTCTTAAAAAAAAAAATACGACTGCTCACACAGCATAACCGTTCGCTGGTGATCGCGTGTATATAACCACTGGATTTTGACCGCCAAGGTATACTGTAAGTGGGCGGTTTCTCCTGTGTGTTGTTGAACAACAACAACAAAAAAAATTCACCATCTTCGGCTAACGCTTACTCTGGCGGTGACGTTGACGCTGGTGCACATAGGGGCGTTGCGCAGGAGAAAAACCTGGGGAGGCACAAAACACGAAGTGATGGACTGGATTATGTTAATTGCTGCTAGTGAACAATGTGACAAAAATACTCCGATTGGACACAGAGACCGGCAGTTCAGTTTTAGTTAACGCGCACGCTTCAATTCAATTCAATCAATTCAAATTCTCCTTGTTCAACAACGTGCAGAAGAAACTTCCGACAGGTTAAGATCCAGTGCCTATGTATACGGGGTGGCCAGTTAACAACTGTAAAGCGCGAGCAGTCAGTTTTTTTCAATCAGGAAACTCGCTAGCAGATGCTGCCTGCGTCGGCGTTATAAGGCGAAAGAGGGAGGAAGGGGGAGCATAGTAGAGGAGGGTGATGGGCAGGGGACGAACATGCGAAATGGGGGTGATATCGCCGCAGGGAAGAATGCCCAAAGGAGAGAGAGGGAGAGCGAGCGTAGGAGATGAGAAAGAGGGGGAGTGGATGCGCATGCTCAGTAATTGTGGTCACGCCGCACACCGGATTGAACTCGACCCTAAGCTGCTTCGCATATAAAAGAAATTGCAGCGTGCTCGTTAACTAGAAGACGTACTGCGGGTCTCTGTGTCATTTGTTCCTCATTGCCAATTAGCAGCGATAGGCAGGTTCCAGTTGGCAACAACGCTTCATCACTGTGTGCTTCGCGTTCCTCAGGTTTCTCTTCTACGCAACGCCACGATGAGAACCAGCGTCAACGCCGCCACCAGAATAAGCGTTAGCGCACGCTGCTTCGCATTTGTACGTGGTTTCTTTTAGCATGAGATGGAGTAATGTTTTTTTTTCTTTTTTTGCAGACTTTGCTTATGCGGTGTATTTTTGCGCCGCAGCAACATATCTACAGGGTGAAATTGATTTTTTTTTTTCCACTGAATCTTTTTTCTCTTTAATCCATTGGCCTACTTGCATGTCTGTAACTGCCCTCGCCAAGATGAACCAACTTAGATGGTTTGGATGTTGTCTCGTGGGCGGGATGCTGACAAAGGCTGCAGCGATACTGGGGAAATACGTGACTCTCAATTTGGGTCAACTTGTGCCCGGCAAATGTATTGTCAAAGTACAAGAAATTCACACTGTACGCTGATAGCGACGAGAACAGTTGTCGGTGGTCGAGTCATTATGGATAATCGATGGATGGATTTCTGTTTTATACCTCAATCATCGAACCTTCCAGCGATATGACTGGTGCTCGCGTATTCTCGCGAATAAACTTCACTATTCGCGTCCTGTGCGTGATCTTAACGCTCTGATTTCGAACAAACGCGAAGCTTCTGAAATACTGCGGCGCAACCTGCGCGCCAAGCGTTGCTAACAGCCTTTTGATACATCAAAATAAAGCAGCAAACATGCGTGTTAATTTACCGGGTGGTCGGGATAGTTACTCTGGCATCCGTAAAATTATTCGGTTGTCTTTTTTTGTTCTTTGTTCTCTTTTATGTAAGCGTTATCATGCGGTCTTTATTTATTGCTGCATTTGCTTTCGTGATACTTTCAAAACCCGGAGCATACGGCAGTCGCGCAGCACCTACACTTCAGACTGCAAGGGACCCTCTGCAAATGTTTGCAGCAGCAATCACCCTGCTCCTTAACTATACTCTTTTTTTTTTTCGCCTCGGGGCGCAAATGTCAAACTCCCTGAGATCATTTGACAAGGCGGAAACTCCCCTATCAACACTGACGTGTAAATTTCCGCCCCTTGAGAAAATTCATAGCAAAAATGAAAAAAAAAAGTGGAGGGCACGAAAGGGAGCGGCGGGGGTTGGGGGGTGGAACCCGCGTGGTTGAGACCAAACGTAAGCTACAGAGGTGGAATGAGCGGAAAGGAGAATGGTTTCCCGAAGGCAGCGTGGAGAGCTCGTAAAAATAAGGTTAAATTAAAAGCAGAGTGTTCGTCAAGTTTTCCCGAGGTTCGGCAATGCGCGCCGAAGCTTTTTGCGCCGATATTGGGGAAGATCAATGCGGGCGGAGTGCAGGCCCGATCGATGGCTCCTTCTAAATCGGGCGCGAGGCGCGGCCGATCAATGGCCATATCTTTCTACTTAGCGTCACATGCAAATGCCTCCGAGAACAAACAACCAGCTCGTCGCCTGCGGGCGTGTTCTCGTCGCACCTGGAGCCGAAGACGAGGCCTCGATCTGTTCCATGCCCGAACGATTGCATGGTTAATACCCGTGCCATGACGGGGCTTTCGCATAACACCTGCCGGGGGATGTCGGCGTTCCTCTGCTTGCTAAAACACCCGGCACCTCTCTAAGCACCGTATGCTTTTAAAGTACACGTCTTCTATCATCCTATTCTTGGTTCTATTCATTGAAGCTTGATAGAGCACTCTCACTTTCCGCGCTTTTTGCAGATGCCCTCTGTTCAAGCGAAGAAAATGTGTGTTTTCGGCCAATGTTTGTTCTTGCACATGGATTTTCCTATACACAAACATTGTCGACAATACACAGTCATCGCACACTTTCTGGCCACTGGTGTATATAACATCAAATGTTAAAATAGATACAAAAGAGTTTGCACCGCCTGCACTACTTGAATGAAAGAAAGCGCGTTTATTTTGTATTGTAATGCGCTGAAGGTGCGGTGATTAAACGTTGCACTAATTCACGCAAGGCTTGGTCACAGCGGAGCTGCTTGGTGCCTATAGCTGGTCCTGGCTCGGCTGGGCCTTTATCCTCTCAGCCTCTTTTTCCCACCCCTTACTATACTATACTGCAGACCTGTACCATGTTTCCATATTTGTAAACGGGGGTAGGCACTCTCGACACACTCGAACTCTAGTAACGACGTGGCTGCGCGTGTCAGGATCCCACTGTATTAATTTATTAAACTGTAGCACAGGGGTGTAGGCAGACATTTTTTTCGAGGGGGAGGACCTCCTTGAAATGGTCGTTTTTCGCTCTGTATTCTATGAATGGACTGATGTATGGATGAATTTCATTAGGTCCTTGGGAATGCGCTTTATCATGTTCCGGGCTGCTACCAAGTGGGAACAGAAAGATCAAATCTCTCTGCTGCGTCGTTGGACTGCCCATAGTAGTTGTTCGAGTTCAGAGCTTGTAATAGCACCTTCCCATTTGGACGGCGTGATGACTTCACCACAGTGCAACGTGGGGTACCACCATATCATGTGTCCCAATTTAGCATTATTATCGTAGAAGGGACAAATATTTGGATCTTGTGCAATAGCGCGGGGATACGGTACGCCCCAAACTCAAGAAGCTTGAGTATCGGAGTTTGAGGTCTATGTAGTTATCGATGTGGTGGAAGGTATTGTCTCTGCGCCAGGTGAAAATGTTCTGTCAGTTCGTTATACGAGGTAGAAGGGTCCCGCGGTTGGGTACATTCCTATGATGCATGCTTTTCGGAATGGGGGCATGGGCTTAGGGCAATATACCTCGGGCTACGCACTGTTGTATCACACAAGGGAAGTCACAATTATTTACGAAGTTTTCTTTAGCGATACGTAAGGTGTAAAGAGTCCACACATCTGGTGACTTTTATCTAGTCATCTTCAGCATTACCATGAGCCTTACCTGGCTTCACGTTTATACACATGTCTATCCACGGGAATCCCGAGTCTACTCATGGGTATTCAAAGCAGTGTCGTTCATACACTGTTCCAAAAATAACTGGGTATAGGCGTTAGTTAAGTAGAGGGGTGTTTTGACCCCCCCCCCCCAATCTTTCAGGGAATTTCTCTATTATTACAACTTATGTTGTCATCTCTTCCAAGAAAAATAACATTTACCAGTTTGGAAGCCCTCAGAACTTGTTTTCCAAGCTATACTATGCCAATCGGCACCAAGAAGAGCACCGATTACGTGAGTTATCGCTGTTGAAGAGTGCTTACAACACGGGTGAAGAAGCTAATTTTAAGCTCACGAACTCGCGAGTCAACTCACTCAGACTCGGATCGAGCCGTGAGTCTGAGTGAGTCCAAGTGAGTAATGTTTCGGTGAGTCCGAGTCCAAGTGAGTCCGGCTTAGAAACGTTTTCGTGAGTCTGAGTCCGAGTAAGTCCAAAGCTCGAAATTTATCTGACGAGTGAGAGTGAGTGAGCTCCACAAGTTTTGCCGACCTATGGTACTGGTACTTGCTAGCGTGTAAAAAACAATCTGTTCTGGCAAGTTTTGTTCGTGTCATCTTTCTTGGTTAATTTATAAATTAATGAAAATATCATGGACCAAGCATTTAGCGAGGAATGTTGTCGTGGGAAGGGGGAGCCCGGTTCTCATTTGTGTAAGTTTGTGTGTATGTGTACGCGCTTGTATTCACAGAACATTTTTTTTTGGGGGGGGGGGGGGGCTGCTGAATTTTTAACCATGCTCTGGCTATTTCCACTGTTGACTATTAATCATGTTTCCTATCTCCTGAATTGCATACTAATTCAATGAACCCATTTCTGCATACAGTGTTTTACGTCAGGCAATGATTTTTTTTTCTTTCCTGCTTAACGGCATGGAACATTCTTTTCATGGCGCTACGTATCTGGAGATGCCGGTAAATGTACGGTATCTTCTGTTAAAGCTGGACGACAGGGTCTATTGCCTTGTCACCCTGACTAATGGATTCACTGCTCCTTAAGGCGTTACCATTGACCCCGCATTGCTTTATACTGTTCTTTTGTCAAAATGCGCAAGACAATGCTCGAGTGTCATGAATGTATATCATCGATTTACCTCATTTGCATTATGCTCTCCTTTAGGTTCATCGTGTTCAAGTGAGAACCATTCTAAAAAACAAATGTGTACCAGTTGCTAGATTGCACCCATTTGTATTTCTCATCTTTGTCCCCGTGTGCTTGCGCAAAATCTTCAAGATGATCGCTATGTTCGTTGCCCACTAACACGCTCTAGTGTGCTGACTTATTCATTTCAACCATTTCTTATATGCATCCTGCCATTTTCTTGCTGAGTTCGTGCACATGCGCTATATACTATTTATCGAAGTATCAATAAGATTTGTACGTTTCACTTGTAACACACACTTATCGGTTTTTATATTTTCTTCTTTCAGGTGAGTACAACCACTTTTGGAGACGTCCTCCCGATCTGGACACTGTAAGGCTGTGTATTTTCTGTTTATGAAAATCCGTTAAAAAAAAAACGGTGGACTTGAGTCATCCTCATATCCGGATAGTACGGCTGAACGCACCTTCAGAATTATCTCATACTGCCGTATTATGCCAAGGAATATCCTATTTTTATCGTCAGTAGGAAAAGACAATACGCGCTAACGTATCGTATGCCACCAGCGGAAACTGAAACGATCTCATGGTTCCAGCTGAGCAGGCCTGGCGGGGCTTCGTTTTGTCTCCCTCGCTTTCGCCGCGAAGCGCAGTGAGTGAGAGACCCGGTAACTTTTCCTGCATTGTTCACGGCATCTTTTGATTGATTGATTGATATGTAGGGTTTAACGTCCCAAAACCACTATATGATTATGAGAGACGCCGTAGTTGAGGGCTCCGGAAATTTAGACCACCAGGGGTTCTTTAACGTGCACCCAAATCTGAGCACACGGGCCTACAACATTTCCGCCTCCATCGGAAATGCAGCCGCCGCAGCCGGGATTCGAACCCGCGCCCTGCGGGTCAGCAGCCGAGTACCTTAGCCACTAGACCACCGCGGCGGGGCAACGCGGCATCTTTTAAAAGAGAGACATTGCGAAAATATTAAATTTGGAAAGCAATAAAGAATATCAGGAAGAGAGCAGAGTGGGTCAGGGAACAAATGGGTGTTAATGACGTCATAGTTGAAATCAAGAAAAAGAAATGGACACGGACAGGGCACGTAGCGCGTAGGCAGGATAACAGCCGCTCAAAAAGGGTAACTGACCAGATCCAAAAAAAGAGGCAGCTGTTCGAGGGGCAGTCAGAAGAGTCGGCCTACGGCATTTTCACCTTCATCGAAAATCCAGTCACCGCAGCCATGATTCGATCCTGCTGCCTGCGGGTCAGCAGCCGGGTACCTCAGCCACTAGACCGCCATTTAATAAAACAAAAATGTGTACGCTATAAATTGTCATGTACTACAACTCTCTAATATCAATAACTGCCCTGAAGTCAATAATTAAAAAAGTTAATTAAGCATTTTGCTTGAGTAGTCACAACAGTGCCATTTTAGCTTGCGCAATTTCCGCCGCAACGTCAAGTTTGCAAATGACCGGATCTTTACTTTACTATTCTATATAAAAAAAAACACCCTGAATAACGCCAGAGTACCGTGCGGTGGTAATTACGGAAGCAGCTCGCTTCTTTGAACTCATCAAAACTGTGGCGATTCCTGCGCAAGTGTGCACATGTCAGCTGCACCGTGTTTAAGAGGCAAGGGAACATTTCCGACTCCTTCATTCTGAGTTGAATGCAAGACAACTATTTTCTTGAATTTTTCTTGCATCCTATTTCGGCTGTGCGCTCGAGTATATATAGGAGCAAGAAGGCCGCGCTTCGACAAAGCAAGCGAGCCTCAATATGGCAGCGGTCTGCCGGATCGTTATTTCGGAAACCTAAAGTGCGATTGTGCGAGGAGGAGAGTTTGAGGTGATACGAGCGCTGACGATTGGATTCCCTCTCCCGAATCCCCATTCGTGGCGAACCTTTTGGGCAAAACGAAGCGGGACTAGGACGGGGATAGCAGTGGGCTCGCGCACTTCATTTAATTGAAAACCTGTCAGGTTCGGGAGCGCACGATCTTACGCTAGAACGATTCCTTATCGCCATTACGGGGCCCGCACTCTTTTTCGATCACCGCTGCGGCCCGAGTAAATAGCGAGCGGCCCGTACATGCTCCATCGCCGGGCTCGTGACAAGGCGCTCTTAGAAGTCGCCTTGATGAACGACGCTATTTTAGCGCGCGCTCCAATGCATTCCCCCGTCCCTTCTATAAACCGGGAAACGGGCCGGGTTATGCTACGCCTTCATCGCGCACGCCCGCCAAGGGCCGATTCGTCCGTCCATCTTCTCGTGGCGACGTATAGGCGGTGCTTCGATCCGTCCTCAACACGTTTCGTGCGCCATTCAAAGTCGGTGGCGTCGGTGGATTCGAAGGCGGCGGCCGGGTGTCTTGGCGAGCATGTATACACATATCCAGCGCTTATGTCTCTTCTAAAGGGATGCCGCTAATGCGTTCGTCAGCGAGACCGACTGGCGCCGGGCTTTCGGAAGTGCGGCACACGCTCTTTCTAGCTGCCCCTTTATGTTATATCAACGACGGTGCATAGGCGTCGGCACGGATGCCACGACGTGTTAATCATCGAGATGTGGGAGCGGTGTTCGTCTTTCTTCGTGCCCGCGCTCTCGGCGACACAATTGATTGAGAGGCTCTCAGCCCGGAGGGCTGCAGCGGCCCGCAACGCGCTAAGCGCAGCGTCGTAGTTGTGGGTGATCGAATGCGTATATGCAGGATCTTTTATAGAGAAGCGGAGGATGTTCTGTGGACGAGCTTGGAAGCCACCCGCCAAGAATGACGCGCCATGCGAGTGGAGCTCATACATAATGGCGGAGAGAAACTCTTTTGCCCTTTGGAAGGATAAGGGCGCGCAGCTTCGTATAGCCTCTCACCCTCTGCTTTTATAGGGAGGGGGTGCGGCGCCAAGTATACGTGGCGCTCGCAGACGCGCTGCACAGCGTACGTGTGGTCAGACCTTTAGTCGACCCTTCGGCGGTGCCGTCGAAACGCTGGTCGCGTGGGCTTGCTCTGTGGCGAGAGTGAGGCCGGTGTGTGAGAGCGTTGGTGAGGAGCGTTGGTGTACACGCTTGCCAGCATGAGGAGAGTGTGTTGTGGCAGCGATGCTTCCCCAAGCTTCCTTGGCGAGGGGGGCATGTCATGCACATGAGCAGAGTTTGACACGTTGCTTGCGTTCCAGCGAAGGTGCTATAATTTCCTTCATTGCGGTGGTGGTAATACGAGATTAGGGCGAGTGGGCGGAGGGAGTGGGCGACTACCACCACAAACATTATTGTAGCATTACAGCGTGACCGTCAATGAACATATCGGCGCGCCATAGCCTAACATGAACTGTCAAATAAAGGGTAATAATACAATACAGAAATAGTGAGAAAAGGCTTGAAAAGCATAGAAAGACATAAAAAGACTTGAAAAAGAAATGGAAAAGAAATAGCCATGTGTAGAGGGCGTCAACTTTGATGGCTCAACAGGAATTACTGACGCTGACCACACTCTGGCAAGAACTGTCGAAATAAACGCTTCCGTAGTTACCGTTCTCACGACATGGACGTTCATTTCGCGTTATGCCATTTTTTTCATTTTAAAATATTTTTTTTCACTTATTTGACTGCCGTCAAAAAGTAGACAAAACAAGATGAAACATTCTGTCCCTTTTTCATCTTTGTGGGTCGCCGCTCCAAGCAAAAATGGTGCTCATTACATTTGCACCATCTTCATTTCCTTAACTCGTGATTCACCCGCTGACGTTCTCCTATCATTCCTACGAGAAACTCCTCTTAAGGTAGCGGGATATCTCGCTCGTTCCCCTTGCGATCAGTGTTTATATATATATATATATATATAGCTGACTTCTCACACTCTGCGAGTTGTATTCTTCTCTCTACTCGAGGAAATGGCAGCGGAACCTGTGCGTATTGCCTATCAATACGACTATTGTGAGTTCTTTCAGGGTGAATGCGTCTCAGCTAAAATGAGAAGCTTTCCTCCTGTATTCTCATTGAGAGCACCGCTCAAAGCTTCACTCTGACTGACTGTTTTTGCTTTTTCTTTTATTATTATTTTTCATTTGTTAAGCTTTTGGTGTGCCGGGTGGTGCATGCTTAGTGAAACGAAGACAGTGACGATTTACAAAAAGGCCAATACATGCATGGCGCCTGTTTTATTGGAGTTTTAATGTGGAAATAGAGAATAAAATGTTACTACAGCTACTCACCGGGAGAAAGGTTCAGGGGACCTGGAGGGGGCCACCCCTCGCAACCGGAGAACTGACATGTGTTTGAGCTGGGCCCTCCTTAGAGACAAACCGCACACCTTGAACGAATGACTAGTAATACCACGTTACAGTATCCCTTCATTTGTTGCGGTCCTCCGTTCACAGTCGATGACTTAAAAAATGGAGTATTTTTAATTAGGTAGTGGGCTGATTGTACATCAACCAATACTGCTATGTTTGAAACTTATAATAAACTCTGAACATCTTACTTTAGGGTATTCTCTTTAGTATAGCTGCTTAACACACCACGCACGCTAATAATAACAACCTGGATGAAATGTTGGCACCGTCTTTGATGGGTATTATTGACCAACTAAATGAACTGTATTGCTATAGCGATCATGAACACTCCATAATGTCGCTGTCGCCGTCATGTTCTGTATATGCCATCGCACCCGGTGTCGTATATTCCAAGTGCGAGCGAAAGCTTGCGAAGGCTGCAGACGGGCGCAGCTTGCAAGTGGACAGGTACGTACGTTGAGGTAGCGCGCCAGTCGGCTCCCGCAAACTAAGGAGCAAGAATGAACGGATGCCAGCGGAGGGGAGCAAGGGCGTGGCTGCGGCGCCATCTCGGTATACATCACAAAAAGGCTCCTAGTCTTGTACGTACTGTGATCCTACGGCTTACTTTGCGTTGAGTATACCGGCAGCATGAATACTTCGCTTACTGGAGCGGCCGTATTACCTTACGCCAGCGTTGATCGAGTAGAGTTTAAGCGAGATTTGATCCGAATAGCGTTGCCCGCTCGCCTTACTTCATGCATATTGCGATTTGACGTTGTTGCATCTATTCATTCGCCCTTGCAGCGAAACTTCATTCGCCCTTGCAGCGATTCGCCCTTGCAGCGAAACTGTGACTTTTTGCGCACCAGTATAAATATTTGATGGCCGTTTTGAGGCTCGTAAACACTTTGACGGGCCCTATTACAATATAAACACTGTTGAACCCTTGAATAACGAAAGCACTTGAGAACGATGTTCTCGCGGCAACGAAGGAATCTGGCGTTCCCGTCAAACAGCAAAAAGCTTTTTAAACAACACTCCCGCAATAATGAATGTTTCAGGTAGTGATCCACAACATTTCTTCAAACCAATGAGCCAGTTGTAAACACTGAATGTCGAAAGCTATAGCACCGCTCATTCGACAAGTCGGGCACGCACTTTCCTGCCAACAAGCATTGGTGTGACCATTGATGTCTATGCATTTGGTCACACGATGACGATAGCAACAACACTTGTTCTTTAATTTTTTTTTTGTTCGCTGATAACAGTACTTTGCCATAGCCTCAGTTGGCAACTACGTTGCCACATGATGTTTCAAGTGACGACAGCCATGAAAAAGACGTAATGTCGACCTATATTCTGTGTGCTTCCTAACTGCTTCCTGCTCCCCTCCTTGACGTCTAACTGCTAGATTCTTCTGACATTGATCGCCCTTTCTTTGGCACACACGACAAAGATGAAGCTATGCAAAGCTTACGAAGTGGCGAGACATTAAGAAATTGCTGTGTTATTGTTATATTTTCGCGACGTGAAACTCTTGCGAGGACAACGAAAAATCGTTTCTCTGGAGATTTCATTAGTTAGGCGTGTGACTGCAGGGAACAGATAATTTAAGAAAAATGGCATTATAGGATAGAAATAACTAGATACAATCGCAAAAAGTAAAAGTGCGGAATATAGGAATTCACTTATTAAAAACAATAATACGCTTTAACTTTCCGTCGTCGCAAAACACAGAACAACGTAAAAGTGGATTCTGTGGATAACCAATCGAATTACAGAAGAAAACTGGGTGTAGATTGACAATGAATTATAAAGCATTCAAGAACCGGAGTTATAGTCACTTTGTGGGCAACTGGTGCACGTGCGCCATATAAACATCTTGAAGCATCAAAACTCTGCGCGACAAGAGGCCCCGATAAGGTGCCCGCAAGTGGTCAGGCTCTCCTTGATTGACAGGCTGGTGTAGGGAATAGAATCGTCATGTGTGAAGTGGCACCTTGGAAAATCGCCGCCAATCATCGGGGGAGTCGTCTCTATAGCCAGGATGACAGCTCCGTCTCGTCCATGAATTTCAGAAAGTTCTGAAGCGTATAGGGCCCCTATATAGGAGAGCATCACCTATAGTGGTTGTGGGATGTTAGACTCGACGAATGATAAACCAGATCAAGGTGATTTCTCCGCTGGCTGTGAGTGGGACAGGTCATCAGGGGACGCGTGATAGTTTGCGGTTCCACGCAGGATGCATAAGCTGCAGACGGTGCCAAGCTAAGCCGGTAGCGTCAGTTCCCTCTCCACATGCACCTGATCTGTAGGTAGGGGACTACCGTCGTAGGAGACTACCGCGGCATGCCTCAGAGTCATATCATTGTTGATTATTTTTCACGTTCTGGGCTGGGACAAGGAAACGAGAAAGAAGAAGAGCGCGAGCGAGGGACGCGGGGACGCTCAATTGACAGCAGAGCGCTTCCGAACGCAGCTAAATAAACAAGTATTTTTTGCCTTATACCTTAAAGACGGAGTTGAGTCTGATCGCAGTGTCTGGAACGACATCGTCTAAACATCATGATTCGGGGACACAAACATTCAAACTACTTTATTTAGTTTTTTCACAGTCCGCAAGCATTTCAAACGCGATGAAAATAATTTTGCTTGAATAACAAGGTCCCTTTTCTCTGCGTTATTCTCTCTTTCTTTTGCTTATTGTTTCTGTGCAAATATGTATTGCTGCTTGTGTTCACCTTATATTGTTTGACTCGCGGGTTTTATTCGTAGGTGTCATAGGAGGTAAACATTTGCATATCTAGAAGAAAGTGAAGCCTGAGCAAGTTTGCTCATAAAACGCTATTAGGGGTTTTTTTTTTTTTCTCATGGCGACGATCTAAGCAACATCCGTTCGGAAAGCGCAATGCTTTCGGCTGTAGTCAAAGCGTGGACGCCAAAGGGGATCTAACCACGAAAGAAAAGGAACCTATAGGACATCTGTCTCGAGAAGTAGCGTTGTGGCGTTCATGACTGACGGTGGGGACTCTCAATAACTCGTTGTGCTGTCTCTCTGAGCGCGAAACGGCACCCATCTCTCTCGCACGTAACCCTTTTATTCAAAGTGATAGCGCCGTAAAACGTTCAGCTCCTTCCTCTCCCGGAGGCTTTCCCCGCGCACTCTTACAAAACCGTTACCTATACACGTAAAAACAGAACCTAAAGCTCTGGGCCACTCACGTACGCAAAAGCGCACGTGCCGCCGGGCGGGCGTTCTACGAATGGCAGAACAGCGCCAGACGAAGAGCTTGCAAGGAATAGGCTTGCCAGAATAAAAAGCATCGAAAGAAGACAGCGCGCGTACGCGGGTCCGCGTGGCGGAGACGAGCGAGTGCCCGAGGCGACAGCGGCGGCGGGCAAAAGATGACAGCGCCGCACGCGTAGTGAGCCTAGGGACGCTCACTCCCTAGCGGAGGCAGAGTCTCGGAGCCCGTTGCCTGGGCAACGGCCCTCACGTGACTCCGGGAGGGGCTCTGGCCAGCAGCGCCGCCGCTTCCTACCTCTGGCAAGGCGTCTGGCGGTGGTGCCTGTCAGCTGACGGCGGCCAGCGGCACGGAGCGAAGAAGTCGTGCGCTTCCTGTGCGGTGTCTGTTGCTTCAGCTTCCGGCGGGACCGTTATGGCGATCGTGATGCAGGCCAAGCCGACCGTGAGTGTCGCTGCCGCCGGCGGCATCCTTCTTCTTCTTCCTCACTCGGGACGCACAACAGGCGCGACAGATCGCCTCCTTTCTTTCCCGCCGGTGGTGCGTGTTGCGCGCCGGCAGCAGCAGCCTGTTAGCGGCAGCGTGCTGGCCTGACCGGCGTCTCGCTGATCGCCTGACGCGCGGAACCCTCCCTCGGCGATGGCGGTCCGCTTGGTGACGCGCGTACATACGTCCACCAACATAACGGTCCATGCGCTTGACATCGAGTAGCGGCACTTATCGTCGCCGCATCAATCAAAACGCTTCTTATGTGACGCTGGTCTACCCTAGCCATGCTTTTCAGCGCTGCTTTTGTTCATGCCGTTAGTGACATTTCCCGATAATTCGCTGCTGGGCAAGTTAAGACATCGTGCCGTAACATTCATTCCAACCGCCAGATTGTTCGCATCTCCGCTAGGCAGAACGGGCGAGGATAATTGCGCATCCTCAGCCATTATTCCTCGCAGTGCGCTGCTGATCTCAAACGCATGCCTGCGTGCGTGCAATACTTTTCACGCATACCCGCTTCCGGTTTCGTGCTGTTTGAACGTCACGCATCGTTTAACAATGCGCAACGACGCTTACGTCATTCGTGTGATGCTTCTATTGCTCTGACATTGTTGTTGTTTTTTATCCTCTCGAGAAATTCTAGCCGAACAAAATGGCGTATATGCGATTCATCCGTGCCTGCGCTTGTGCTGCTGTGACCAGCATCGTAACGAATTTCTGCCTGATCTACCAACAAGTACATATTGCGCGCGACATGGTGCCGAATAAGTGAGATTTGCCGTCTCGAGTGATTCAGGTAAAATGCTGCTTACGTTCTCGTAAGTTTATCTATACATTTTTGAGTGATAAGGAGTAACGAATAATTGAGAAAAGTGCCACTGTGACACTGTGCGCGCTTGACATGCGCCCAGTCTGAAATTTCGATAACGCACAACGCTGCATTTGGTAATGGTAACTGCCGGGGTTTTACATCTTTGATCACACGATGTAGTCAACGTACTCGGAGTAGTTTGACGCACACGTAAATTGAAGTTCCCGGGTGACCTTGCTTTTTGTCCCTATCGAAACGCGGCTGCTCTGATGGAATCTAACACGTGTTCTCGAGCTAAGCAGCGTGACAGCTTGCCCTGCTAAGCTGCCACGGCGGGTGAACTTGACAACATGTAATGAACGAAACTCCTCAATGGATCACTTGCTTACCCTTTGTTAAATGGTAAAAGAGATCTAGTGGCTAAGCAATGCAATAACGCCAATGAAGAGAGCTCCTCTAATGACCTTCTAAGCTGCCACGGCGGGTGAACTTGACAACAAGTAATGAACAAAACTCCTCTATGGATCACTTGCTTACCCTTTGTTACATGGTAAAAGAGCTCTAGTGGCTATTCGAAGGTCGTTATTCGAGAGCTCCTCTAAAAAAGAAATAGTTCGCTGTAGAGGATCTGATGCAGTTTTCACGAAATACCTTGACATAAACTGCGACGCACAAGAGATAAGAGAACGTAACTTGCGGAAGAAAAACGAAACAATGAAAAACTAGCAAGCGCATGCGTATTGAGAGGCGCGTCAGCGTTTTTCTTTTTTTTTCCGAGCGAGAGTCCTTACGGCTACGTGGGAGGCTTATCTAAGGTGATGTTGATGTCTGCTGTAAAATAAATGAGCTATAAATCCAGTTCCATACTGCGAGTGTCGTATGAAGAATCGCGCACATCGCGTTTCGCCAAACGTCATCGCTTGTAGCTGCAGGCTCCGAATACGCATAAGTGGACGCACCTCAAATGGGTGCCGAATCAATTCGCGTATTCCACGCCCGAATCACTTAATCGCCCGTCGGTGGAGGTTCTGTTGTTGTCGGAAGTGGATGCTCGACGTTGGGTCTCCTGAGAATGCAGTCCGTGTCGAAGCGCGCGTCGGACGAGATCAGAGCCGGGTGCCAGACAGCCGCACATGACGGGGCGAGAGCAAGCCTTCCCACGTTCATTGACGCGTTTCCTTTCCGCCTTGGCTTCTCCGGCGACCAACGCGAGTGTGCCAGAACGCCGAAACAGCGCATTCACTCTCCAATGCCTCTTGCGCGGCTTTTGAAGGGGTTTGACTGCGCCTAAGTCATTCAATCGCATCTGTGTGGAGTTGATGCAATTGCCTGCAAATAAATCATCCTATTCACTATTTCAATGAGTCCAGGGCGTGCCAATGAAGAGATTCAGTGAAATTTACGAGGCTTCCCTGCCGGGTTCGAATCCCGGCTGCGTTTCCGATGGAGGCGGAAACGTTGTAGGCCCGCGTGCTCAGATTTGGGTGCGCGTTAAAGAACCCCAGGTGGTCGAAATTTCCGCAGCCCTCCACTACGACGTCTCTCGTAATCATATGGTAGTTTTGGGAGGTTAAACCCCACATATCAATGAATGAATCAACCAATCAATCAAATCAATCGAGGCTTCCCTGCCTATTACAGTTCAGCAGCATACACTGACGACATAGACGATCTGCACACATGCGCATGAGCAACAGAACACACGTTATACGCGTGTAGAATCATACAAAGGACGCAACAAGTGCGAACAACTCTGTAGATAAAAACATTTGGGGAAAACACGGCATCGGAGGCAACATTTGTCCGCGATATTCTATGCATAAGCCCATCATAAAAAACTGTGAAGCTGAGATCTTTACCATATAATAATATCAAAACCATTTCGTGTTGAAGCGTTTATACAGAGGTACAATGTTATTATCGCGATTTAGGCTCCGTAGTTAGGGTTTGGTGCTCTAGAATCGATGTTTTTTTTTTGTGAGCTTCAAAGCATATACACACAAATGCACTCGGCTGTGTTATTTCTTGAAGCATTGAACTACCGCTTTTTTTTTCATTTGCTACGGTTACAAAGTCCATTACGCCCATTACAATGTGACGTAACTCTCCGAAAACGTGAGTAGGAAGATAGCTTGCAATAACGTATCGCAGATATTGCGCATATCCCTGCTTGAAAAAAATAAGGAAGTGTAATCACTTGCGCTCTTGATATCCCCATTTCTAAGCTTCGCTTGTGTAATCTTTCTTGTCACGTTTTAACGAGACCTCCTCTTTTAAGGCTTGTTTCACGTCAATTCCGGTGTCAGTGTCGGCATCCTTCGTCATGAGCAACAAGTTAGCATTGTCATTGAGCGAGAAACTGCGATGAACGCCAATAAAAATAATAAATCCGAGCCGGAATCCAACCCAAGCCATCTGCGTGGCAAGTAGGTATCATAACGTGGATCCACACTACTTGAAACTGCTCCTGCGAAAACCGTTGACAGGTTGTTTTTTATGTAGCGCGAGGATTCGCTTAATACGTAATACTGCGTCGCAGATGTGTAGAATCGCACCAGGCTTTCTACACCGCGTGAGTTAGCCCAACGTGTGGGTTGCCTAAAGGCCCACCTGTTAGAAAACGTCCTCTCATAATATTATAATCAGCAACACTATCAGCAAAGTGTGCAGCTTCGTAGGTGGACATATGAAGGCATAGTTGGTGCTTTTCCAGTGCGCAGAATTAGGAATTATAGCTTAACTTCACAACTTTGCATGCAGTGGGCATCGTAGGAAAGTTTATATGGAACAATGTTGCGCATGATTTTTTTTTTAGCTGCCCTGTTGAGGCGCCTACCGGGAAACTATATTCCAGGCTAGCGTTTTGGAAGGCGACATGAAGGGTTGCGCTCTCGCGTTGTACTCTGGAAGGCGACGCTCTGGCTTTCTGCAAGTTTTACAGCGAAAGCTGTTACGAAATCACAACGAGGGTCGCGTATACGCCGTATAGTTGTCCGCCACCGCCGCTAGTGTCCGTAACCACTGTCACGCGAAATAAATTTAGCGAATGAAAAACACCAAAGGCACGACGAGATTCCAGCCCTGGTCGCCAGCTTTCCAGGCCAGTGTTCTGCCACTGAACCACGCCGGCGATTGAAACGTTGTTGCAAACTGACGCTATAGGCATGTTTTACGTCGGGAAACGAATCGCGTTAATAGGAGTAATAAAGCGTTGTAGAACAACCGAGGCACAGACGATGCAATTTGCGTAACGGGAAAGAGTCGTCAAATGCTCGAACCCATTACTAAAGCTTCAGGCATAATAATTCATTGTCATCATGCAGCCACAGCATCCAAAATATTGCATAAACTTCCTTGGCTGTATGTGTGTAGCGGGTACCTCGCTTCTACGAACAACGACGAAGGATGGTAGTGAATACCTCCCTACAACAACAACAAAAAAACTGTGATGAGTAATGACGTAGTGGGTACCCAATTGTGCTTGTAGCAGTTACCCCAATAGTTTAAAAAAATTTGAGAAAGACCGCTCTTCCACCTGCGACTGTGCTGCGCGTTCCGCGCAGGCCTGGCGTTTTCTTTTTTTAATAAACGATGCCGTACATGAGGTACGAACACAAACGGTCATCATCAACCAATGATAATGTATCAGTCTTGCGTCCCAAAACCACGATATTGTTATGACAGACTCCGTGGTGTAGAGCTCCGGAAATTGAACCGTCTGACGTACTGTGCACTCACATCGAACAGTACGTGGGCGTTTCGCCTTCATCGAAATGCTACCGCCGCAGCCGGGATTCGAACCCGCGACCTTCGGCTCAGCAGCCGAGTCGTCAGCATGAACCGGCATGCGCTCACTTCGTATTCCTCTTCGTCCTCTTCATCTTCTGCTTCGCTTCCGGAACAAGAGTGCCGACTTCTTCGACGTGCGATGCCATGACTAAAGGCGAAACAATTATTACAAAGAGAGAGAGAAAGAGAGAAAGCGAAAAATGAAAAGACAAATAAAGATAGAGAAAGGGAGAAATTCTAGGGCAAACTGTTTCTTCGCGAGGCGATATTGCAGCTCGCGTACCCACGAATCGAAGGCAAGCGTCTCATCAGCCACTCGGCTCTCCGGACACGCTAGCAAAGCATAGCATAGCCTTGTATAGTATAGCATAGCATATAGGAAGGGTATGGGAAATGCCAGTGAGGCAGAGGAGGACAGATATGAGGGTGAAGAGGATGAAAATATGGAGGAGAGAGATAAAAGTGTAGCATGAAAAAGGTAGAGATAGAAAGCACGAAAGGCAGAAAAGGGAGAAGAAGAGAGAAAGAAAGCATGATATAAAGAAAGATAAGAATAAGAAATACAAAGTAATAGAGAAGGAAAGGAAGAGAAAACTTAAAGAACAGCAATACAGCAACAGACTACCTACAGGCACCCATCAGCTCCGCTGTCTTTTTAGCTTTGCGGCTGCAGTGTTAGCTACGTCATCTTTGTTGCTGTATTTTTGTGTGTGTCTATGGATTTCTTGCCTGATTAAATGATTTCCGTGCTACGATTTATGCACTCAAATGAGATGGAGAGAAAGCGAGAGCTTTCATGAGATGCGACGTATTCATGATTTCCGACTGTTTCGGCCTTGTGAGCATTACAGTGGCGTAGAGGCATGTAATATATGTATACGTGCGCCATAATATGTCTGTATAAGAAAGAGTAGAAGTGGAATAATGTACTATGCGATGTTGGTGCAGGTTCAGAAACGCCAGATGGTCAAAATTTCCAGAGTCTTCCACTATGGTGTCTATCATAATCATATCGCGGTTTTGAGATGTAGAACGCGCACGATAATATTATCATAAAGATTTGCGAAAGTGATGCAAATACAACTTCTTCATTCGCATCGCTTTACGTAGCCAGCAAACTTCGTCAATGAATAGCGAGCCAGGGTTCGATTTATGAAGTTGAAGAATGCAATATTTGATACTTAAACATTTTCATGCCTGAATTGAAAGGTCATACTTAAATCTCAAATGTTGTACTGAGACTCCTTTTCTGGCTCGTAAGGCATCATGTAAACAAGACAGAGCTCTACTCGGAGTGGTGATGCATGTCACGTTTGTTTTCTTTTGTATTATTTCCGAGCCAGTTGCGAGCATCAGTGCTTTTTTTTCTGTTAGCGTGGCCTTCTTCTAAATTGTAGTTTTATAAGAATGTATAACAACTGCCCGTGGCATCGGAAGGTAAACAAGTTGTATGTGGTAGAACTATTTTTCGCTACATATAAATAAATTGAATATGTAGCAATAGACGTTCAGCAGCGAAGAAAATAAGAGTAGACAGGCTGCCATATTTAAATACAACAGGTTGCTCGTGTTTCACGAATCATGCATTGAGGCAGTACGAGGCGTTGCGTGATCGAGAATCTGTGTGTTTTATGTAAACGACAATTAGCGAAGACGGATTCGGCCAGAATAACTCGTATAGGGTGATGATCTAGTTGTAGACAGGGCGTCCGTTACTGCAGTGCATGATGTTCTACTTGCTAAAGTGGTCGTTCCTTGTCAACAGTGTGTGTACTTATACACTTCGAATAGGAGTTTCGGAACGCGGAGAAAATAAGAAGTTGCCCCGGAGCACTAACGTTTCGACATGCTGCACTGATGTTACACTCGGCCTATACTAAATGTCTGGGTGATGAAGCGGTGACCGCTAACAATTCAACAAGGAGTACATGATGCGGCTGCATTGCAGACACTCTCGTTACGAAATTGCGATGGTAGTTGCTGGAGGCTCGCTTGCTTGCCGATTGAGATACGCTTGCAGCTCAAAACTATAAGTGCGCCATGCGGCCGAGTATTTGTTGCGGGTAGTGTGCAAGATAGCTAACCGTGATCATAGTGGTCGCCATAAATTACGTGAGAGGAGTTGCTCGCACAATCAGTTAATTGTATCATAAACAGGGCAGTTATGGCATCTCTATGGAAAACATTGCGATGTCGAAGATTTGAATCATGATATGTTAAAAGTAGAAGGAAATGAGAGGGAAAAACAGTAGCTAACCTGCGTAATGTCGGCCTAGTATGAAAATTTTATGAATTGTTTTTCGCGTATGGGTATCGAACACGCTCGACTGCGGTAGTTTACTGTCACTGGATTTATTTGACATCGAGAGTGGGTAGCAATTGATTAGCTTAATCTTTTTTTATATTATTTTACATTGCTACAGAGTATTTTATGTGTACTTATCCCACCTTTTAATGCGTTTCACTGCAACTATGCCAATACGATCTGGCGGTTCATGAAAGGCGCAAGGACACTTGGGACAGCGACATTTCTATAAGTGACAGCTTTCCGGTATGCAACGTATAATCTGGAAGGACTTAGCCGTGTGAACAGCTAGTGCTATACTCTCTACAGTGCACTTCAGTTGCGATTGCGGCCCCACTGATCAAAACATCGGCGAGAAAAGTGCTCAGCGGCATTGTGACTGGAAATGCCGATTGTGTGCATGCCATGTCTGCACAAGCCACATTGACCAGAGTCGCTCGTGTGCAAAGTGAGGTCTTACTACGTTTTAGAGGCAAAGGTCCTTAGGACTTAGCCTTGTATTCCGTTGTGGTCACTGTATAAAACTGCTGCGATAATCGAAACATGTGAAACACACACACGCACACACGCACGCGCACACACGCACACACACACACGCACACGCACACACACACACACACACACACACACACACACACACACACACACACACACACACACACACACACACACTATAAAGCTTTCATTACAATAGACTTCAACGCCAACTTAGGGTATCTATAAGATTAGAGATATTGGTTCCCGGCGAAAATAATCTATCTAGAAGACTATTGGTGGGTAGATCTCTACTTAAGTGGGCCTAGTTGTTCAAGCTACTCAAAGACACTTGCAACACAATGGCACACGTCGAGCACTATGTAGCCCATCAAATTACCCACGTTCAAATGGTATCTTGCGACCGATAAGATGACGCGTTTATATATTTATTTTTGGGGCGTATGCTCCTCTCCAGCCATACTTGAAATCCTTCTCACTATGTCTAGAACGACTGGAAGGCGAAATGAATTTACATTTCCTATGTTCATTCTTTGCCACTCAAGTTGCGTTATGTGGGCCAGTTAACGCTCGCGTAACGTATGGCTACCCATCCAGAGCTTCGGCCACTCGTCATCATTCACTTTGCGAAGATGTGTGCCCACTACACGTAATCAATAGAGGTGCATTGCATCGCAAGCTCGGACTACCTTCCCCCAATAATATAAATAATATTTGATAGGGTTCAATGCCCCCAAAACCACGATATGTTTATGAGAGACGCCCTAGGAGAGTGCTCCAGAATTTCCGACCACCTATATCCCAGTACAGAGGCGTCGATCATTTTTGCCTCCACCGAAATTGCTGCCGCCGCGACCGGGAATCGATCCCGCGACTTGAGAGTCAGCAGTCGAGCCCCGCGAACTCTGGACAATCCTAATTAAACTGGTAATTAAATAGTTTCCGAAGTCGCACCGCATTCGACAAGACACACTCGTTTGCCTGTCGGCTTCTAGTACGTATACGGGGCGCTCCGATGTGGCTAGCGGCGTGAGCAGGTGTCGCACGGAAACGATGATTTTGCTCCCAGTATATACCTACGATGCCAACGCCGACGTCAGATTGTCTGCGAAACGAGATCTTTAACCCAATCGTTTTAAAAGAATAATGGACAATAAGATAAGAGAGGTTGTGTCTGCTTTCTTTAGCGCTATATCACACATAATCAGTGTTATATAATGCCCGCTCGGTAAATACATTGTCGACTATCGAATTTATCCCTTCCGATTACGATCTGAAGTGTTGGGTACCCCTGTCCTTCTCAGGCTGTTCGGGATGGCGCATCTTCTCGGAATAGGTTGAATCGAATTCGTTGATTGTTTCCCGTGGATGACGGTCCGGACCCTTCCATCCGCGCGGTCTGTGGGTGGCCGTCAACCTAACGACGCATCGACGACGCATGCTCGCACGCTTGCATGCGCGCCCTAGTGGCGTGCACGTCGGGCCCTATGCGAAGTCGGAAACGGGGTGACGGGCGCGCACGCCATCGCCTTCCCTCGCTTCTCGTCGGACTCGTAATATCGCTAATGACTTGTCAGTCAGTGCTTGCGCAGCCAAATTGTTTTCGTCGTCGTCGTCTTGCAAGCGCACTCCCGTGAACTCACGCTGCTTTCTCGAGTACGATCGATTCCGCGCGGACCTCCCGGCCGCCGCCGGCGAGCGAGCCGCCCGAAAATAGCTGCGCGCGCTCCAGGGCTGCATTTTCATAAACGTCTCCGGCCTCTGCCCTCGGCTGTGCCGCCTCGGCGTCTGCTAAATGCAACAACCTCCCCGCTCCTCGAATTTTCTTTTCTTTTGCCGGACGTTCTTGGCGGTGTGAGAATTCGTCGCCCGTCGCGGACCGTTCTGCTCCCAAGTGGAGACGGGCCATCGAGGTGTGCACGGTGGTCTCAGAGGAAAGCCGGAGCGTCCGTACCTGGCTTACGAGCGTCGTCGCCTCCGTGTCAATCGCAATCACGTGACCGCGAGGCAGTTCTGCCTTTGTTATGGCGTCGTTCTTAGCCACACGGGAGCACTCTCTTCTTCACTGCTGCCGCTCGAAATATTCATTTTTAAAGGGTAAGATTGCTTCAGCTTGATCTGTACAGGCTAGACGGCCGTCTCGTTGACCTTCGTAGCAACAGCTGTAACCAAGAAAGCAGGAGACGTGGGCTGTGGCGCGTCTTATGGCCCATGTTTGGCTGCAGAATAGCTTGTAAAGTGTTATTACTTCACTGATACATGAATGGTCAGACCTTTCGGAGTTGCAGGTTCGAGACCGGTGCGGACATATTAATACAACGTTCGATTCATTCTGTTGAGCTTTCCATGGTGAATACCTCAGCACCTTCTATGCGTAATCCTAAAACATGTTGACCAATGTAAGCGTTAAATCTTTTGCTTTGCGATTTATTTATACTACAAAGAACCTTGCTAGCGATTCTATCTTTGCGAACCCGCCCGATGTTTATGTTACGGTCGGGGCTATTTTGGCACCAAATGGTATACCTAAATATTTTCACGGCTAGAAATGGATGACTGCAAGCGTATGGTTACTTTATGGCGGCGAATCTCCATATAACTTTGTGGGTTAAGCACGTCTGCTCAGCCAGTATTTCTCGGAGTAAGGTCACGTGATCACCTGTTTCTAGCCTCCTGACGCAGTCATCTGTCCGGAGTTTTTGAGCCAAAGCCAAAGCTGCAGTCTACGGATGCCGCTCTAGTGAACGAATAAGCTGCAATACGACATCATTGTCAGCCTAACTACGGCCACTGCCGGGCAAAGGCCTCTCCAATGTTCCGCCAATGAACTCGGTCCAGTGCTTGCTGTTGCCACTTTTTTTTTTCCCTGCCGACGTTAACCCTCTCTTGGAATCTACTCAGTTACCCTTAATGAGCAAGGGTTATCCTCCTTACGCGCTACGTGCCCGGCCAACGCCACTTGTAAAAATGCATAAGGCACTGGCCAGGCTTATGTTCATTTCAGCGATGGCTAGACGTAGATCATCAGCGTTGCACGGAATAGGTCCGGGGTTCGAACTCAGGTACAAGACAATTGCCCACTGGACGAAAAAAAAATCCGCAGGATGATGAAATCGGACAGGAAGATCTCGGGTGTAACCACACCGTAGACCATAGATCGCAATGCACTCCCTCATTAGAGCAGAGAATTGGCCACCCTGGTGCAAAACTTGGCCATTACCTCCCACATGAACACACCACTATACGCTACAACACAAACCTATATGTCTAATGACAGCCTGTTGCGGTGGTGGTGCAGTGGCTAGAGTGCTCGGCTGCTGCTCAGTAGGACCAGTGTTTGACCCTGCATGCACGAAGCGGTCGCCTTTCGATCTAAGCCTAAATGCAACATACCTGTACTGACGATAGTTATAGCGCGAGAACAAAACGACGACACGGAGACAAGAAGGACACGAAGGACACGTCATGCCATGCCAACTAGCCCAAGCTGCCACACTTCTAAGATACCTGTACTGTCTGATGTCAGTGCACGTTAAAGAGTCTCAGGTAGTCGAAATTATCCGGAGTTTTCCATCACGACTCGCTTCATTGTCATATCGTGGTTTTGCCACGTTAAAGCGGTACTTTATAGCTATGAAAGTTTAGCAAGAACTCTTGGCGCAGTTATTTGTTTCTGTGAGCTGTCCACGCAGTGAGCCTCGCTGGTATAGTACCCCTTAGTGACGCACAGACGCGAAGATGCTGGAGGGTTAGCGGCAAAAGCTCGCTTCACGAGATTTCGCTATACAATAATGGTTTTTTTTTTACCCTCACTCTGTTGTTTCTCTCAGCTAGTTTCAGTTTTATTTCCTCATTGTTGACGTCTCAGCTAGTTTCAGTTTTATTTCCTCATTGTTGACGTCCGCAGCAGCAGTATCGCACGAATGTAAGCTCTTTCTGTGGCTAGGTACGGGAACATTATTCCGATATAGTGCTAAAACTTTCGACTGCGTATATACAGCCGTCAGAATATTCCCTGTTCAGTGACGGCATTCGCCGTAACTCAAGCAAGTCCTGTACGTGGTTGCGATGTACGCTGTCCCGAGCAGTGCACGCAACACCCGCGGATGCCTCGGTTCGACTACGGTGCAGTGGCAGGCCGGACGAGCTGAGGTCGCTCGTTTTTCCCAATCAATTTGACGCGAAAACCTTCGCAAAGCGGCAAATAGCGACAGCTCAGCCTTGCCGCCAATACCGCGCTGCTCCCGCGAGCCGCGCGGGTTCGCCATGATGGATGGAGCTCTGCAAATTGTTTCCAAAAGTGCGCCCTGGGTTCGCTCGCTGGTCGTCGCCGCCGTGTTGTGTGCCCCTTTCTTCTTGCTTGGACAGGCGTTGCCTCCTCTCGTGTCGCAACCTACAATGGCCGTCTGCCTGCCTCCCGTGTCGCGTTCGACGGCATGGCCCCGATTAAAAATTGTTTTCTTGCGCCCCCGCCGGGTCCACCGGCGCTGTTCTTTTCTCGGAAATTCCTCTCTGCAATTCGGTGCAGCACGTGGGCACCCGAGATTCTTGTTCTTTCCTTCCGACACGTGTGGCGTCTGGCCACAGCCGCGTCTACCAACGTCTCGTATCTCATCGATGTTTATACACAGGGAGCGAGATCTGTCACAGACGTAAACCACCGTGGTTTACCTTCGAGGCTTGCCTTAAACCCCGACCCCCGAAGAGTTGTATTGATTTGCCCAGCGCACATTTCCTTTCGGTAGCATTCTGCAGCCGAAGCCTCCGTCTTGAGAATGCGCACGTCGCGAAACGTAAAAGCAACAACATGTCGGTGCGTGATTGTCGTCCAAGGCTATAGCGAGGAGATGGCGTACCAAGGTGCTGCTGCAACTCGACCTCTGTTTTTTAGTGCGCACAATGGAGGGGCTTCAGCGGGGTAGGGGCACGGATATGACTTGTATCGGCGAGAGCCTTTTTTTTTTTATTATTGGCAAGCCGTTTCACGATTCAGTATCGCTGTAGCTGCTGTGCCATAAAGCACGATTTGACTAGCTAGCTTTACAATTGTTTGAAGGGCGCCCCGCCGCGGTGGTCTAGTGGCTAAGGTACTCGGCTGCTGACCCGCAGGTCGCGGGTTCAAATCCCGGCTGCGGCGGCTGCATTTCCGATGGAGGCGGAAATGTTGTAGGCCCGTGTGCTCAGATTTGGGCGCGCGTTAAAGAACCCCAGGTGGTCGAAATTTCCGGAGCCCTCCACTACGGCGTCTCTCATAATCATATGGTGGTTTCGGGACGTTAAACCCCACAAATCAATCAATTGTTCGAAGGGCATCTGGTAACTTTCTGCACCTTGAGCATCATCGGGAGGAAAGCGCTTCCTGCATGTTAGAGCCCTCGAGACTTTTTCGTGCTGATCGGTCCGCAAGCATGAAAAGAATCATAATGTTATATTGTCTTGAGAAAGCAGCCACACTGCTGACAATGAGCGGTGGGCGGTTCCATGTGGCTTGGCACCCATTTGAGAATAATATATCATGGTTACTATACAGCGTAAAAGAGGGGCTGAACGAGAAGTAGCGCGGTCCCGTACTACTTCTCGTCCCCGTCTCATTTTACGCTGCTAACCATGTCATATAGCTTTGATACCAATTAGCCCCACGGTAATAAGTCCAAATAGCCGTTCTTCTTCAATTAGCCCCACTTTTTGTTTAAACATGCCCTGAAAATGCTTAATAAGTACAAATAAATACGCATACACACCCCATAAAGTGATAGGGAGGATGACAGCCGCTGCTGTTCAGTTGGTAGAGCATCGCACGCATTATTCGAAGGTCGCAGGTCAGGTCCCTGCCATAACGGCAAGTCCACTTTTCTTTCTTTACATTTACATTACAATTACTACAAGTAACATCCCCTATACTTTGCATGATTGTTCTTTCAGTTCTCATTATTAATTTGTCAAACAGAGGAAAAGACGTCCTCCAAATTTTCCACTTTTTTCCTTCAAGTAATCGGTAGATATTTTCGGTGACATCATAGTCTCCTTCATTTCGGAAAGTCATGGTGTTTCGCGTTTGCCGGAATAATTCGCACTACACAATGAAAAGTAGCGTTGTGCTTGCTATCTTATCCAAGATCGCCATATTGTGTGTTTTCTTGCCGCAGGCACCCGCGTGTTTCTTGCTCGTGCATTGAATCGCGGCATCCGTACGCGTGTTTCACCGAAGCTCGTACTCGGACGTCGCTTCCTCTCCGGTTCGCCGTGCACTGCGGCTTCCCTGGCGGTGGCCCCGCGCTGATTGTGTTCCGCCGGCGGGTCGTGTTTGCGCGACCGCGTACACGTGTTGGCCCGCTGTTACGGGCGTGGCGCGCTTCTCCACCCCTGCTTCTTCCAGCGCACGTCAACGACGGCAGTATGATACACCGCCGCCGGGCCTCGGATGGCTGCTGTCGCCGGCGCGATATATATCGGCAATCGATGCGCAGTCCCGAACTGCTGCTGCTTCTATTGTCCCGAGCCTTCGCTTCTTCGGCTCTTGTGAGCTCGCCTTTCACGTGTGTGTACCGCGCCTCGAGGCCTTTCTTCTTCTCGAAGGGACGCATTGACGAACGCGACTACCTTTCTGGCTTACGTACGTGCGACGTCTGCTTGCTTTCACAGAGGTCCCTCCCTGCCTGGCGCGCGCGGACAGAAATTACACCCCACGAAGAGGCGCTTGCACGCTTGCTCAACTGCCGCACAATTCGGCGAAAAGTGCTCACACTATGCGCACTCCTATTGAAACGAACCTTGGGTATACAATCGCTAGTTTTCGGAAAACGGTAGTGATCCTTTGTGCTCTCTGCATGAATTATTGAACTTTTTATTGGATGTATTAACTTAGAATTGCAGCATCTACGGCGGCCATCTACGGCATTCACCAGCATCTAACAGGTTAATGAAGAATAATAAAAAAAAGAAAACAGCTCTAAAACGGAACGAGACGAGACAAACATCTTTGTGTCTCCGTACTCTTCTCATCCCGTCTTTAGGGCTGTGTTATCCGTCCTTCACTATATGTACCAACTGTCAATCAAGCACACTGCTTATGTTCATCTAACAAGTGAAGCCTATAGACAGTATGTGAAGAACTTCACATTGTACGCTTGTTTTCGGTGCGAAGAGAGATAAGATCGTATTTGTAATCCAGTAGACATTTCTCAAAGTTCTGAACAGCCTATAATCTAGGCCGTACATGCGTGTGCATTGCTGCGGCCATTCTTTTTGCTGTCCTAGGTGTGAGCTAGGAATGAAATGCGCCCCTTGAAACATGGCGCTCGTGACGTATGTTCGACTCCCGAATGTTTTACGGAGCATGATGATACCAAAGGCCCTGACCTGGAGACATGACTATATGTGGCTGAGGTGTATAGCAGCAACTGGAGTGCGCATTTTACCTATTAGATGGGTTATAGTGTACTCGACAACAACGTAAGAGTGAGACTGCTGCCGGCATCGTGTACCTACTATCAGCGAGAAAATGGCCGCTGCATCATGCAACGCCTGGCTGAAGCGATTAACAGGGAACAATACCCACAATAGCGTTCCTCCACACGTGTAGTCGTCCCTAATTAGGAGTGGAAACCTTTAGGTTAGAATTGTTGATAAGCTTTCAGGCTGAAGACTGCTCCATGTATTCACACCTCCATTCCCGGGTCAACGAGTAACTTGCTTCACACACACAAAAAAAAAAACCTATACAGGCGTCATTTCGGTAAGGAAGTGCGTTAACATGTCTAATTTAACGTGGTAGAAGAGTGAAATAACAACCGTCGTCACACAATACGAATTACCTAACGAGTGGTTTGTTGAGAGCCTTACTCCCATTCCAAAGGGCTCAGCCATAATTCAACATTGTCGTCATATCCCAGTCCCGCACTCTACTATAGCACAAAACAAAATATTCAGAAACTCAGACATCAAACACACACGTGCATTGCTCAGACTTTGCCAGCTTAAATCACATGCTCGGGCAGTGGCCTGCGTTACGGGTTGAAGACGTTACATTGTCAAAATGGGATGCTTCGCTACGCAGTCGGGATTTAAGGACGCAGCTATGGGTAGTCCAACGGCCCCACGACGTGGCGGAGAGGCTAGGCCTGTCTGTCCCGACGTGGGAGCGGCCCGCAACGTGCTAGTTCACGCCATGACGGACCTACCCTACCATACCAGCCACAGCATCAACAAAGTTTCGCTTCTCTGCACAATGATGAATAATGGCATAATGGGTACTTGCCTACTTCGCGAAGAAATGAAGGAACAGGAGGGAAAGAAAAGGCGGGGATATTAACCAGTAGGAGGGCTGCCATGCTACCTTACGCTGGACGAATGGATGAGTGAATTTCAGCGATTGAGAGAGAGAGAAAGAGAGAGAACACGTACACACGAAGTCGCACATCTCACGTCTTTATAGTCCATTAGTCCACTTCGCGAAAATATGATTTATGGCTTGGTGGGTATACCTTGCTACTGTACTCGACGTATCGCTCCAGGGTAGTTTACAACGGGCTATACAAAGGCCACTTCTCAAGCTTTCGCTGCGTTTCTTCTGCGTGTGACGCGCAGGATTGTTTTTCTTTTTTTTATCCGTCTATTTTTTTACTGCACTACGTTGGAGTATACATTAAGTTCTAGCACTTAGTTCAAAAATTCTGCTATAAATATCGTTTTGAAAAAGAATACTGCTGAGGACGTCGCGAATAAACGAGGAGGAGAAGAAGGAAAGTTTAAGCGGAAGGACAGGGAGGTTAGCCAGTTCTTAGACCGGCTGGCTACCCTGTGCTGGGGAAAGGGGTGAGGGGAATAATAGATGATAAAAAGAAATGTTGCGAAGAGAAAGAGAGAGAGAGAGAGAAATTACAAAAAATTAGCGACAGAGGAAAGGCAACATCAAAGAGTATAAGACACTAAAGTCTGTCTCTGAGGCCAGTTGTCCGCAGAAAGCGTAGCAGAGCTTTCTAAGCCTTCTGGGCTGAGGATGGGCACGGCCAATGACCCAGAATCCTTTCTTCCGACTAAGGCCGATCATCCAGTCTATCCAGAGCTGCAGTCAGTTCTTGTCTTGGCGCGTTGAAATGGGTGCACTCACATAGAAGGTGCGCGATGGTTCCTTCGCAGCTGCTCGCGATTGTCGGCAGTGACTACGGGTGAAAGGCGGCGCTGCATTCGCACTTCCCCAGGTGACGCTGAAGGGACATTCCGGAATACAGAGGCGAGTCACTCAGCCCTGAAAGTGCGGCCCCGGTCGTATTAGTTTATTCGCCATTAGTTTCTCGAGGTGCGCCAATTATCTGGGCACGCTTGGAACTAGAAGTCGAAAGACCCTGGGGAAATATTGTTCGCTTCTCATAAGTGGCAAAAAATACTGGTGCTACAGGAAATCATCAAGGCAGCTTAGTACACAGTGCATGCGTGGAAGGCTTTTGAAAATCGCATCCGCACACCTAACAGTGCAAGAGATTCCGGGGTCGTCTTATAAGGTGCTGCACACATACACGACGACAGAACGCCTCTGGTTTCCCTTCCGGCCAAATAAAATGCCTCGTTATAGAACGCAACATATGCCCCGCCGCGGTGGTCTAGTGGCTAAGGTACTCGGCTGCAGGCCCGCAGGTCGCGGGTTCGAATCCCGGCTGTGGCGGCTGCATTTCCGATGGAGGCGGAAATGTTGTAGGCCCGTGTGCTCAGATTTGGGTGCACGTTAAAGAACCCCAGGTGGTCAAAATATCCGGAGCCCTCCACTACGGCGTCTCTCATAATCATATGGTGGTTTTGGGACGTTAAACCCCACAAATCAATCAATCAAGAACGCAACATATCTTGTTAACGTCACTCCTGCAGGTATTGCGGTCCACGCATTTGCTTCCACGCAGGGCGACTACGAAAACGAGTAACCTGTTATACACGTTTTTTGCCGATGTATTCACCGATATTTACGACAGCGATATCGCTTATGTTTACCACCAGCTGCCGCAGAGGAGACAACTTATCTAGGCTTCCACGTTCAGCCGCAGACAGTAGAGCCCTTTAGCAAGTCACAAAATACTGTATGCAAATACAGTAAAGCGGTACGGTAGCGATTCTCTTTTCCTACTCATTGTGCTTAAAGGGACACTGAAGAGAAATAATGAGTTGTTTTAGATTGATAAACTGCACTCGGATAACTCTAATGCGGCAAGTTTGACTGTCATAAGTTCATTATTAGCGGAGAAAATTAAGGTTGAAATTTCATTTTTTAAAGAATTTGGTGCCGTAATCTGCACGCGTGACGTGAGAAATTCCACAATGTATTTTTCGTGACATTGGCTCATTGAAAGTTTCTGAAACTACGTATGCTAAGTCTATAGCACCCACCGATGACAATGTAATTCAATTTTATTGATTAGATAGTGTGCAGGATGCAGTAAACGCCTTCAGAACGAATCACGTCACTGGGTCTGGCGAAGAAATCTCAAGGTGGCGTTAAATATATATATATATATATATATATATATATATATATATATATATATATATATATATATATATATATATATATATATATATATATATATATATATATATAGTGCTTTACTAATACGCGAAGAAGCGTTTTGGTCCTTATAGTGTCCCCTTCAAGCCGCTCCCAGTTCCAGTGACAGTGCGTCCCCGGAACGACAGGTTCCTCGCTAAGAATGCGTATAGGCTGACAGACAACAACGAGGTGTGACAATCCCGCAGTAGTTCTTGACAAAAAAAAAGGTTTTGGGTGTTAGGGAGTGCCTCCTTCGCTGGCAAAAGCACAACTACCGGTAACGAAGGAGCGATAGCGTCATACCGTATTGCGCGCTGTATTTCCGTAAGGTGCTAAAGGAAAGACTCTGTGCGCAGTGTTCTGTGAGGCGCGCATAACCACGAGGCGCTCATCCGTTAACGATCTTGCGGTCGAATGTCGCGGGGACGAACTTGATACAATGTGCGGTTTCAGCGTGAACCGAGAAACAAACTGAGGGGGGCTGATGACGTTTTCCGGTCGTCGTGGAGTACAGCAGCGGCGTGGTGCTTGAGTCAACGCTGCCGCCGATGGTCGAGTGGCATTGCTCAAGGAGCCGATGGAGCGCAAGGTCAGGAGGCCATTAGCGGTCGGCCGAAGGGAGGCCGCGGGAAACTGGATCCGTGGAGCCCATTGATTACTGAGGTTCGATAAGTAATGACTGCCTCGCGACAGCCGCCATCAGGGAAGCCTTCTTTGGCACCGCGATGTGCGCCTCGTTCGCCCAACGACCGGCTGCGCCTGCAGTCAACGTGCTCTGAGAGTGCGTCGCAGGCCGCGGTGCACGATTCGTTCTGCATCACCCCCCACCCCCACCCCATTTTCTAAACACTGTCGGTGACACTCAACGGCCCCTGCACAGCCGCAAATAGCTGTATCGGTTTTTGTTTTGTTTTTCTAAAAGGTACTTTAACGCGAGCCTGCCGCTGCTTTGTTTCTCGCCTGGGCCTATGTCTTTTCTTCGTTTGTGTGTATTAATTTCTTTTTTTTTTGTACACGCCGGGGTATTTCAGTGGTTAGACGTTTTTTTCTGCATAGCATGTCACGCGTTTGATTGCGTAACTAGGTGGCAACATTCATTCTTGCGGAAATTAGGTGCATTCAAGCAAAAACACCATTTTCAGATTGTGTAATTGCAAGTTTCCAGTATACCACCAACATACGTTTTTTTTTTTCAGTTCAGGTTAATTTATTCTGCCAGCACCTTCTTCTAGCTTTTCATCTGAGTTGCTATAGTGGTTGTTTGGTGGCATCTTTGTGTAGACAGGCATCTTGTGACATCTTGCATCTTCTTTGTGTACATCTTGGGATTTCCCTTTCACGGCGGTCTATAATGAGGACCGCTGGGCTCCCGCCATAATTAAGAAGCCCCCGGTGGACCTGTTGAGGTTGTGTACAGGTCAGACTTTGACGAGGATCATTTGTCAGAAGAGAGAGCACTACGGCATCGACATGACGCAATGCAGAAGAAGGTCCTGCAAGCGCTGCTGTGGTTCTACAGCGATAGACTGGCCTTTCTGAAAGCGTTTTCTGTGTGTATCGTTCTTTTTTTTTAATCATGAGTGTATGAATTTTGTTTTTTTTTCCTCTCTCATTCTCTGAATGCCCCTTTTTACCGCTATTTCGCCCCGCTTCAATAGAGGCTAGCAAACCGGATGCTAATAGATGGCTAACCTCCCTCCCGACGTTCCTCTTCATTTCTCTCTCTCTCTCTCTCTCTC